>NW_022990152.1:535840-904621 GCF_902827175.1 Gymnodraco acuticeps
GGTGTAATACCTTCAAAAGGTCATGAAGACGGCCGGGGGGGGGGGGAGGTGGAAGTTTTTGCTTTTTTTTATATACATTGAGCCTCAGAATGTCTCTATGTGCAAACTCCGCTGCACAATAACTGTGTTAAACTCAAGACAAAGCCTGTTGGAAAAGTGCTTGTTCAGATTTCAGAGAGCATTAAGCCTGTGTGATTTCAGTTATTGAGTGAGACGCTGCGGCCGCGTTGAAGATATTTATTCGGCTTCAGACGGTGAAATGGATTGATGGACACATTAGAGGACGGATAAAGAATAGTTTATTAGCACACTTGTATTCAGACGCATGCACAAGAGTCTCGCCGTCAGTCATGAGGCCTGATGGGAGAAGCTGTCTGCAGGCAGGAAATGCCACCGACTCCTCTATTGACTGACAGCAAAAATAGAAGGCCGGATCGACAGGGGTGTGTGTGTGTGTGTGTGTGTGTGTGTGTGTGTGTGTGTGTGTGTGTGTTGTTAATGTTTGATGAAAGTGCTGCAGCTCTATCATATTTGTAGGTAATGAAAACGAAACATCATTCCTTTCCTTTTTTCTAGTACGAAATACATATCTGCACATGTAATGCTGTTCAACACACAGTGGATAATGAGGGCAATGTTTGTATATATTATTCTGCAGGGCTATTAAAAGAAGGCAAAGCAAATACAAAAAACAAATATATAACACACTACCACTATTAGGAAAGGGAAAACGCCATAAAGCATAATAAGGCCCCTTTAAATGGGTCAATGTCACATTATATATTTGCAGGAAACATAACAATGAAAACATAGGACTTCAACAAAAGACACACAACACAGTAAAGCATATACAATAATGACAAACTGAAACACTCATTGTCAACCATTACCGAGAATGATCAGCATCATGAAGGCACCCAGGTTGTAAAGAGTCCAATGCATGCTTGGGTGACGTTGCAGTTCATCAGTACTATCACACATGACTGTGTGTAAATCAGTAGGTTCTTGTTTATTGTACATTTTATTCAGTCAGATAAAGTCTGTCTCAACACTTGGGATTTCTCCCCAACGACCTCATTTGTTCACAGTAATTATTCTAATGTCTCATAATTAACGAGGCCCTGATTTATTGATGTTGAGATGCTACATGTAGCTTCACTGTGATGACTGCTGAGGACTTGGTAATAGAGCTGCAACGATTAGTCTCCTAATCGACGGAAAAATGATGTCAGAGAAGGCCGTTTTCAGTCTCTCAAATATGGAGATTTCACACTTTTTTCTGTTTCATTTCATAATAAAATGTCTGTTTTCAGCTGACAAAGCAAGGCATTCAAAGACTTCAACTTGGACTTTGAGAAACTGGGATGGATCCTTAGTTGCAACACTTCTTGGTTATGTTAAATAACTTCAAGTTGAAGGACAAAATGTGACAGCTAAGTCCTAGCTTCCTATCTGGTTAGTGGAGAGACACACACTGTCAGCTTGTGATCTTTTCAACTGCCTAACAGAGAGGTTAGAAAAGTGTCCAGAGCAGGTAAAGTTAATTTATTTCTGCCCCATATAATTAAGAGTAATTGTGGTGACAGCTGCCGGCACACACCTGGACGATTACCTACTGTGAATGTAAAAGTGGCTGAGTGGCGTCATGACCCCACGGGGGGAATTGCTGGAAGATCATCTGACAAACCTCTCTGACACATCAGGCTAAAAAGCTTTCTGTATTTATTCAAATCTTTGGGATTTAAGTATGGATTTTCCTTTTAAACATTCATCGGACACACGCTCTCATGCATACGCACCAAATAAATGTTTTGCTCCATTGCCAGTTGCCAAGGTCTTCAAACCTACACACCTAAAAGCACTATTTGTGCTACATTGATCTCTCTGTCTGGCTGATTCTCTGCTCCAGTCCATGTTTCTCTTTCCATACCCGCAAAGAGGTGGACAGAAATAAAGCGGCACATTCTCAGAAAACTCCAAAGGAAGAGCTTTCTCTGTAAAACCATGGGGCTACGACTTAAAAACCACTCTCTAAAAACGGGGGGATAAGAACCACTCGAAAGGACTCAGGTCAGTGTGGTTGTTTTGTGAGAGAAACAACACGCTGACCTACCTGTTAGTCCCAAGACTCAGCTTGTTCTTTTCAATTCACACCCACGGCTTCTATTTCCTAGAACAATGTTCTGTTCCCAGAAGTTTCACCGGTCACGTTAACTCTCACAGCGAGATCTACCCTGAGTTACAGGCTTTAAATCTCAGAAGCAAAGTGCCCTTTTGTTCATTTCCTTTTAGTTTTCCAGCCTTTGCAATTTCTTTGCTGTATAGAAAAAGCACACGGATTCCAGAGAAGAAGACTGAGATAAACTTGACTTTACAAACCCGGCGATCTCTCTAGAAATGTGTTCCCAGTTCTCATTAGCCAGCTGATGAGATAATAAAATAATTGTATATCCAGATTATTATAGGATATTGGTTTGTCAGATTTGCCAGCCGGGGAAATCAGATTCATATGAAAAGCAATATTTATGAATTCTGATATTGAAGGCTTCTTTCTAACTGCGATATTAAACGTGCTGAGGTGCCCTTCAAAATCGTGTATTAATCCACTCCTCCTCTCCTCACCACGCAACGTCTAGTAATATCCCTTACACACAGAATAGAATAGCCTCTGGCGCGACCTTTGGGGTTTTAGCCTTTCCAGATGATTCACATGCACAGAAACCCATATAAAGGCACGGGCACACCAGGCCGATTATCGGCGTCGGTAGGCGTCAGGCGTCGGGTCTTTTCAGCCGGGCCGACGCCTTTTCGGCCGAAAACCAGTCGGCCAAAGGCAGTCGGCAAAATAAATCACTCTGATTGGCTGTTCAGCTTAGCGAATCCGTGCATGAGAAGCGAAACGGAAGTGAGGGACCCAAACAAACTATTAAGAAGGCAAATCTGAGATCTCATTTGACTCCAGCCCTTGACTCAGGTTCGGGAAAGCCCCGTGAGCTTCTCGTTGTAGAGTGAAAATGGAACGCACGCTATTTGTTGTTTGTTTATATCACGCAGTCTGTTCTTCTTCTCTCGGTTATCACGCAGTCTGTCTTCCGGTTGTTGCCTCTTTTGAATGACGAATACACACTACCGCCGCCTGCTGGTAAGGAGAGTTATTGCCACTCACGCATGCGCAGTTCGTTTGTGCTTCTTGGCCGTCAGCTGAAGTCTTTGCGGTGTGTTCCAGTGCGACACATGGCCAAAACGCAGAGACGCGAGGCAACGCAACAGTCGGGGTCCGTCTGTGTCAGTTCTTTGTTGTCAGATTGACTTAAAACACGACTACAGGAAAGGCAAAAATAGGGCCCCTTTAAATGCTGGTTTATTACAACACAAACAAAAGACAACGCTGCCTTTTTCCCGGTGAGGACGATCTTTAATACTCAGGGTTTATCACTGATCCAGATGTGAACGGATGCACTTGTTAAATGTTAACCCGGGGATATTACAGGCCAGTGTTAAACCTGGGTTAGCTCTGCCTGCTTTTGTTCTAGCCCTCAATAATCCCTGCAATTTCCTCACAGCAGCTCAGTGCTGAAGCTTTGAAAGTGAATACAGAACACAGAAGGGGGTCTCAGAGGGGCGTCGAGAGGCACAACACACGTGCCAATGTTAATTTATACTTATTTTATTCTGGCTACACAGATCACTCTTTGACCTCTCAGGAAGAGTCCTCACAAGCTGACAATACTAGGCATTATTATGGGAAGATTTTGCGTCAAAACGTGACTAATTTAGCTGTTTTTAAGAGTTCTTAGGATGCTCAATCTGCTGAGTCAAGCTCAACATGACTCCGCGCTAACAGAGACGATTAGTGACGCAGCGGTTTGAAGTGGACGTTTAGTGTGAAACCGACCCCATGACTCATGGCTTTGGGAGTTTGTTTGTGCCAAAAACAGCACAGCTAGTGAAACCTAAATGGTTCAGATTGTATCGGTGAATACAACAGTTTGAGTGGTGACATATACTCCATATTCACATTCCTTACAATAGAGCAGGAATCGTATTGTGAATATGGATGCATTCTTTTGTTAATTTGTAAAGTTTGTAGTGTGCACAAAGAGACAAAGCCAGATCTCTTTCTGTTCCACTCATCTCTCTCTGTATTCCTCAGTGCACTGCTCCTCATTTGCATGACAGTTGAGAAATATATTGGCAAAGCAGCGAGACAAAGGCTCCCACTGTCTTTAATTGTGTCCTCTTTTCTCTCTTTCAGTGCCCCTCAGATAACAAAATGTTTCACATTCATCAGTGTGCGTGAGACACACCGTAGCCAAAGCTGTGTCCAGAATTGAATCACATTTACTGAACAATACTCGTAACAAAAGCCAACATAACTTCAATTAAAAGTTGCAATAAGGGACAACTTACCCAAAATCAAAAATACATACTCTTCAGCCAAATGTATTTTTTGGCACTTTGAGCACCATCTCGGAGTGCCATCTAATCCCATTATATTGGAGAGAAGACAGACAACTTTATGGGCAATATCTCTGGGAACTCAGACCGTAACAATCTAAATGGATACATAGCACTACAGGGGAAATGCTCCATAGAGCCGAGGGAAAACTGCAGAGTGGAAAGTGATTCCTTTCACATTCTAAATCATTGTTGATATCAAACATATTGATTAGTACAGCTAGCTTTAATTTCAAAGCACTATTGGGCATTTCTTTCTCAAAATTAAGATACGTTCTCAATCCAACGTCACACACACAACAGGTTTCTCCTTTCAGCTATGATGCTTTCTTGGTTGCCATGGCAGCCAACGAGTATCTCTGGTGCCAGGCAGAATTGGGCTCTGATTGGTTAATCAGTATTCAGGCTGCGTGTCTGCTAGGCTGGATGCTGCTCTGCCCTACTCTGTGTGTGTGTGTGTGTGTGTGTGTGTGTGTGTGTGTGTGTGTGTGTGTCCATCAACTGTCACTTATCACCTGAGAGATAAATTATACCTTGTTCTCCTCCCTTCTCTTTCTCCATTTCCTGTAGTTGAGAAAAGAGAGTAGGAGTGATGAATGAAGCGAGGTGAAGAAGAAGCAGAAGAGTAGTGGAGGGAGATTTGGGGAGGAAAAGTGGAAGAGAGGGGGTCAAAAGGGGGAGAGGGATGAAGAAGAATGAGTGACAGCGAGAGGGACGACGCTGACCTCTGACTCTCATCTTTAATGTTTAGTCAGAGGAGGTTTAGCTTGTCAATCGGAGGCACATTTTAAAAATTCTAATGAATCCTTTGGTTTGAATTTAGAGCAAATATACATCAAAGCATTATATCATTCATTTTTTATGATCACCATCTTGAGTCAGAGCCGATTTTGAGCGTCCCGTGATAGTTCATACGTCGTTTCAGAGCGTGAAATGAAGACAGAGGCGGTGATCACAAAAGAGTGGAGGGTTTGATCTTAACCTTTCAGAGTGATTGACAGCAGTCTGGTTGCCATGGGGATATAATGAAAGTGCAGACTGCCTTACATAATGCGATTATGTGTCTGTGTGCGTGCGTGCGTGCGTGTGTGTGTGTGTGTGTGTGTGAAAAGCTTAGACTGTTGCTGATTTCTACGTTTCAGCGCAGTTCAAGGGTCACCTGTCCTCTAAGGGATGAGGAAGTACCTGTCATGATGCACTGCTGTTTTAGTTGTTTGGAGATAACTATTTTTTTACGTAACTGCACTGGCGAGGGGGATAGAGGCTCCAAGTGGCCATGATTACTATGAAAACCATCTATGACGCATGCTTTTGTGTGCACGTGTATGTATGTGTGTGTGTGAGTGCATGTAAGTGAGTGTGTGCATGTTAGTGTGAGTGCATGTACTGGAGCGCCTGTTGTCTTTGATGATAATGAGGCAGACAGAAACAGGCTCTCAAGTGAGCTCTCAATGCCACCTCAAACACATTGCTCCAGCACAGGCATACGTGTGTGTGTGTGTGTGTGTGCGCGTGTGTGCGCACGTGCGTGTGTGCATTTGTGGCAGATAAGAGACCATAAATCCCAACTCGGTGCTGTTTTAATGAAATTAATCAAAAAGACAGGAAATCGAAACATTTTGCGCTATGTGATAACAAAATGTCATTTTGCTTTGCGGCTATAATTGGCTGCTTTTTAATAAGAGATTACTGTTCAGCCATTTTGCTTTGTGCATAATGGAGTTTTACTTTAGCTGGTGGCAAAAGTGATCTCATTAATTGAGTCAAGGCACACTTCGTGGAGTCAAACAGGGCCGTAGCCAGGATTTAAGGGTCTCTATTTCACCAGAAGATACCAAACCACTTATGGGTTACTAAAGATTTTAACTCCCCGAAAGTAGGTAATGTTTTTAACTCGGTTTGTCTCTCAGCAGGATTATGAAAAAGCTACTGGCCTGGTTTTCATGAAACTTGATAGAGGGTCATGAAAGAAACCAATTACATTTTGTAGCAGATCAGAATAATAAACTGAGTTTTACTTTTACTAACTTTGGGAACACTTTTACTGCATTCATGTAGTGTTGGAATAAACTGAGAAATTAATGGTAAAATTCCCCCTCAAGTCGGAACATTTTGGTACAAATTTGAATGTTCCCCTAATCTGTTTTCTAGGATATATCCCAACTCAGGAAACAGGACCATGTGAGGAGCATAAATGCATCGTCCTTTGTTCAGGTCTATTTTTCCTCTTTGGTAATGTCCTCCTTTATTGGACAGTGAAGAGGAAAGAGGATGACGGGAAACAATATCGAGGACATAACCCCACTCTCACAGCTGTGGCCCTGGAGCCAAAGAAATGACGACCAGAAGCATTGCCGATTTAAAAAATAAACGTCACACAAATGAACAATAAAGAGAACATCGAAAATACTTATATTGCTTTAAGAGAACTATGAAACATCTTGATTTTGTTATGAAAGTATAGAGCCCTAGAACTACTCAATAGTGGTATAGTTCATCTATTGCTTACGTTCAGGTGAAGGGGCCATATTATACTTTTGGAGGTTAACTTTTGGATTGCAGACCATTTACATGCACAAACAAACAACACACTTTGCTGACAGAAGGACACGATCTAGGTCCTGTCATCGCCTTCTTCAATGATCAATTACACGTCCAGCAGAGGATGAACGTATATATGATGGATGTTTACACTTAGAAAGACAACGACTTATAATGGCACCCTGATAAGGCCAATATAGAATATAAATTGTGGCGGATGCAGAAACTACAAATGAGAAGCTGTTCTCAACTCACTTTGCAGACATTAAAATAATTGAATTTGTCTGGAGAGTGATGAATCACACAGGTGCAGTATTATGACAAAGTATGGGAGTTAAAATTCATGCATGCGCTACAAAGTATGTGACATGATAGCAGAACAGATGGTGAAACAAAATACTTAAGATGACGAAGAGTGACAGGAGAAAGATATGAGGGAAAATAACTGAGGCGTGATGCAGCAAAAAAGTCATGGCAAAGTTCACCAACTTAACACTTACTTATTTAAACAAGTTATAAATAACGTTAAGCTATCATCAGTTTGAATTAGAGATTAAGCATGCAGCTTTTCATTGCATATAATTAAAGTTGCAGTGCTTTATAAGCCACATCTTGCTAATTAAACACCATGTTGCCCTTCAAAGTACACCTCATTTACATAACATTTACATATGCAAATTATAATGACATCCACCTAATTAAAGTATTTGCTGGTTCATCTGTCATTTAAAGGAGGCCAGGCGGTGTGTGTGTGTTTTCTGCCTGTCAACCTGCTGCCATACCTGTCTAATAGTGAATATGTTTAATGGAGCTTCCAACAAAATCTATTTCTCTGAGTGTCTTTCTCTCATAAGATAAATTATGAAATTATTCTGTAAAACGTTGTTGCTTTTTCTGAACAGTTTTGGACAGAAAACAGCATTTCAATCAGGGATGAAATACTTGTAGAGAGCTCAACAAATAATAATACTTCTGCTAAAAAGACACAAAGCTATTTCTTTACAGATGAAGTCACTTCCTTCTTCTGCAGCTAAAAACGGCTGATCACACATCGCACCCGTAGGTCAATAAAAAGGATGAATGGAATTCATTTGGATGTTGGATGAATAAATACAGGGATGGTAAAATGGTTATTCGACATCAATCAGTCCAGTCCTTTATATAAATCCTTTATTCAATATTGTTTTCTGTGTGTATACAATGGATTGGACACAAACTGTACAGTGCAGACAAACTGTTTGCATAATATGTATGTAAAGGTAACTGTACATTTACCGACAGACAGAGTAATCTCCTTTTAGGTTAGCGCCAGTGACATTTTGCTTTTGGCTCATAGCTAGCATGGTTTGCATCACAGCGGGTTGTTGTACGTCTTGGTTCTCCGTATTGTAATTAATCCCAGCTTCACTGTAAAACTGAACCTGCAATTATATGTGCACTAACTTCCATTAGCCCTGTTTCAGGAACACATACTGCGGATAAAACCTGGACAAACCCCACAGCAGCATGAACACGAATAAAGAAACCTCCGCCATTTTGCTTTTCACTTTAATATTGAAACGTCTGTTGGATGATTTGTCACTTTACACATGTGTGACACCATTTCTTTCCACCTTAAATGTCACTAGAAGATGGCGTACCATGTGGTATGTTTTAAGATTTGATAATGGTCCTTAATCAGAGAACCGCCATCTGTTTCCACGTGTCAGCATCTCAAATAACTTCATAAACTCAATCCATCATTGTTAAAAGAAGCAGAAAGGATATCAAACAATTACTTCTTCTGGTTTTTTGTTATCTATATATTATAATATAATTTTCCTCTCAGCCAGATGAATTAAATAGGGATGCTCTGCTAAAAGTTTACCACGCAAGACATGCATTAGTGTAACTGTATTAGAGATATGAAGTAATTTTGATTCATTCTTCCTTTGCTCCATTAATGCAATGATGGATTACTGTATGTTAGATGTTTGTGATGCCACACATGTCTACCAATGCAAACCAATGTGAGAAATGAGCCAGATGCAAAGTTGTACTGGTGCTCCGCTGTAAATGTTTGTTTTGTTTTGAACACATTTCCTACATTACCACATGCATTAGCCCCAGTCATCTTTCCTCTTTTAAAAACCATGCAACAAGTGGGAAACAGTCCAAACAGAGAGGAGAAAGGAGGAGGTGGGAATAAGCTCTCTGGCTGCATGAGTGAAAGCTAGCATAGTTACAGTGAACAGAAGATTGGGGATCAAAGGATAATTGAAATGTAAAAAAAGGATGAATAGTGTGTGTGTGTGTGTGTGTGTGTGTGTGTGTGTGTGTGTGTGTGTGTGTGTGTGTGTGTGTGTGTGTGTGTGTGTGTGTGTGTGTGTGTGTGTGTGTGCGCTCAGAGAAAGAAACAGCTGGGAGGAGAGCTTGGTAACTGTCTCGTTTCAGATTCAGTTGTAATAAGGCAGTCTTTTGTCAGAGGAATAAAGTGGAATGGAAAAAAGAAAGGAAACCTGAGGGAGGCCAGCTACATCCTGGGTACAGTGCTGATCACTACGTCTCTAAAGTGCACCTGTACTGCAGTGGTCAGGTCACAAGCATTTTCCCGTCCTATTATGTCCATGTTGTGCCTTCTGGTTTCAGAGCTACAGGACAAAGTGAGATGGCTACATGTGTACCTGCCACGAGAACATGAGTGGTACTTGCATGTGGAAATTAAAAGTGACCTGGGTTGTCGTGATTGCTCACTTCTAATTAAATCAGCCCTCTTCATGTGCACAGCCCGCCGTTAGATATCTCATAATTGTAGCCTTGGTACCTGGCTAACCACCAGTGGAGAGAAATCTCGGAGGAGACGCTGAGAGTAATTGGGCCTTCGTTGTTTGAACCAATAACTGTGATTACCAGCCTGGAAACACTATTGAAGCGGTGTCTTTGTTCAGTAGCCAGGAAACCATGTCCCTTTTTCTCCATCCTCAACCATCATTCATTCTTGAGCATGTGCCACAGATCTTCAATAGCTGCTTTCACAGGATGTGAGCCACACTTCTAACTTAACAAGCTGGGCCTCTCTGAATGCAGGACCATTTTCCCCCTGCCAGCAGTGTGGACAAATTAGCTGCTTAATAATATTCGATGAATAGCAGAGTCTCGATTGTATCTCCTAAATGTCTGGCCAGGCAAAATCATTGTACTCTATAGACTGTAATTAAAGTGACTTTTTAGACACAGGCAGCTGCGACAACACAGGATACGTAAAAAAAGAAGGACGTTTACAGACCTGATTGTCAGGGTTTTTGTCTTTTTTTTTTTTTACAGTTTTGCTAGTAACCCCAAGTGTGACACAGCAATATTATGTTACATCCACATTTCTTTGACGCTAGACAAGTACAACACCGGTCAAAAAGGACTTCTTACTCATCACCACGGCCCCACGTTGCACTTTAAGTAACATTTAACAGGGACAGAGCCGAAGTCGAGCGACTTTGAGAATTTGGAAATGCTTGCTAAACCCTGCTGGATAAATATTTAGCATTCAGATCTCACATCTTGAGCTAAACTGGGGATGAGAGGCACTCCCATTGAATCTACACAGTCCAGCGAAAAATAATACTTTCAGATACATTTCGTGCTTTCACATAAGATTCTTATCTCTCTTTTTTGCACACATATTTCAATTCCATTTTCCCCTTATCCACAAATATTTTCCTTTCACAACAGTAGTTACGGAAGGACACAAATAAGCAGAGTTCACAGAGTGTAAATTGGTCAGCCACACGTGTTCGAACACCAAGGCGAGCGGCAGCTAATGAGCTCAGAGGAGAGAAAAATGTGTGAGGAACATTTCTGAGAAATGCCAATTAGAGACACTGAGATGTCTTGTATTTTTCAAGAGTGCATTCTCCGTACAGTACAACACAGCGGGACAACATTGAACACTTTGGAGAGGTTTGTGTTTTACCTGCTACACACCTGACGCTTAATGTTGGAACAACTGTGAGGATTAGTCGTTGTTTTTTCGAGGGCGGGACGCTTTGTGTTGTTTCTTTGTAGTTTTGGGAGGTCATTTATCTCCAGCAAATACGACAAGTGTTTCAAGGATCTGATCGAAATGCAAAGCAGAGACTTGGCCTTAAAATTAACATTCAAAGCAAGAGAGATTGCACGGTTTCTGTTTCTTACTGAGTACATTAATTTGCTGCTGCCTCATTGTCTCCGACACTAATATGAAGTGTGGGATCACAGCATTAACGTCCCCTCAGTGATATGACGGACTACCGGTGTAGTTAATTGGCGTCTAGTCTTTGACGAGTAAACCGAACGTTTGTAGAGCAGTCCGGAACAGATTGGTGCCGTGTTGACTGTCACAGTGAGAGGGCTAAGCATGGGGAGCTATTTGGTTTTTATTTCTCTCCAAGGCATTTGATTTCCAGCCCTGTAGATCTAAACGTTTCAGACAAAGCCTTGTTTCAGTGGTTTCATTTTATCGCTGTGACCAAAGTGTGCTATTTGTTTTCGGGTGGTTATACAGAAACCAACTTTCTAATACTTGTTTTTACTTGAATTGATAGACTACTTTACATATTGACACAGGACCAGTGGTGGAATATAACCACATATTGTATTTTCACTGTACTTAAGTACAATTTTGAGGTGCTTTACTTTAGTATTTTCATTTTCTTCTATTCTACTATATATCAGAGAAAAATATTGATATTTATAATAAATATTCCTCTTCATTTGTTTGACAGCTATAGTTATTAATTCCTCTGATCCTCTGCTACGGGGAGGGGTAAAGGCGTGCATTGCATTACCACAGTGCCTGTTTTTAAACCACTGGGTGGTACATTCCACACATAGTGGCTTCAACATAATTTACCCTGTTCATTATAACCCTCATTACTATATTTTCCTCATATCTTCAAGTACTTGGGAGGCAACAGAAAGAAAAAGTACTACTTCTCGAAGTTTCTGCTACTCCGTGTAAACAGTGACTGCTACCATGCTGCGTGGACGCCAGCATGCCTCCTGTACTTTGTGTTGCTACAAACAGGGACATCATTCGGGTTTCATCACTCAGCTACACTAACAAGCAGATCTCCTCCTCTCCTGAGCTACCAAGTGATGAGGAAATCATAACATTCGTAAAAAAGGGACAGAAAACAACTTGTTAGACGGAGAGGTAGACACAAAATATCTGTTTTGTGTCCGTACAACGACGCAGCTCAATATTCACTGTGTGTGCAGAATAATGAACCATCTAACAGATAGATAATAAAGGAAAACATGCTTTAAGCTATGTAGTGTCAAATAAGAACTCTCTTTTCTTAACAGATATGTGATTAAAGCAGGTCATAGTGTGTGTTGCCTTGTTTTTAATGCACAGGGCGATTTAAAGAACATTTCATTATAGACTCGGTACAGAATGTCCTGTCTTAATTGATCGATGACTAAGCATCCTCTGAATCATCTGGTTGGTATTTAAAGTGTTCTTTTTGCCCGTTGTTTGTTTTTTTAATCTGTTTTTTATTTACGCAAAATCGAATCCAAGTGGTCGATTTCGGGTGGGAGTCGTGTGCAAGTGTGTGTGTGCGTGGCCACCGGCAAGCAAGCATACCTGGCAACAGAAACAGTATCAGGAGAGGAAAGAAAGGGGCCTCATTGGGGCCACAGATTGTCACAGAAAAATACCGGTGAAGAAGACATTTTTTTCTCGTTTTTTGTTTATATCTTTAAGAAGTCATTTTGTCTCACGTATGAGGGCATGCCACTGAACCAGTTCCCAAATATCTGGCGGGCATTGGCCAGATATTATGGTCTTCCTCCTCCCTTTTCCCCCGCCACCAGTCGAAGCGAGTTGTAGCGGATCCGTCCTACATCGAGACGTGACGCGACGAGCGGCCCCACTGCTGACCAGTCAGAAGTTGATGGTTTGGTTACCTTTCCTTGCAGTTTTTAGTGAGAGCGCAGCAGTGGGGCGAGTCTGGCTTGTCCTGGCCTCTGGTTGGCCAGGGGGGGATAAAAGGGGGGAGGCGGGGTTATGTCTTGTCTGGTTTGTTGACTGGTTTGCCGCCGTTCATGACCACAGGTTCGCTGGTTGTAGTTTTGGAAGACGGGGCCCCGGCGACTTTAGGCACCGCCTCCCCTACGTCGTGCAACGAAGGCTCTCGATACATCGCAACTGGAGGGGTCGCGGGAGAAAAGAGGCGGATGGGAGGAAGGAAAGAAAGGGAGTGGGAGGAGGAGAGTTGAAAGAGTTACAGTAGTGGTGAGAAATGAGAAGAAGAAGAAGAAGAAGAAAGGTGTTGACAAGTGAAGGAGAGAAGAAGAGAGGTAAAAGAATGTGGAAGAGAAAGGGATGTATGATAAGGGAAGTATGAAGGAAGGAAAGAAACCAAGAATGTCAGGAGAAGAAGTGTCTATACTTTCAAATCCAATACAACTAAGAGACATTTCAGAAAACAGACATGTATTGTAAAACCACAAACATTGTGTGTGTGTGTGTGTGTGTGTGTGTGTGTGTGTGTGTGTGTGTGTGTGTGTGTGTGTGTGTGTGTGGTGTGTGTGTGTGTGTGTGTGTGTGTGTGTGTGTGTTACCTTCTATAGGTTTAGGCAGAAAGTGTGCTGCTGGTTTGGTCTTCTTCACCCTGTTGCCCTTCATGGCCTGCCCCTCTTTATTGAGGCCCAGGAACCAGGCCCGGCCCGACTCCTTCTGTCTGTAGAGCATCGAGCTGTAGATCACGTAGTAGTTCTCAAACACCGACTCCTTAAACTTACACTCCGCTGTAAACAGTTCCTGCGGAGACACAGAGGAAAGACAAGTATTTAGATAAAATACTGAATAACTTGCATATCAGACAATAGGCTACATCTGACATAAAATGCATGTCGACCAGCTGGCTGAATGATCCCCGAACAGACTCTCTCTTGTGCATGCATGTGAATACCAAACTAAACGGATAAAGGAAAGCAGATTGATTCTGCAGAAGCCCAAAGATCGCACACTCCCACCCACAAGGCTCTGCTGTTATATGTCAAAACCCTTTTCCACGGTCGCCGGCGCCTTCAGACGAACATATTTCAGCACTTAATCAAGGTGTTATTCTTACTGGGAGAGAAATCGCAGCTCCCCAGCGTCCTTCTGCACTACTGAGCCGCAGCAAGTAAGAAAAAGGCAGGCTGATGTAACACGGGAGGTCAGAATCTGTCAGCTTTCAAAACGGCAATTTTTAAGCAATAATGGATTTGTTGAAGCCTAGTTTAATGACAACATTTTGACAAGAATTTCCACTTTGCAATACCTAACTAAAACAGTTTTTTAATATGTTATTGATCACTTGTTTTCAACACCAGCAATCATTCAATTCACAATCATTTAAAGCTGACATTTGGGCTACTTGGGGGGAGCGAAACATGACTGAATTATCATTTCCTTGTTAAATCATTATGGAAAACATGTAAGCAAGAAATCGGAGCAGAATTAGCATTAATTTGGACGTTTCTGTCACCATGAAAAATGGTCAAATTCAGGGCTGATATTTGTCTTTCAGCTCTTGTTTGCTTTCTCTCAATTCCTCTTTAGTTGCTTCATTAGTCTTTGAAACGTTGTCTGTCTGTCTGCACGTGAAACATCCTCATTGATCCATTTTGTATCAAATATACTGATTGATTGCAGTGGCGTTTTCTCCCGGAGGCCAAGGGAAGCCAGGCTTCCCCTGTTTTTTCGGATTGTAGTTATAATTTAAATAAATAAATACAAACACTTTGTTTTGTTTCGATAATTCTCCTTTGCTGTGTGTTGCTGCCGGCCCGGCTCTCCCCCATTCTCATTGAGTATTTTACAAAGAGTGAAACAAACAGCGCCCCTCTAGATGTTATGGTGAAACAGTAGATTGCACTCCCTGTTGCGAGAGGAGGCCAGCCGAATCTAGCTTCCCTTGGTGAAAAAAAATGGAGGGATTGACCAATCAGATGAGGCCCACGTGATGCCCCTGCCAACCTGTGATTGGTCAGGGCCATGCCAAGGGAAGCTAGCCGCCTCTTGCTTCCCTTCAGAGGCGGCTGGCGGCTGGCGATTTGATTGGACACTGCCATCCAATCAAATCACATCAACATCAGTTTTAATACTGTAACTGTCATCACCGCCGTTAGAAATTATCAAGCAAATGAAGCATTATGGAGGGTGGAGATTTGGCGTACTTAATCAAACATAACTTTACTAAACTTCCGCTACAGCAGCAACTAAAAATAAATCAGATGACAGGCAAATGCCCGCACTCGAGCTGTGTGTACGCAGAGGAAAAAGGGAGAGAATCGGACGTTCAATGAGGACAATTATGTCCGCACGGAGTGGCTAACTGGAAGCGCTAAACTTCAGCGTCTATTTGGCTGGCCATGTCTTCTTTTTGACAAGGATTCGTGCTCCCTGAACAATCCTTGGGCAACTTCAGGATTCATCGACCTTGCCAACCTGTCACGGGCAATTGAGAGGCACGGTAAATCCAAAAATCACATAGATTGTGTGATTGTCTGCATACATTAATAAGTAAAATGCTTAAATTAATAAGGAGAGAGTTTCAGCTGGAGAGTGCGTGCGGACCTGTCGGTTAGATAACAGGCGTGTGCAAGTCCTGCATCTGTGTGATACAAATGTGTGTCAAATGATACCGGGCGCTGTAATCACTCATCTGGTTACGTTATTGACCACCCCCCGACCCAAAAAATGGGCTTCCCCTACATTTTTCCCCACGCCACGCTACTGATTGATTGTAGCTTTTACTTTTGCGGCATCACAATGACTAATTAAACAGATTTCTTATTGCATTTCATAAAGGAGCTCTCATAACTATTAAGTACACAATGACTGGCACATTTTCTCATCGAGGACATTTTACTGAGGATATAAATAGCGTATATAAACTTTCCCTGGTGTGGCTGAGGAGGCTCCTGCCAACCCAAACAATCACCCGGAGGTCCCCAGACCCCAGATTGTGAAGTGTTTGTCTAGACCGGCTCTTATTGGGCCTCCTGCCAGCGCCACAGACGCATTGTCATTCAGCTCAGGCCTGTCGGTCCGAGTCTCATAGCAACATGAGGAAGAGAGGTGACACTGTAGCCGTGACAACCAACCAGCGCCGAGAGGGAGGGGTCAGGGTGGGTGGGTGTGTAGGGTGGGGGGGGTAAGGGGGGGGGGGGATGCAAGCGCGAGAGAGAGAAATACACAAACACTTGATGATTTAACGTATAACTAAATCTCACTCTCAGCCACAGCCACTCATGCTAACATAGGAGGACACTAATAAAGGTGTGTGTGTGCGTGTGTGTGTCACAAGTGTGTGTGCCAGCCCCCCCCCCCACACACACACACACTTGTGGCTCTAGGGCAGGGGTGGCCAACCAGTCAGAGGTTAAGAGCCACATTTTGTCTATGTTACTGCAAAGAGCCACATCAAACACACAGTCACTGATACCGCTTGTTTCCGTTTTTTGTTTTCTGGAGACAAGATTTCAACCACGTCACTGATGCATTTTTGTGGCATTGGGATATATATTTTTTAAATCCTCTGGAGCAGAGAGAGGAGCTGTGGATTATTGTTATTGATTAATGCATCAGTGTTTCTTAGGGTCAAAAACACTAAACTCACAACTTAAAATGAAAGCGTTTAGTTTATTTAATAAAAGAGCACATGTTCAATGTGAAAAGTGACAGTAGTTATAGATTATTTGCAATTTGGTGCTATATATATATTTTAAAATAAAATTATATATATATTTTTTTTAAACACCTTGAATTTCAGGGGGGGGCGCGGGGCTCCGTTGGCGGGGCGCAGCGCCCCTCCAAGACAATGGTAGGGGAAACGCTGGATAATGTTTAATCAACGATAGGTTTCCCCCCCTCAAAGGTGATTGGTTCACTGCATCGCAGGTATTATTGTGATTGGCTCTTGGGCCACATCAAAATTATACGCGCTGTCATCCTCTCATACTGACACCACACATACACAACATACATAACACGGGACGAAAGTAACGGAGCGATTTTATCCGAGCCCAAACAACTTTGACCGGCCAAATTACGTCAGAATTATCAGCATTCAATACTTAACAGACCTACTAAATATCAGGTTTAACTGTCAGGAGTAGCTAGTGTTGTCACGATACCAACATTTTGGTTTTGATACCAAGTCAAGAATTGCGATTCCGATTCTTTTTCGATACTTTTCTTAAAAAAAGGGAAACGGTCTTAAATGTAATTATTGTGCTTTATTTCACACCAGAACCATAACCATAACACAAACTTTTAAACAATGAGAACAATAAATAAAATAAATGACAAGAATTCGTATTAAATAAAATTAATAAATGTCTTACAGACAGGCCTCGTGGTGTCCGTAGGCTTGCCCTCACTGTCAGAGATATAGCTCAAATACTTCCAAATTTCGCTTCTGGCGTCTTTTTTGTCAACAAGCCGAGGCGCAGCGGCAGTTGCACTCCCACTTGCAGCCATGCTTCTCGTTTTCTCACATGCTCTGGCAGCTAGCGCGTGCACGAGAGAGGGGAGGCACTTAGAGCGTGCTTGAGAGGGGAGGGACTTAGAGCGTGCTTGAGAGGGGCGGGACTGCAGGCACGGCTGCAGTGCAGGGAATGGAAGCAGAGCGCTGAACACACACGGCTCTTATTAAAACGGCGCTTTCTCACCGGAGTACTTTTCCCCCGTCATTCTTAAAGTACCGATACTAATGAAACGGAGGAATCGTAACGTTTTTAACGGCAGGGTATCGCGGTACCTTTCAAGTATCGGTACACCGTGCAACACTAGTCAGGAGTCAGTGTCTCTCCCCCAAACTCACACATATAAAATTCGATATGAACTGAAGAGCCGCATGAAACTAGGCAAAGAGCCGCATGCGGCTCGAGAGCCGCGGGTTGGCCACCCCTGCTCTAGGGGGATGAATGGAGGGAGGATGAATGATTGGTTGGTAACAAAACAAGAGATGGTTATAATGAATACATTCTCTTTTATTGGCAGTGTCAGTCACACAAATCAAATGGTTTTGATTTGTATTTTCAGCGCGATTGTTCTCGAAGGGGTTTTTATTCTTCACTCCTGGAAGAACTAAGCTTAATAATATATACTTTGACTTGACCTGCACCCAGGGTTCATTATTAATTTGTTAAGGAGGCCAGACGCTTCATAATGCCGGCCGGTGAGGTCATGCATCATTTAACGCTGCTTTTAAAATAAAATATGTTTGATGTCGAGGCTCTCGTCTGAAGAAGCATTTATACCCGGCTCAATCCGGAGAGAAAAAGTGAACAGTGAGAAGGACTGCAGATGCAAAACCTCACAGGTCAGGTGAGTCATTTTAACAACACTGCCCGCCTGAATGTGTTTGTCGTCATTTCTAAATAACTGTTCACCGGCTGCCCACGGAAAGAAGACGGAGAGGGAGAATGAATGAAAGGAATGGAGGTGGGGTTGGAAATTGGGACATGAAGGGGAGAAGAGAGAATAAATCACCCAGTGAGGAGGACGACGCCTCCTGATGGGAAAAACAGCGGGAGATTCTCTCTCTCTCTTCTCTTATCTTAGTATTTCTCTCATCACTCTTCTTGTCTCTGCCTCTGTCACTTCTCTGAGATTTAGTGGACACACTGAAAACATGCATATTGTCTTTTTTTCGAATTACATGCAAGCATTGTAAAGTGAATAGCAGCTGTTTCTCAGACGGCAATAATCAGATAGAGAGGAATTAACATGTTAAACATCCTGCTCACAAACACATCAAATTGTTTGTCTAGTTTCCAATAAAGACCCCGAAAAAGAAGAGACCAGAGAGAGAAAAGCCATCTCCACTCTTGGCACAGCATATAATGACAAAACCTGGCAACTCGAGCTGCCCAGTGTCCCAGTATAAGCACATTCATACAACAACAAACTCTAACCCAATAATCCTAACCGCTTTTCCAGTGTTTTTCTTTTTGAACGTTGTTATTTATCAGAGCGTTTTATTTAATCACAATAGGTTTGTTTTTTCTCCATCAAGCTCCTACAAAACTGAGATAATAAAAATCAACAGGTGGAAGTAAAACAAAAAAAGCTATTTACTTTCTGCACTGAAGTGAATCAAAAATGTAAACACCATTAAAGTCTACTATTCACAAGGGAGACAAGCCAAACATCCCTTTTATTGTTCTTAATTAATGCAGGGATGTAAACACAATTACTTACAGCAGTATGTAATTACAGAGTGTTGTTGTTCCGCTATCAACGAGAGAACAATCCCTATGATAGGACTAGCGAACACTATAATGCAAAAGTATGATTTTGACACGACCTTTATCAACACTGTGTTGTGATGCCACTGGTAGAGTAAGATTAATTTAAGCACTTCTTTGACTTAAAGGAGAAGTTGCTTTTATTGTTAAAACGTAAAACAATGTTGACAGTTGGTTGACCTTGTTGACCCATCATCTATGGGGGTTTTTCCATATCTTTATTCAAGAGCGTGGTATTTAAATTTGAGAGCATACTTTATGTATTTATTTCCCTCAAACCCTGTCCTCACACTCAAATAGCGCCTGCTTGCACTTAGATGTGCTCTGCTTCTGCTCAAACTGTACGCTTGCACTCAGATATATTGCTGCTTACAGATTTCCTATGTTCCAGTTTAAAACCTTCTCCTCGCACTCAGGCTGTTTCCGTGCGCTCGTGACATTTCTGCTCTCAGATTTATTCTGTGCGCGCTCGAAACTTTTGTGAAAAATCCAATCTGTAAGCAGCAATATATCTGAGTGCAAGTGTACAGTTTTGAGCAGAAGCAGAGCAAATCTAAGTGCAAGCAGGAACTATTTGAGTGCGAGGACAGGGTTTGAGGGAAAGAAATCAATAAAGTATGCTCTCAAATTTAAATACCACGCTCTTGAATAAAGATATGGAATAACCCCCATAATCATCCAGCCCACAAAGGATTTTGTAGAGCCATAATAATGTTCCTGTCAGCCTGCAGGGCCGTGTGAGGTAAACCGCTGAACACACTGTTGTTGCTTTTGTCAGGACAGAACCAAATGTCCTATCTTTCTTTGCTTGTCTACTCCCTCGTTGAAAACCTCTAAAACACTGTCACTTCTTTCAGGGGCTGTGAAGCGGAGAAATTGACTGAAAGCCATACCAAGCAACCGCCCCTAAGAGTATTTTCTCGCGCTGGCAACACTACAAAGGAGTTTGGCCATAGTTGCCATGTTTTCTCGTATAGCTGTTTTTGAAATGCCATATATTTTCCCTTTATAACTAAATATCATTGACTTGAACTGAGTTGATGAAACACAATCATAATTGTTCTGATTCATTCTTCATAAATATGTATTGTCCAGTTGCTTAATGCGACTAAGCTTAAGGAAGCTGTTTTTCACCCCAACGTCCCACGGTGTGTGTGTGTGTGTGTGTGTGTGTGTGTGTGTGTGTGTGTGTGTGTGTGTGTGTGTTGGTGTGTGTGTGTGGTGTGTGTGTGTGTGTGTGTGTGTGTGTGTGTGCCCTGCTCAGCGAGTGGGTGTGTTTGTTTCCAACACCAGTTATTATCACAGCACTAATTACCCAGGGGAATTGTGGGTAAACAAATCATTCTAAAGAAAAAGGAAGCCCACGGAGAAGAAGGAGAACGTAAAAGGTCGGCATATGAAAACAAAAAGTGAAGAGTTGAAAGGATGTCCTCCAGCCCAGACAAAGCGAATCAAAGCTTCCATCTGACTCCAATCACACGCTCTCGGCGTGTTAGGAGCGCCTCAGACACTCAGCTCTCAAACACCTGATAATTGGATCAGGTGTTTGAGAGCTGGAGCAACAAGTCGTCGCACCTGTGTGTGCAGTTGATAGATAGTGAGTGTCCAATTTGGGGATCTGCTCTGCTGAAGACACCCAGAATACATGTACAGTGTGGAATACGAGGAATGCATGAAGTGGATCTGTCTCTAATGTAAGGCAACTAAGCACGAACACTTTAATAGCCTGTATTGAAAACATTGTATGAAGTTGGGAAATTAACTTTAAGTCAAATCCAGAGTTACTGTCGGACCGCTTGGAGTCAAAGAGTTATAGCGCTATCAGTTTGAAGGCTTGTCAGCACCGAACACACAGGGGTTTACAATACTACGAAGAAGCATTTTACAATTCTGGAAAGGTCCAAATGATGCTCGAGTCTAATTAGGTCGGATAAGGTATTTTCTTTGCTACCTGTTTTGGACGTGGGAAAATAGGACTTTCAATTATTTCCCTAAATTAGTCTTTGAAGCATATAAGCTAATTATTTTTAGATTAGTTTATTTTCGTTCTGAGGACATTATTATCATATTGTTGCAGCAGCTTGTTAATAGAATGAACATCATGCTGGGGCCAGTGTTGAAAGTCTTTGAAAATTCATTTATGCATTAAGGGGATGTGAAGTTTCTCTAAGGGTTGATTTCATATTGGGTCTGTGGGAGAGAAGCCTTTGTAGACCATTTACATGCACAAAAACCTACAGAACACAACACACTACAGGAAAGGGATTTGAAAAAGCATAATGAAGCCCCGTTAAACACAAGTGTGAGTCATTAGAGGAAGGACACACACACACACACACACACACACACCAGTAATGGCTGTCACACGTCATCATTTCATTGTAGAGTGACACCTTTGAAGAGTCTCCACAGCACACCAGTAACTAATTCCTCCTCTAGTCACCAGAAAATGTGTGTGTGTGTATACGTGAATGTGTGTGTGTGTGTGTGTGTGTGTGTGTGTGTGTGTGTGTGTGTGTGTGTGTGTGTGTGTGTGTGTCATGACTCACAGGTATTCTCTCTGCCACTCGTCTACCTTCACATCTCTGTGGATGTAGACATCACAGGGCTCATTCTGTCTGAGTGCAGTACTGACTGAATGGAAGTATACGCCCACACACACACACACACACACACACACACACACACACACACACACACACACACACACACACACACACACACACACACACACACACACACACACCACACACACACACACACACACACACACACACCACACACACACACACGTTTGTGGAAAACATCCTGCTCTAAGAAAACATGCTGCGGCTCAGGAGGAGAGAAGAGAAATATGAGTAAAGGAGGTGAAACCCAAAAGGAAGGACGAATTCAGGATATACGAAAGCAAGGTCTCTGCCTTTGTTTTTAATGTTGTTGTGGATAACATGAGCTGACATGATTGGTTATGATTAGTTTTTTGACAGCAGCAGCTATTTTAATAATTTGTTTTAGCCATTTCTCAACCAAAAAACATTTATACTGCGAGGTCAGATAATACAAGATATGTAAAGGTGTTTATTTGCCAACACTATAATCATTCTGTCATATAAACAACATGTGTGTGATATTAAACTATTCTGGTAAGAAAGCACAGATGATTACGATTTAATATGCTGCCAGATTATTTAATAAAATGTCCTTTTATTTGTTTAAGTTATACGTCTTCTAACCTCTTTTCAGCACACTGTGAGCTAGACAAGGGCAAGGTCTCAGCTTGCTTTCCACACAGGGAGTTCATTACCAGAGGTTATATTCATAGATTTGTTATTTTGTGGGGATTTAAATGGGCTTAACGGGAAACACACATAACGAGTCCTTTCAGAGGGACTAGGAGGTTTTGTTAGGGAGGACTGCAGGCTATTTACTGTCTGACATCTAGTTGTTTCTGTGACATATCTGGACTAAAAGCGGAGAGTTTATACCTATCATTTATGTTGATATAATGTCCTGATAGAATATTCATAGTTTATTGCTAGTTGTGGATATTCACCGTAAACATTTTCTCACACTATTCAAAAAGAAGTAGTAGTAGATGATAATAAAAGTAGGAGTAGCAGTTATAGTGTCAAAGTCGATTTCCTCTTTCACCTCCCAGCAGACATCCTGACACACACACACACACACACACACACACACACACACACACACACACACACACACACACACACACACACACACACAGTCCAAAACTCATCAGCACTTTCTTCCACACTTTTCCCAGCATGCTCCATAATTATCACATAGCAGCTCATTGCACACAGTGCCATCTGTTAGTCGCATGCACACACACATCCTAAACCCACACACACACGGGCCGTACAAACACACACTGACAGATGCTTGGGATGTGGGATTAATGAGACAGTCCCATCATGTATAACTAAGTTTGCAGCATATCATTAACAATTTGCAATAAGAGGATAAATCATTAACAATTTGCAATAAGAGGATAAAGAATCTCATTGAGAGCAGCGAGGCATATATTTAAGAACAAGCAAGTATGCACGGCACAAGGAGATTAAAGAAATATAGATAGAAATTGGTGTCACAATAATATTAAAAAATGTTCTTGATAGATATTATGAACATATTAAAAATGTATGTTGTTGTATACTAACAAAATATTCAGAAAAATGCATATATTCCATTTCTGACAGAAATAGAAGCCGGCAGAAAAGTGTTGCATGTAATTCAATTAATGCTGTCAAAATTATCGCGTTAACGGCGGTAATTAATTTTTTGAATTAATTGTGTTAAAATATTTAACGCATTTAACGCAGAATGGCCCGCCCCATACATCCCACCAGTGGCAGCGGGGTAGGCTACACCCCATACCAAGAAATGGCTTATCCCCACCATGAAAAATGATGTTAAAGTAAGCAAAATAAAGTCCGCCAACTCGCGCCGTGAATTGCACAGACAGCAGTTAGTAAGATTGATTTCAGTAGCCACCTGTCTGGAAATACCGAAAATCAGAACGGTTTTGAAAACTTTTGTCACGTAGTGATCGTCTTCTCAATAGAACATCTTTGATAATGTCTTCTGGCCAATCAGAATCAAGATAACGGCGTGGTGTTGTTGCAGGAAGTCCCGACGGAGAATACTTTTGCTGTAGTACAGGGGTGCACATAACTGGTACGCAGGTTATGTGCGTAATCTGAAATGCTTACCGTCACTTGTGTCACAAAGTGCATTTGCGTACCGACGTACTTGTGAAGCTTTTCCAGAAGGCGGTTTAGATCACCGGACGACAGAGTCGGTCTCCGTGTGCACAGACAGGGCTGCTGTTAACGTCGGTCTGTACAACGGAATTGTGCCAAAACTACGCCAACCGGCTGCAGAGGGAGACTCCCCCCCTTCACTGGAGAACTGCGCTAAAACAGCTGATCATAACGTTCACACTCTGTGGTCAAGAAGTACTCCACGAGCCGCCGCCCCCCCCCCCCTCTGTCGACTTTCCTGAAGTACTCCCCCGTTGATAGAAATCAACACGTAATGAATTAAGACCCCACGGTTTGATGATTGATAGGTGTGTGGGTTATCTTTCATTTTGACACGCAGAACAATGTTATAATAAACATAGATACTGTATGTTAAATGGATATATCCGCCTTCTTTCATTTATCTTTCCATTCCCACAACAATATACATAAAGAAATGGCATATTTTGGACATAGTTCGAATGGTGATTAATCATGATTAATACATTTTTAAGCTGTGATTAATCTGATTAAAAATTGTAATCGTTTGACAGCCCTAAATTAAATACAAGAGTATTAAAGACCTTTTCATGCACACTGTATTCAGTACATCATGTTCTGATTATAATGATTGCAATGCAGTCACACTTGTGCGCTTTAAGTCTTCTCACTCAATGATGTGTGTTTGCTCCTTGAATATCAATTTTTTATTAATAAAGAATTCTTCTGAGGCGAAACTCAGCTCGAGCATGAAACTCGAAAAGACTTCTGACAAGGGCACGTCGTTAAGTTGAAGGTACGGGAACTAGAATGTGATTTGTATCGACTTCCTGACACCTGTACAATAAGTAACCGGGCAGGATGGAAGATAATGAAAAACAAGAAGCTCAGTGAGGACAATTACACACATAAATAAAGGAGACCCTGTGGATAAGACCTGGGTCAAACTAACTGTAGCAAACTAACCACACAGTAAAACAACGCAACACACCTGACCTTTTGCAAAAGCCAATCAGAGTTGACATCAGGATGAATTGCACCTTCTCCGTGTAATTCTTATATGTTCTAGCCACCTGTACATCAGTCACAGAGCTGGAACATGGTCACACATTCTCACTTCACCTCTACACAGCTTTAAAAGGGGATTTCTAGTTTGTGTGTGTGTAGGGGGGGACTCCCCCTCTTCAATTATTTACAGGAAGCCCTCATGCATCTGTGACTTTCAGAGACAGGCTGAGAAAGCCCAGCAGAGCAGCACAGAGCTTTCTTCTCCAAAAGTCTCCTTCCTCATCCCTTTGTCTACAGTTTGCCTTCTTACTCTCCCATCTTCTTTCTCCTCAGCCTGAAACCGCTTCCCTCCGTCCTATTCGTTGTTTCGCCCCTCTGTCTATATCCTCTTCCTCCTCTGTCTACATCCTCTTCCTCCTCTGTCTACATCTTTTTCCTCCTCTGTGTGCGACCTTTTTGTCCTCCTGTAAATCTTCTTCCTCTCATTGTCTGTGTGCTATTTCTTCTTCGCTTCCTTTCTTTTGCCTCAAACCCAACTCTATCCTTTCTTCTCCCCTCTCCTTCTTTCTTTCATGATTTGTCCTGGCCTCACTTTTCTCCTTGTCACCTCTCCCTTTCATTTCCCTCCTTTTATCTCCTCGCCTCTTATCCTTCCTTACCACATCCTTTCTCCCTTCCTTGCTTCACCTCCTTTCCCCCTCTCTCTGGCTCCTGTCATCTCGTCCCCCAAAACAAGAAGTGAAGGAAGGAGGGATGATGTCGGGGAGAAGAGTGTGAAGAGTCAGCATGGAAATTATTCATATTCTTCTGGCGGCCGTGCCTCCTCTACCTCGCTTTCCCTCATTTCACCCCAACTCTAATCCATCTCCAATGTGTGTCACACGTCCCTTATTCTGTGTTGTTTTTTAGGGGTTGATTTATCATCTAAAACTCTTCTCTAAAACAGACTTGCTTAATGTCCATACAGTGAAAATGTGTCTCATTATAGCATCCATTAACAGCAGTGCTCTTTATTCTCTCTCTCTTACTAATGCACCTGTCTCCGATCTTCTTTCACGCAAACCTTCAAAGTCCTCCGACATGAAAAAAGCTTTTATTGTATCAGGCATGCTTCAATTCCCTTTTAAATGTAAGCCTAAATCTGAGCTACATATTGTATAATTTAGAGTGAGGAGATTTATCTGTATTTGATCCGTTTTAACTTAAGAGGCTCTGCAGGTAAACCCCGACGATGTGAGCGTCTGTACAGCGATGAACTAAAATCACCCAATTGTTCTTCTGAGCAGCATAATGAGCGTATGTGGAGTTACCCAAGCTCCAATGCAAATGTACAAGACCTTTCTTCGATAGTTGCTTTTTTTTAATTAAATGGTTTCTGCATCTTTAAAATGAAATATTAATTGGTTTTCTTAGTCCTCTATGATATTCTTTGGACTGTATATTGGAGAAAACCAGCTATTTGTAGGGGTCACCTTGGGCTATGGGAACACTGTTTTCCAATAGATTAGTAAAACAATTGAAATCCTTCAGACTATGTCTTCTTATAAGACTACTTTTAGCAAAGACAGGTACAAACAAAACCATGATTTCACATATGTTATCATAGTTTAAAAGACGTGCCTTCATGAATCAATGTTGGCCATTGTTTTGTCCTTATCCAGTGGATAAAGGAAGGTCTTATAAATGACCAAGAGATTTGTCTGGTGCATCCATTTGTCTCCTGGAAAGAATTACGGCAGATTAAAACCAAACACTCAGGACCTGGATGAGCAACACACCATTTGTAATTAAGCCCCATCATTTTCCAGAAAGAAGCTTTAAACCTCACCCAAAAAAAGGACCAATAAGAATGATGCGCTGAAAAGATACAGGTGTGTGTGTGCGTGTGTGTGTGTGTTGTGTGTGGGTGTGTGTGTGTGTGTGTGTGTGTGTGTGTGTGTGTGTGTGTGTGTGTGTGTGTGTGTGTGTGTGTGTGTGTGTGTGTGTGTGTGTGTGTGTGTGTGCTCACCGATGAGTATAGGTGACCCTCTCCGTTCATGGCGATGTAGAGGCTGGTCTTCACTGATTGGATGGCCACGACTCTCAGACCCACAGGAATTAAGTTAAACAGAGCTGAGGACAGAAACAGAGACAGTGAGTTAACAGCAGCGTGTTTCTCTTCCTCCTCCTCCTCTTCCTCTTCTTCCCCCGGTGCTCTGAGGACTCAGATGTCAGCCGGTCTGCTGCTCAGTTAGTTCAGAGTGAGGTGAAGAAGCATCTCGGCCTCGATGGGCTCACTGCGGGGCTTTTAAACTCAGAGGCCTGCAGAACACTGATTGAAAATTCAGACCACTTCTTTAAACATGAATTCTCCTTAATATACATCCTGTGCCGTGATACTCTGTCTCAAAGCTGTATAGTTTAACATTCAGGTTAAAAGAAAAATATAAAATAAATACATGCATTATTCGTCATAGAGTCCATTAAAAAATACATATTCTTGGAAAGCAAATCCCTGTGTGTAACTGAGGAGCATCCTGAAACCGTAACATCAGTTATTAACGGGAAAATGTTCCTGCATCAGCTCCGTTGGGTATTATATATCTTTGCCGTCATTTCTTCATAACATTTTAATATCAGCCTTTTCTTGAGTCACAGTGCTCTCAGCGCCAAGGGGTCGGTGTTATTTGAAGAAGACGGTAAAGGAACACACGGCAGAACATGCCCTTATAGCCTCGGGCAGATATTTGAAAGGACAATGATCGTGTCACGGGTGTTTCTGCTCACCTCCTGCAACCCATTACTGTCTTGTATCTTTTTAATTTGTTGTACTCATGAGATATTAAATACTTTTAAAAGTATTTTGAAGCCATGATTGTCAGCTCTTCAGTGAGTTTAAGGGATCTCTACTTTTCTGAAGTAGAGACTGTTATTTTTAAATACATTTGGAATCGGATCTACCTTAATGGATTAACTCCAATATCATTAATTAACCCTTTCAGCTTGCAAGATGTTGGGGAGTTGCTACTCTTATATGTCCATTGTGATACTGTCTCCAGGTATTTTCCCATGTGAAAATTAGGCCAATATTTGACATTTCAAGGTTTTGAAATATTCTTAAATATTTCTTCTGAGGTCAAAGACTTGTTGACCCGCGTGGCTCTTTCATTTCATTTCAGACTTATTGGTTATCCCGCTGGCAGCACAAACAGTCGAAACAAAGTCAAAATAAATTCAAGTTGTATTCTGCCACCATTTAGGATGTGGGTACACAATTTGGAGGAAAACTCAGACATAATGTTTCAAGAAAATGAACACATTTCCCAACGTAATTTTACCAGTTTCCTCTTTATTAAATACGGCAGCATCCAACAAGGACACGATGCATCTCTGATAAACGCGTGGAGTAAACTGAGGACGGGTTGAAGTGGAATCTGAATCCATTAAAAACATGTTTCTCTGTCCTGAGCCACATGCCACATGCCACAGCATTTAAAACCGACGCTGGTTTCCAAAGCATTTAAGGGGTGTTTTCATTCATTATTCATGGTGCTATTTTTTTTCACTCGGTGGTTGCAGCCTGTGGCTAAAGTTAATTGTTTCATGTTGTGAGTGTGATGCCTGGTAAAAGCTGAACTGTTGCATTTTCAGTAAGTGCTGACGGATGAGGGGATTCAACACTTTCATTTGCCCGGCTTTTGTAATATCTGTCTCGTTCCTGCGTCACCCCTATACAATGGAGATGAGTGGGGTTTTGTTAGTGCTGCTCAAAATATTTATAAAATGTGTCTTTTCTAAAACACTCTGATTTATACTTGACAAAAGTTTGGGTGTTTATTTTGCAAATGTACATGATTTAGTTTACTTATAAGGAGTAAAATCTTCCTGAATGGCATTTAAACATGCTTATTTACTGCATACTTGTACATATTTCTTTGTCTGATTTGTTGCCGTCTGACTGAATTCAAGTAAAGATGTTAATTTTAATAAGTTAAACAAATTTGAACAGACTTAATTTATCTGTGTAATTGATATTATAAAATCCTAACATGACAATGACCTGAAATGAAGGCCGTGAAATGGACGCGCTTGTTTTTCTTCCAATCAAGGGCTGATTACACCTGGGATATTACAGCCGTCATTAATCAAGGTTACATACAAAAATGGTCTCTAACAAGCAACGAGCGGAAGGAATAGAAATGTACACCTGCGATTAATCATCCTGGATAAATATCACGCTCATGCACAGGCGTCATTATCATAAAGATATGCACCCATCTGATTAGAGATGGCAAGCACCCTGCTTTTAAATGCAGCAGGAAATGTCACTGAACAGGCAGGCAGGAAAACAAATGGAAAATGACGCTTGGCAACAAGTGTGAGCGGCAGTAAAATGATATTTGATCGACACGCCATTTGATGTGGAAACAGTTGCCAAAAAATAATCAAATCATAGTAAACTGTGGGTAATGTCCGCAGTAATGACTCTTACATGTCTAATATGTGTAATGTGTACTTGTAAAGCGCTTTGAGCACCTGTAAAAGCGCTCTAATAAAAAATGTAATGCATTATTATTATTATTAAACAAGTGGGACATTGCCAGCTCAGCCAAGGTGGAGTGATTACTGATCAGCGTTTTGGTCCCTCAGCCTAGCACATCAGAATATAGCAACGGCTCCAGTCATCAATAAGCTCTCCATCTGTAACCACTCCCCGAGGGCAGTGCCGGGTGCAGAGGTCAAACAGACTGAAAAACAACATCTTCTGAGCAGCCACTTGTTGCTTTAAGTCCAACAGTTGGTGAAAACACATTGTGTGCACAACTAGAAGCTCCATCACTGTCTCTTTATGACTGCATATACTGTGAGTTTCAATCGATACCAACAACTGTGGCTCATTTAGCTCAATATGCTTGAATGTCAGATGCTGCAGAGGGACAATGTGTTGACCCTACTTTAAGCTTTTCATTAACGCTACAATAATTAGGGTTAATTGGATCTTTCCTGCTGGGCTCTCTGTAGTGAGAAGATAGAAGAAGCACTCTCAGACGTTCATTAAATCAAATGACGAGACGGTCATCTCTAAATAACTGTCTGCCCTTGAAAGAGCCTCTCTGTCACGGCTTTTTTCTTTTGCCTTGATGACATTTGAAGCTCTTTCACTTCAGTATTAAATATTAAAGGATTTGTTGCACCGCCTCACATTAGTGCATTGTCAAGAGAAGTCACAAATGTTAGAAGTGGTTGCACACACAGTTAGTTACAGCAGATATTCTGTGTGGATAAATGATCGCCCTGGCAAATCAAACTGAATATGTATTGCAGTTTGCCTCGACAAAATGCACTTTCCCCAACTATTCATATTTTTGCAGTCATGTGTTCCCGTGTGTGTGTCCACTTACAGGTGTTGGTGCTGTCGTCTTTGGTCCCATCCATACTTCCATCCTGGCCCATCTGTAGATAGAAGCCCTGCCTGCAGAACAACCTGGTCACTATGCCCTTCAGCTGTGGTTCTATACACACACACACACACACACACACACACACACACACACACACACACACACACACACACACACCCACACACACACACACACACACACACACACACACACACACACACACACACACACACACACACACACACCACACACACACACACACACACCACACACAGAGAAGAAGTGGAAAGATCTTAGCATCAGGAAAATGCTTTTTGTCAGCTTCAACAGAATGATTAATCTACATATTCATCCTGTGGGACACATTTGAGATACACGACATTTCCAAACAATGTGACCACATGCGACCTGATGCATCCTGGGGGATTTCCTGTGCAGAGACCAGTCAGGCACATCCAATCCATTACAGGATTCTTAGACTAATCCTTCCTTGGTGGTCATTGTTCCACTTGAATGACGCTGATCAATTATCTTTGAACCTTTGATGGCGTAGCTTCGTAATGGTTCTGTTTACTCTTTATCTACGGAAAGATAATTTGCCTCATGGGTATGATTCCCTTCATTAAATCATGCTGGTTTCTCCCTACCTGTATCCCTTTATCTAAAACCTTAACCCTATATCGATTGTTACTTTCAAACGACACAGATTTTATTTTTCAAACACACGAAACTCACTTTTGTTTCATATTGTAATTATTAGTCAGTGGGGGCAGTGCTCTTGGCTAATCCATTTTGCTCTGATTAAACAGCAATCACTTCTGCCTCTCACGGTTCATCAAATAGAAAATGACTGACGTTAAAGAAAATGATTAAACTACACAGTGATGGGAAGGAGCGGAGGGACAAAGACTGAGTCACTAGATAAAGACTGATGAAGGATAGAAGAGGGACTGATGAAGGATAGAAACACCTCAAATGATGTAATAGTGTTCAAGGTACAAGAAGGCTTTCCCCCCCCATTTTCTGGTCACTAATTTGGCTGTAGATAGCACACTGATTAAATATGGCCCTTTACATTGGACCACACCCATTCTCCCTCTGTGAAACATCAGAGGATTTGTCTTGGTGGCTGCAGGTTTAGCAGATTGGGAATCCCCTTTGAACATGTGTGAGAGAGTGAACGAGTGAAGGTATATCCTAACGCACAGAGACAGAAAGAAGAAGCAGAGACTGACCCACTTTATGAGAAGAGAGAGAGGGAGAAAGAGGCAGGGGTGTTTTCCTTCTTCTTCGTGAAGGATCCATCTTGTGCAGCAGGAGAGACGGAGGGAAGAGGCGTGAAGCTTGCAACAAGCACTCGAACTGAAAAAAGCCCCCAGCCCACGACTTTCTATAGCATGTTGCAGCCAGTAATACATCTCAGTTAGATTAGAATGACACCTATTGAACGGGTACAAAAAAACATCCCAAATCTACTACTTCGTTCACATAAATGAATCTGTCTGACATTCACTTATGGCACCCCAATAAACTGTATAATATAAATAAACTGATGTTCCCAGGCTAATTGAAAACAACTATTAATTTACTGAACCAACGTGGCATTGTTCTTGCCCGACTTTCTGTAGCATGTTGCAGCCAGTAATACATCAACTCAAATCAGGTTTTATTTATATAGCACATTTATAAACGATTTTTGGTCGAGCCAAAGTGCTGTACATATAATAAAAATAGCCTACAGTAGAGACACTTTACAGCAAATACAACAACACAGATTGTTCAGAACATCAGTATGAGAAAAAATCTCAGTTAAATTATAAAGACAACTATTGAAAGGGTACAATAACAAAAATGTACTTTTTACATCTACAATCTACTTCCCCTTGGGTCAATTTCTACTTCGTTCACATGAATGAATCTGTAGTTTGTCTGACATTCACTTATGGCACCCCTATAAACTGATGCTCCCAGGCTAATTGAAAAAACAATTAATTGACTGAACCAACGTGGCATTGTTCTTGCCCAGAGCATTGCAATGTCTCTCCCCTTCTTCCTGCAAATACACTACAGCACAGTTCTTTCATCATGTAAATGTTATTCCGACTGACAGCTGTGATATTTCTTGCCGTTTTATGATTTCAAAGTTTACCTGCCATACAGACTGAAATCAGTAACATTTCAATCTCTCTGTGCTTGCTTGTGTGACGCATTATCAGAGGAAGCTGCTGGAAAAGTCATTTACCGTGTTATCATTCTATAGAACGTGCCCTGTCATTTATATTGCATCTATGGCGTGTTAACTTATAAAAAAGTAATGTAAAATGTTACTGTATTAGACCTGGAGGATTTATAAATCTGTTTTTCAGTGGGCTTATAACCCTGTGTGATGTGGATATATTACAGGTGCTTTTCAATGGCGGCATGTGATATCAGAATACCTTTCCTGGCACCGTATGACTCACCTGATGAGTGAAGGAAGCATGATTGAATTTTTGTATTCAAGCAACCAAAAGCCAATTTTGCATGGCGGTAATTATCTTTACATTTGGCAGGGAACTCCTGTCCCTCATGTCTCAGATATTCAACTCTTTAAGGTGTGGCAGCAGCTCTTAGTCCTGGTTGATGACTCACAACATGTGCATTTTCACATCTACGCAATTTCTTTTTCAAAAAAGGCTTGTAGAGAAACATTTATACTTCTCAAAGTAAGATATGGAGGGAAGCAGTTTTGGTTTTCAAGACTTATGGACTAGAAAATAAATAAGATGTATTTTGCTACCAATGTGTGTACACCTTGTATAAATAGTTGGTCTGAATCCCAAAGTTTCAGTTTCTTGAACTGGTCATACTCTACGGTCATTTACTGAGACAAACTTAAGAATTTAGCCAACAAATAAAAGATGTATTTATATTGTGTTGTATCATTTATCATGCAATAGATGTCCCCTATTATGAGCACAATTATGGGCTCAAATAGTGTCAACAAATGAAAAATCTATATTTCTCCACAGGGGACCGTCCAGCTGAATCCACTCAGCTCATCATCTATTCATGAAGCCATTCATGCATCTAACATCCACTTGCTCGTATTTCCACCTGAAGGAGTGCGGCCGTTGCCACAGTGACATTCACACATTCGTCAAGGTGATTGTTCCCACTCTTCCCAGTATCTCCGCGCATACTGTCTGTTACTAGGGAAATTCCCATTCTCGCGTTGCCACAGCAACAGCCTCTTGATTCCAGACTGTTCCAGTGGAGGGTATTCCCCCATCCACACACACAGACACACAGCTGTATTTTCATCATAATGTGATCTGATTCAATCAGTCATCCCGTCAGGCGGCCCCGCTGATTTGACATGTCATATTGTCTGTTAATTCGCTCCAGTCTGCGTCTAAATACAGTGTCACACACACACACACACCACACACACACACACACACACACACACACACACACACACACACACACACACACACACACACACACACACACACACACACACACACACACACACACTACACACACACACACCACACACACACACACACACACACACACACACACACACACACACACACACACACACACACACACACACACACACACACCACACACACACACACACACACACACACACACACACACACACACACGAGGAGAATTGCGTGAATGCAAGCGTTTCATCCTCATTCACATCAGAGTGATTAGAGAAACACTTGGTGCTGAAAAGGCTGGATTCCTTGTTAAAGTACAGATACGGTTCAGCTGCACTAAACGCACTTCAGCTCTGGTCTGTCAGCAGTGATGCAGTGTGTTTAAAGTCTAGCCCTATGAATATTAAAAGTTCTAAACCTCAATTACTTTTTCTCTTTTCAATTCTGCAACATGTCATCGTGGAGGCTTCTCCAGCCTTGACAACAATACGATACTGAGGGACACTGGTGTCAACTATCGATTGTTAGTATCAATACCTGCTCTTCATTATGCATTGATCGAAAGGGAGAGCCTGTCAATCACAGGAATAACATACAGGCAAACAGAGGTGCAGAATGTATTTGAGCTTTGTGTGTTATTAAGTCACACAAAATAAAGATACACCAACGCGACCTTCCTGGAACTGAAACGTAATGGTGGTTGTGTGTTCTCCTTTTAAACTTGAACTAACAATCTATTCAATGCATCGCCTCAGGGTGTCGGAAATAGGGATTTTATAGACTAAACAATTGACCCAAATAATTATTGATACACTTAAATCAATAATGGAATAACAATTCACTGCATCACCTCCTCACTTTAACTGCATCCTTCTTTTGTGTCCTCTTCCCAATATGAAGTCTATATCTTTCTGAAATGTATTCGGACTGACAGCTGTGATATTTCTTGCCGTTTTATGATTTAAAGTGTACCTGCCACTTGCTGCAGACAGGCTGAAATTAGTCACATTTCAATCTCTATGTGCTTGTTTGTGTGACGCATTATCAGAGGAAGCTGCTAAATTGATGGTGTGTTGTCTTTCTCTACAACTTGACATGTCCTTGATCTATGTGTTGATCTAAAAAATATAATGTAAAATGTTACTAAATTAGTCCTAGTTAATAATAATATATCGGCCTGTCTATTGGTTTATAACCCTGTGTGATATGGCTACATTACAGGTGCATGACATGGGACCTTTAAGCGACCATATATTGTGGCAGCGATTATCTTTTCATTTGGCGGGGAAGTCCATCATGTCACAAATCCTCCACTCTGACGCTGATTGATTAAGTGGTTTAAGGTGTGGTAGCAGCTCTTAATGAGACTGATTTCTCTGCAGGATTTAAATACGGTTGAGGAAAATCCGCCCACATCAGTGCTGTTGACTCTCCGTTCAGACGTCCAATTACTAAAAGCAACACCCTGAGACAAGCTGTGGACAAGGAGGAGCCTCCCTCATATCAGAAGTAGACTGATATCACATTTTTAATAATAATCTAATTGTGGCTTCATGTCAGTATAGCTGATAAAAGCATGCACATTTTAGCCATATTAAACCACATCTCTGATCACGTAAGGAAGGCTGCAGATCATTTTGAGTCCGTGTCTCCTTCACAAAACCTCTGGAAGACAGTGGGGGATGTTGGCAAATGTCTCTCTCTCTCTACCACTACCACACACACACACACACACACACACACACACACACACACACACACACACACACACACACACACACACACACACACACACACACACACACACACACACACACACACACACACACACACACACACACACACACACACACACACACACACACACACACACACACACACACACACACACACACACACACACACACACACACACACACACACACACACACACACACACACACACACACACACACACACACACACACACACACACACACACACACACAACAGGGCAATTGTGGACGTTGCCAAGCTTTCACCAGCAGCTCTCACAGCCGGGAACGCAGGAGAGAGAAAGAAGGGAGGTAGGGAAGAAGGAAAGGAAAACTGGGAGGAAAAAGGGGAAATTAAGCTTGAGGTAGGGATCAAAAGATCTAAGGTGTGTCAGGATGATTGGATGGGGAAGGTGGTGAGCCGAGGAGGAGGAGGAGGAGGAGGAGGAGGAGGAGGAGGAGGAAGAAAGAAGAAGGTAATGAAAAATGGTGAACAATTAGGGGAAACGAGAAGAGAATGGAGGAAGGACTGTGTGGAGAAACTGAAGCAAATACATGGAAGATGAGGAGGCAAAAGAAAAGAGAGGTGGGAAAGGGGATGAGGTGGGGGGGAAGGTTAGAGGGGAGAAAGGGGGTTGGGAAGAAGGGTGAAAATAAGTTGGGGGATGCAGAAGGAGAAACGAGGGATGATAAAATAAGAGGAATAAAAAGCAGAGCAACTAAGGATGGAGATAAGACGCAGAGAGGAGAGGAAGCCGTTTTTACCTCCTGAAGGGAACAAGGAAGGGAAATGTAATGAGGAAGGGATATGGTGGGGAGACCAGTGAAAACAAAAGGGAAAAGAAATGTGGGGAAATGGGGGGTAAATGTTGAAGGGTGAAAGGACATAAAGGTAAGAAGAGCAAGTGAAATGAAAGTGCGAAAGGTGGCAGGGTGAAATGCAAGGAGAAAAGGAAATGAGGTGACGAAGAAAGAGAAGCGACAGGATGTCAAATTTGCCTCTGAAACCGGCTAAAAACCGACATGACTCCTCGTCTCCTCGTCCTGTCATTTCCTGCCTCCTTCTCTCCTCCCTTCACCCATCCTTCTGTATTCAAAGCACCTGCTGATTTCTCACACAATCAATTGATTACAAAAGCACTTATCGCCTCTGCTATTGAACGCACACCAAAGCACACAATCACAACATTCTCATTAATCTGCATTCACCGAGATGTCCAACCAATACTCTGTGCATTCACCGTGAGATCTGTCCCTTGATTGGACAATAATGTTCAAATGGATTTGAGTGAGACCTGAAAGGTGGAAAATGTTACTTTTTGACCTCCAATTAAGGAAAAAGACCTTCTACATCACATGGAGCAAGTGTCCTTTCATTTTCGTGCTGTGTTCGTGTTCTAGTTCGGACATTGTGCAAGTAGGCAAATTCTGATCGAGGCGACGGAGCTTTTTAAATGATGAGCTGAAAATGAGAGGGCGAGGTAGAGATGCACAGAGACAGACGGAGAGAGAGAGAGAGAGAGAGAGAGAGAGAGAGAGAGAGAGAGAGAGAGAGAGAGAGAGAGAGAGAGAGAGAGAGAGAGAGAGAGGAGAGAGAGAGAGAGAGAGAGAAGAGACTAGACAGACAGACTAATCTGTGGCTTCAATAATGGATGTACCTGGAAACTACTGAACCAGGGCACTACCAGACATGACAGTGTGTGTGTGTGTGTGTGTGTGTGTGTGTGTGTGTGTGTGTGTGTGTGTGTCACCACAGAGAGGACAGAGAGGGGCGAGCCTGTCATTCTGTGTTTGTGCATGATTGGGGTGTGTGCGTGTGTGTGCACCAGCCAGCGCGTGCATGCGTAAAAGGGTGGTTTTATATGACCGCGCGTAAAAGTGCATAAGCGTGCGTGCGTTTCTGCATTTTAATTTCGTGTGCATGCATGTGCGCGTTTCTCCACACGCACCCCCGTTCCCCCCCACACCTTGTCTCCGTAGCCTCCTCTTCTTCAGGCCAAATATCCGGACTTTGGAGAAGATGTCGACCAGGTTCCCGTTGCAGAGCCCCGGCTTCTTACCGGGGCTCTTCCGCCGCCGGTGAGGGGTCGGTCGGTGGGCATGTTGCTCCCTTGCCTGTCGCTTCTGGCGGATCAAACCGCTGGCGATGGCTGCTGCCATGTCTCCGCCGAAACAAAAACAGCCACGTCTCCGTCCGAGACTCCAGTCTCTTCAGTTGTGTCCACCGGAGTGGACGGAGGGCAGACAAACCCAGACGCAAACCTCCAGTCTCCGCGTCCCGGCTATAACGGCCCCATACTTCAGCCACAAGTCCAAAATAATCACTTCACCTACAGCATATTTTCTCTCGTGGTTATTCCCCGGGCCATTGATTTGAAACGTCGAGCCGGTTACCTGTCCGTCACGTTTCACCGGTCAGTCTGTCAGTCAGCTGTCACTGAACGGCTCCCGCAACCCACATCACCGGAGCCCGCATGTCACTGTGTGTTCCCATGGTCAACAGGCGAGCAAAAATAAATAAAAAGGAGAATAATGGCTCAGAAAGCGTGTCTGTGTTCCCGTTTGTATTCCACTGACAGGAGCTGCGTGAAACTACCGAGAGGAACTCAGAGCATCACCGGAAAGAGGGCGGACTGACTTTCAAAGTGAAAGCTTGATAGGATGTGTGTTTCCAAATGGGTAAGACCAATAGGCTTCTCAGAGGTGGGAAGTAACTAAATACATTTACTCAAGTACTTACAATGTTGAGGTACTTTACCCGAGTATTTCCATTGTATACTCTTCTTCACTCCACTACATTTAAAAAGGGATATAATGTAATTGAACTCCACTACATTTATTTAAAAGCTTTAGCTACTTGTAACTAAATGCATTTCTAAAAATGTGGACTTACCCTTTAAATCACAAGATTAAAATGATCAAGTCTACTAATTCCATTCTATCTTTTGTCATGTTGCTACCTGTTGCTGCCATCAAGTGGTCGATTTTCATCAGGTCTAAAATATTGAAAATGTATAAAAAATCTTGCTAGAAACAGAACTTGCAATTTAAACTTAACTCAAAATTAACAATATGCAAACATTTGAATACAGGACTTTCACTAAGTTTACAACTTCTACTGCAAATAATACTACGACTGAGTACTTCTTCCACCTTATCCTGTATTCAGCTGATGGCCGGCTTTTCACCTCTGGCAGTTTAAAAATGCAAGAGGCTGGTGATGGACAGGCTGATGTGCCTCACATGTCAGGTGGACTGAACACGTGTACGGCTTCCTGTGACTGCGGTAAGGTTACAGGACTGTGCACTCTCATTTTCTCCTTGATGAAACAGTATCAGGTGAACAAGCAGACAAAGTCAAACAAAGTATTTGTCTTTTTTGGAAAGATTTGTCGCTTTACCGCACCGTTGTGACGAAAAGGGAGCTGAGCCAGAAGGCAAAGCTCTCTGTCTACCGGGCCATTTTCGTTCCTACCCTCACCTATGGTCATGAAGGATGGGTCATGACCGAAAGAACGAGATCGCGCATACAAGCGGCCGAGATGGATTTTCTCCGCAGGGTGGCTGGTGTCTCCCTTAGGGATAAGGTGAGAAGTTCGGTCATCAGGGAGGGACTCGGAGTTGAGCCGCTCCTCCTTCGCGTCGAAAGGAGCCAGTTGAGGTGGTTCGGGCACCTAGTTAGGATGCCACCTGGGCGCCTCCCTAGGGAGGTGTTCCAGGCACGTCCAGCTGGGAAGAGACCAAGGGGTAGACCTAGGACCAGGTGGAGGGATTATATCTCTTCGCTGGCCTGGGAGCGCCTTGGGATCCCCCAGTCAGAGCTGGTTGATGTGGCCAGGGAAAAGAAAGTTTGGGGCTCTCTGCTGGAACTGCTACCCCCGCGACCCGACCACGGATAAGCGGGAGAAGATGGATGGATGGATGGATGGAAAGATTTGTTCTGATTCAAGTTTGGCCAGCACAAAATTGCCTTTCCAGTGCAGCATGTAGGTCATTCATCTCTGAGCAGGAACCCAGCTGGACAAAAAGGACGCTGAAATGAAATGTACATTTCTTCTGGGAAAGTCATATCAAACAAAATCCCCAAACCTTTTCCTTTATATCTGTCCTTATAATGAATAATAGACAGCAGAGGGTGGCCGTGTGGCTTTTTGAAGGCAGAGTGGAACCCATGATATATGCATGAAGTGTACATAGGGCTGAAACATTTCCATCATTGTCAGCTCAAAAAGTTAACTTTGCCTTAAAGAGATCTCACTGTATAAAAGATTCATGCAGTATGGTAATCACAATCATTTGGCGGGATTTAGCCTTTTGATCCCAAAATAGATGTGTTGCTAAAGTCTAATTACATTCAAAAATGCTAATTGTAAACAATGAATATATTATAGAAGTAGCTGTCGCCTGCATTTACTGTACGTATGTGGGTTACTCTTATGTAACTAATGGGTTCTGGAACTATTGTAAATAAATTAAAGCCCTTTTAGTTTTCAAGTATTTCTATGTTACAAGGATGCGAAAAGGGACTCGAGTGCAGCAGGAGAAACATTTGCAATAAAAAAATAATCAGGTTTCTCTGAGGCTTCCTGGTGTCAGCTGGAGGCCGGAACACTAACCAAATATGTCAGCACCATGGACAGCGAACAGCCTCTCAGACACTGTGCTTTTCACAGACACACACACAGTTTTTTTGTACAGAAATGTAATGCATGTGTTTCCTCATACCCACTAGGTGGCACCAGAGCATGTCTAAGAACACCAGCCCAACAATAGGAGCTCACTGATAACGGGATTAATAATGAGAGAACATCACAAGCACAGCGAGCGATAATGATCAAAAGGCAGACAAGATCAAAATAACCTTCAAGCGCTAATAACTAAATGGAGGAGAGCTTGTCAGATCTTTTTTGAACTAAATTGCTTTTTTATTTTCATCCTGACATAATTTGCCTTGCTTGATTGTCTTATGGCCTATTTTCAAAGAGTCCTATATACACAGCAGCAATCTGCCACCATCAGTATTCATCTGTTGTCCTATTTACCAGGTTAACTCAGGATTATTGTCTTCAACGTTGCTGACACACTTAAATCACACTGGAGGAACTACTGCTTTGCCCTAACACTGTTCTTCTTCCCAGGCAGCAGCAAAGGGAACACAACAAAGTGTGTGTACGCTGTTTTATCCAGGTCAGTCAATGCGAGGAGTTATGAATAAATCAAAGCTTCATTTACATTAAAATTCATCTCCTCTGCGGCTTTTTATAGCATCCGAGGAAGGCAGCTCTTTAGCTTCAAAAGATCAATTAACCCATGCCGCTTCCATGCAATTATTTCACCATACATCCCCTACAAAAAAACCTGTGCTCATCCAAAACAAACACGCACACAAATCATGCAATAGTGTGCATAAATATGAAAGAAATGCTTTTATTAAACACCCAGAGCTCTCTCTCCTGAGGGAACACACACACACAGATACACACTTTTTATCTATCACATATACTCTGCTTCTGCACATAGGCAGCAGCGCCCTCTACAGGCGGTAAAAGATAACAATTCCGCAAATCCTCTTTCTTCACAAAACTTCTTCTTAAAAAGGCTTTCCTTAAAAGCATTGAATTTATACACTACTCACTTTTGACCTTCATTTATTTCCACGGCTCTGTAATTGTTCTTTTGGTCTTCAAGATGCTTTCGTGAACACTAAGGACAGCTTCAGACTTCTGGTTGTTTTTTATTCAATCAATCAATGTTTATTTATATAGCCCAATATCACAAATGTTACATTTGTCTCAGTGGTCTTCACAGTGTGTTCAGAATATCAGTATGACAATACAACACCCTCTGTCCTTAGACCCTCTGTCCTTAGACCCTCTATCCTTAGACCCTCTGTCCTTAGACCCTCTATCCTTAGACCCTCTATCCTTAGACCCTCTGTCCTTAGACCCTCTGTCCTTAGACCCTCTATCCTTAGACCCTCTGTCCTTAGACCCTCTGTCCTTAGACCCTCTGTCCTTAGACCCTCTGTCCTTAGACCCTCTATCCTTAGACCCTCTGTCCTTAGACCCTCTGTCCTTAGACCCTCTGTCCTTAGACCCTCTGTCCTTAGACCCTCTGTCCTTAGACCCTCTGTCCTTAGACCCTCTGTCCTTAGACCCTCTATCCTTAGACCCTCTGTCCTTAGACCCTCTGTCCTTAGACCCTCTGTCCTTAGACCCTCTGTCCTTAGACCCTCACATCGTACAAGGAAACACTTCCAGAGAAAACCCACAGTTTAAAGGGAACATGGGAGAAACCTCAGGGAGAGCAACAGAGGAGGGATCCCTCTCCCAGGACGGACAGACGTGCAATAGATGCCGTGTGTACATTCAAAGTATTACTTCTAAAAGCCAAATCCTGAGAATAAACCCAATGAATCAGTTAAAAGAGTATCATTAAGACACTGAAATCAAGATGTTTTTTATTCGTAAACACCTAGAAAAGAGTGTTGAGTTAGCTGACGAGAAAACTACTACTAAGAGAGTAAAAGTAGTGTTGCATGTGGGAGGATGACGATGACTGTTTGGTTCTGATCGTGGTTTTCTCATTGCTCAATGATATTCAGTACAATATAGGCGAGGCGAGACGAGGCGAGGCAAGCAATGTTATAAAATGACATTTAAAAACACTCATTTAAAAGCAAAGATACATGAATAAAAGTGACAGCAGTGTGAAATGTTTAGGTCTGACTCTCAATCATTGCTCACTTTTTAGCAGCAATAGTTTTCTATCACCTCCCTTTCTTTCCTCTTTCTTAAGATGGGGAACATTTTCTAGCATCGTGAGTTTGTTGCCTGAGTACTACGACATAGGTGTACTTGGGGCGTGTACTCCATAAGAGTTGGTGAAGTATACAGTACTGGTGTTCTAACTTTTTTTAACTATATAAAGTAATATTTCCACCCTTTGTGAAATGAAATGTTCTCTTTCTAAAGGAGATTTATGTAACAAGCGTTAAAACTATTCCTTTAAAAAGAAGATTCCTTTGGTGGGAATTGTTGCAGCTATGAGAATTAGGCTTTATTTATACCGTGCGATGAATCAATGACAGCCACTTTCCCAGGGATTGCCTGTCGATAAAACAGCTTCTCTGTAGGTGGTGCTCTTTGATCGCCGAGGCTGTGGCTGCTCATGCTAATGGTCGAGTGTGCAACAGGTAGACTCCACATGGATGTAATGAGAATACAACGACAAACACGTCTTTAAGGCTGGGGGAAATAGTTAAGAAAGAGGGGAGGAAGGGGATGGATGGGGGGGGGGAGAGAGAGAGGGAGGTAACAGATGGGGGTGGGTGTTCCCCAGGCAGGAGTGTGAGGATAGCCACTCTGAACGAAGCAGGATGAGTCAGAGCTCACCTTCACACTCCTGCCCACACACTCGCTCACAGCAGAGGCACGGGGAAATCCACTGTTACCAGGGTAACGAGTGATTAGTGACGTAGATGGGTCTCCGAACGGAGCGAGAGAAACACCTGAATGCCGAGAGGATAACACACACACACACGCACACATCTGGCGTCAATTACATTCATCGTACTGCGGCTCTGAATTCATCTCTCTGCACTGTCTATGGGTTTGTGTTTCTCTTTCTCACACACTTGCCCAAATGATGCAACACATGCATATAATGATGACACAGCTAGAAAACAACAATAGCTGCCCCACTTCGTCTCCTTTTCTCTAAACTCTTGTGTCTCCTTTCTCATCTCCTTTCCTTTTTGTTTCTTTCCCCTTCCTTTCATCTCCTCTCCTCCTTTCTCTCATATCACCCCAATACTCAGCTTTTACTTTCATCTTGCTTCCTTATCTCCTCACTCCTACTTTTTCCTCTCCTTCCCATTCCTTTCCTTTTCTCCTCCCAGCTAATCTCCTTGTTCTCCTCTCCTCGTCTATCTTTGTAACATCGCCAACTCAGCAGGGAGGAGGAGATGGAGTGGAGCGGCTGAATTATTCATTAACATCCCCTCTCTCTTTTTGTTCTTACATCTCTGTGTGTCTGCTGCCTCTAGTGTCTTCAATCCCCCTCCCATCTTTCTCTTGTACCTATCCCTCTCTCTTCCTGCATTCCCCAACACCAGCGAATCACTTTAGACCTCCTTTGTGTTCCTTTTAACATAGTTTGTCAGTCCTAGAAGTGAAGTTAACTTGATAACTTGAACTTTCTTAGTGAAGAACATCAGCCAGCCTGTGTAACCCAGCAACTACAGTTACAGTTATATATGCCTCATTAAAGAGGCCAATTGTCTAACCCTGTATCAAAATGGAAGTAGGCGTTTGAGGTTTGAAGTAAGACTCAAGTTGATCAGGAGTAGCAGAAGAGAAGAGTCATGAAGTCTGTAATCTAACACACAGCGATATCTGAAAGTAAAGAGGAAGCATGTGTTATTTCTTCTTCAGTCTGGCTTCAAGGGTTTGTTAGCTTCCATATGAGGAGAAAACTAAGACTCACTGTGGCCGAGTTCACCTCAATGTAACATGGTAAATAAATGTGCTTATTTCACTGTGAAGAGATGTGGAGCTGCTCAATGACCAACATATTATATACATGGGTAAATAAAGCTGTGGTCTTAGTCAAACACATCAAAGTGTATCTTTTGTTAAACCTGACATGGATTTATCTTTTAAAAGCTTCCAGTTGTGAGCCTTAGGGGAAATTGCATTTCACGAGGATATCCCCAGGAAGTGCTGTCCTTATATTTCTTGTTGTTACTTTAAAGTGTGAAGTAATAGTCACAGTTTCTCCAGAGTGAACAGCTGTGGAAAGAAAACCACTGGATGCGTCTGAAGCATTCATTTTAAAATCAATAGCCTGTTGTGTTGACGCTCCATTTGGGGATTTCCACAGAGAAGTCAAAGGTCACAAGGAGATCAAGTTAGAGGCAGTGTTCATTTTTCACACAAAATGATAACAGTTGGGAGACTTCTGCGTCAGTGGTTACATAATGGCTCCAGATCTTTCCATACAAAGTCAGAACTATAGAGGAAGACGGGAGGAGGGGGAGAGGGGGAGAGATATGAGAGTGAGGGGAGAAATCTTTCAAGAAAGAGTTTGAATTAAAGAGACACTGAAAGTCTGAGCTGGAAAATAAGCTATGTCTATATATTGTGAAAACGGAGAAGGAGGGTTATTATAGTCAACTAAAAACATACAATGAAAAATAAGATGTGAAAACACTTTGCATTATACCTGGCCATCACTCAAATGCAATCACTTTAGTGGAGTGTGATGCTGGAGAGGGGTAGTACTGTCAGAGGAATATAATGCATCGCTCAATACCAATTCATTGACTCTCCCTTCTGCAGTGACTGAGTCAGAAAGCACTTAGTTAAATGGTTTCTCCCACCAGCGGCTCTCCTCCAGTCTCCGCCAAACCACAACTTGAGCCTTCTATTCCCATAGCACTCAGTAGTAATGATTTGATGTGCTTTTTTTTTTACGATACAATTGTTACTCTTAGAAACAAAATTAATGACCTCTTGCCTTTGCCCAGTATAGTGTTATAAACAGCTCCCGGAAACGTAAGTTCTAATATTACACTAGATAGTAAACTAGAATGCTTTTCAGCCATAAACCTTGAACAATTAAATTCAATGATTCTCTCTTCTAAACCATCAACGTGCATGTTAGACCCAATTCCAACTAAGCTGTTGAAGGAAGTTTTTCCATTAATTAGCACTTATTTATTAAATATTATGAATATGTCTTTATTATCAGGCTATGTTCCACAATCATTCAAAGTAGCAGTGATAAAACCGCTTCTTAAAAAGCACAACCTCGATCCAGAGGTTTTAGCCAACTATAGACCTATTTCTAATCTTCCGTTCCTCTCAAAAATTCTTGAGAAAGCGGTCGCAAAACAGTTGTGTGATTACTTAAAAAACAATGATTTATTTGAAGCTTTTCAGTCTGGCTTTAGAACACATCATAGCACAGAGACAGCTCTGGTTAAAGTCACAAATGACATTCTAATAGCCTCTGACAAGGGACTTGTCTCTATTCTTGTTTTGCTCGATCTCAGTGCTGCATTTGATACTATCGACCATGATATCTTATTGCAAAGACTAGAGCACTTAGTTGGCATACAGGGAACTGCTTTAGACTGGTTTAGGTCCTATCTATCTGAACGCTCTCCGTTTGTGTGTCAACGATGAATCTTCCACGCAAACCAAAGTTAGCCATGGAGTGCCACAGGGCTCAGTGCTCGGACCTATTTTGTTCACATTATATATGCTTCCGTTAGGCAATATTATAAGGAATCATTCTGTAAACTTTCATTGTTATGCGGATGATACTCAACTATATTTATCAATCAAGCCTGATGAAATTAATCATCTAAATAAAATTCAAGACTGCCTCAAGGACTTAAAAACGTGAATGACCTTACATTTTTTGATGTTAAACACGACCAAAACTGAAGTTATTGTACTTGGCCCGAAGAATCTACGAAACAAATGATCTAAAGATATACTAACTATGGATGGCATTAATTTGGCCTCCAGTGAGACTGTAAGGAATCTTAGTGTTATATTTGATCAGGATTTATCCTTTAACGCCCACATAAAATCAATTTCAAGGACCGCCTACTTCCATCTACGTAACATTGCAAAAATCAGGCATATCTTGCCTCAAAACGATGCAGAGAAACTAGTCCATGCATTTGTTACTTCAAGGCTGGATTATTGTAACTCTTTATTATCAGGGTGTACCAAGAAGTCAGTCAAGTCGCTTCAGCTGATTCAAAATGCTGCAGCTCGTGTACTAACCAGAGTTAGGAAAAGGGACCACATTACTCCTGTTCTGGCTGCCTTACACTGGCTCCCTATAGAACACAGGATAGAATTTAAAATTCTTCTTCTCGCCTACAAAGCCCTTAATGGGCTGGCGCCATCTTACCTTAAAGAACTCATTATACCCTACTGTCCTATTAGGGCATTGCGTTCCAAGAATGCAGGGTTGTTGGTTGTTCCTAGAGTCTCTAAAAGTACAATGGGAGCCAGAGCCTTTTCTTATCAAGCTCCACATTTGTGGAATCAGCTTCCAGTTTGTGTTCGGGCGGCAGACACCCTATCCGTTTTTAAGAGTGCGCTTAAGACCTTCCTTTTTGATAAAGCTTATAGTTAGGGCTGATTAGATTCAGCCCCTAGTTTTGCTGATATAGGCTTAGTTTGTCGGGGGACATCTGACTTCTTCCTTCTCTCTGTCTATACCTGTGTACTCCCATGTTCCGATTAACCCAGCTTCCCCAAATGTCTTTCTTTTTGGTTTCTATATACGCCGGGATCCGGAGTCATGGATGATCCTGCGCTCCTCTGTCCTGGATCGCGAGCCCTGGATCTTGAGTCGTGGCTGTGGTCCTGGATCATAGGTCCTGGATGGATATCCTCGTGGATTCATCTTCCTATTATACACACATGCATTTCCAAACATTTGGACTACCTATGTTGCAAATGTATTATCTTTTCGATGTACACACGGCATCTATTGCACGTCTGTCCGTCCTGGGAGAGGGATCCCTCCTCTGTTGCTCTCCCTGAGGTTTCTCCAATGTTCCCTTTAAACTGTGGGTTTTCTCTGGAAGTGTTTCCTTGTACGATGTGATGGTCTGAGGACAGAGGGTCTAAGGACAGAGGGTCTAAGGACAGAGGGTGTCGTATTGTCATACTGATATTCTGTACAAACTGTGAAGTCCACTGAGACAAATATAACATTTGTGATATTGGGCTATATAAATAAACATTGATTGATTGATTGACAACTCCCAGCCCACGGTGGCTCCTCGGGGATGTATTCACTGGCCCTTTAACGACGCTGATTTATTCTCATGCCTCTGCACATCACTGTGAACCGCTCTGTAAGTCAGTCACGTCTCCGTTGGGTCACCGTTTGATTGTGTTGGCAATTCTATCAAAACGCTTTGGCATCATGTAAAAGACTGTTCACTTGAGCTGGTTTTGATCCCCTTGGTTTACAGATTATATCATTTGAAAGTCTTTGCTAGTTGCAGCATTAAAAACATTATCTCAACTACCTTCAAATGAATAAAACACAACCTCACTTTGGAATAACCGGAACATAGAGCGTAGGTAGATCATTTAACAAGAGATACAACTTTGTTGAGCTCTTTGTCTTAAAGGTTTCCAGTGCCATCCACACACGGCAGCAGTTCCAATCAGCTGTAGTCTGAGTTAAACAATGCCTTCATTTCAGCTTTATTGTTCTGAGCATGTGTTATTCCCCAGGCTTCACATCACAGCGGGATAAAGGAGGAGGATAACTGACAAGGTGGCGGATCTTTGGATACGTTTTGTTGTGGTCAGTCGTGATTTCTGTTAAACAAAGAAACCGAAAGGGCTAACAAATCCAACAATCAAATACAAACTAGCTTTCCTAACTTGAATCTGACATGATACAGCAGACCTGTCCCTTTTCCGTCAGTCTGTGAATCAGATAAATAATAGTGGCATGACAATAGGCAGGGTATTAAGGCCACATTGTGAACATAGCTGCTCTAAGTGCTAACACATTTCTGAGGCTGACAGTAACGCTGAAGAGGCCTCTGACTAATCCCCACGTTGCTGCATTAAAGGCACCGTGTGTACAGTGTGCCCGCTCCGTAATCCCTCTAAAGGGACAATGTGAACACTCCAGCAGCACGGTGTGTTTGAGGATCCCATTCAGCGTGCGAGGCTAAGACCGCATCTAATCCAAAATGTGCCACAATACAGATCTAAGACCAGCACTTCTCACAGGTACAGGTGCGATTTCAAAAAGGGCTTTCAAAATATGAAATCTATAACAGCTGTACTACTGCTAATGGATTTCAGATGATAGCATACTTTAAAATGATAAAGCAATAGACAAAAAGGCATGACATTGATCCCAAACGTCTCATTTCACAAAAGTGAGGTCATGAGAAATTATCAATGACGATCATAACACAACATGAAAAGCACTTGTATCAGGTGATCCCTTCCCATTCTCATTTTGCCCCGTCTTATTGCTCTGAAGCGAGTTTAGAGCTTAGAGCCAAGGAAAAGTCCAAACGTAGACATACAAAATGCATTTAAAAGCAAACTTTTGAAAAGTATATAAAGTTGTACATCACGATGAAGGTAGATAAAAGTGTACAACCGCAGATGAAGCCCAGAGCTGTATGTTTTGCATTAATGAGTGAGTCAAACGGCAGGGTCTAAAGAGCATCTTACCTGGGTCAGCTCGGCCCAAAGCGGCCTTTAATCTCCTCTCTGCTATCTTCAGTATAAACTCATAGTCCATGGCTAACACACAAACACACCTGTAAACACCGGCCCATTGGACTCCACTGAAAACTCACTTTCTAAAATGGCAGGAAGCCCCCCGACGCGGCCTCAGATGCCGACACACACGAGCAGTGAGGGGGACAGATACGGCCATTATGTCATGCGGTGGCTGTCATCGCGCAAAAGGTTAACCCAGACAAGAGAAGAGTAAAAAGTCAACTCAAGTGTGTGTGAGGGAGAGGAGGAACAAAGGAAGCACAGATAAGGAGACGAGGTGCCAAGAAAAAGCTACACAGTGGGAACTCATCGGTGAGGTCAGCCTCTTTCACGAACTTCCACATTTCTTTCTCTTTTCACAATTAACTGTTTTATCTTTATGACAGCTATTGACCGCTCATGTGTAATCTGTGTAATAATGTAGAAAGCTCTGGGGAAAGCAAGCATCTTGAGTTTCATTTAGGCAAAAAATAGAATATGCCTTATTACATGACATTACATGACATGTCACTTGTTAGACGCTTTTATCCAAAGCCACTTACATACTCAATACTGTGGACAATCCCCACAGGAGCACTTTGGGGTGAAGTGTCTCGACATGCTGACTGCAGTGGGGTTTGAACCTGTGCTCCCCTGATCTGAACACCAACGCACAACCCGCTGCACCACACACCGCCTTATGCTTGAATACGCCACCACTACAATTCAGTGACTACATCCAGCATCTGCCGTCTCTCCAATGAAACACTCTTTATGCAGCGAGTCAGAGCGAGAGACTGAGTTGTTGTCAAGTGTTTCTCTAGTTCTTATCATTTAGTCTGCGAAAACACTTCTTAGTGGAGCCTTTGATGCCCTGCTGCTGTTTAAGTGCACTTGGAAAAATAACACTCAGCACTCACTCTCTCTTGACAGCAACCTGGAGCGAGAGCCGTCCAAACACACGCCCACAGTCTCTCGTTCACCTTTACACTCCTGCTCGTGGTTTCATTTGGGAATTCAGAGTGTTTCCACTGCACCGCAACAGGCTTTTAAAAAGGTATTATTTGTTTGACACCCTTCAATATCTCCCCTCACTTAACTCGACAATGCCCCCGGAAAGCAGGAATGCAACACTTTGGTAAAGGCAGCTTTATGGTGTAAACGTTTGTAGCATTTATGGGATATTATTGCCGATGTAGTGTCAACTGTTTGTGCAGTGTAAAGTTTGCTTCATACTAAATTACGAGCATGAACACAGCCTTCACAAAACAGCTTCTGTTTGATACGGGTGTCACAGATCAGATCATGCTGTTAAAGGGTCACATTTATTAGATTAAAGTCCTATAATAAGCTCAGAGTACGTACAAGAGGAAATATCTGGCTCTTGTGCTGCTAAATGTTCCACTATGTTCTCCAGTGGGACAATTACTTCAGAAGCTGCACAGCAATTCATCAGAACTTTGTTTACTGTGTGTGTGTGTGTGTGTGTGTGTGTGTGTGTGTGTGTGTGTGTGTGTGTGTGTGTGTGTGTGTGTGTGTGTGTGTGTGTGTGTGTGTGTGTGTGTGTGTGTGTGTGTGTGACACGGGTATGACTAGTTGACAGCTTATGAGTGTGTGTGTGACATGTGACGTACATGAGAGTTCGGACGAAAGAAGATCAGACCAGCAAGTTTTTCTGCAGACTCAGAGAGTTTTAGACAATGAGGCCGGGAATATACACACACACACACACACACACACACACACACACACACACACACACACACACACACACACACACACACACACACACACACACACACACACACACACACACACACACACACACACACACACACACACACACACACACACACACACACACACACACACACACACACACACACACACACACACACACACACCACACACACACACACACACACACACACACACACACACACACACACACACACACACACACACACACACACACACCAAAAACCCTCCATGTGACCTTAGAGGACAGACATCACTGTGATTGTCACTATTTTGTCAACTCATCACTTTCGGACAATGTAGCAGCACGCAATTGACACACACACACACACACACTTTGTTTGTTGCCAGCGGAAGGAAAATGTAGCGTGAAGACATTTTTGATTCAACGCTTTCCACTGATTCAATATATTCAAATAACATGAATGTGTATTGTACAGTATGCCTGTGAGTGAGAGCCTTTCACAAATCGAGTCAGATCCGAGTCGGCACGAACCCCACTGCAATACTCCAGTGTTTGAATAAAACATAAAGCAAGATGCCTTAATGGGAAGTCTCCAGAGAAGGTGAGCAGGCTTGTGTGTGTGTGTAGGTGCGTGGGCATGCACGCCTACGTGAGCTATAAAAGGGTGAAAGTCTCCATCTGGGTCACGTCACATGGGACATTGAGTAACATCGGACCGTGTTCTTTTTAACAATGAATGATGCTGGGCTATCTGGAGCTCCATTCACAGGTTCTTACAGGAAACGCTGAAAACAGAGAGCCTGACTTAATCAATCACCTTCTTGATAGAGTTTATGCCATTTGTTGATACTGCAAGTTCAATTTGAAGAAAGCCTACCTGCTTACTGATGAAAAAGGAATTAGCATATAACTGATCATAAAGAATTCAACAGGAAAATAATGGGGTGCTTTTAAACAGCCACAGAAAATGTAGTACATTTCTCTAAAGTTAGCAATGTTCAACAAAAATGGCTCTTTTTCACTTACTTTTGACAGTGAATGGAAATGGATGATTGCTATCGTGGTGTGGTGACTCACAACAACCTGCTCCTTAGTCTGAGCCACAGTTAACATCCTCTTTACCCAGCCTTTAGACATGATCTGATCATAATATTTCACATTGTAATTAAGTCAACTTTGACAACATGAACTATAGTGAAAGAGAAGGATGAAACATGTAACTAGCTTCTTGTTGAATCGCCCACTGACACTGATGCACACACGCCTCCACACACGCTAAACAAAGCTGCATTTCAGTCCTCCCAGTGGACTTTCACTAAATCGTGCAATTCAGAGGGAAAACGGCAACAAATGCTGCGTCAGCAAAACTCCTCGCTGCCTCCAACCCGTCAACAGCGGGTCCATATTTCACCACCAACTACTGTGTGTATTGTAAACACACACACACACACACACACACACACACACACACACACACACACACACACTAAAGCTCCGAGCAGAGGGTTCATTCAGTCCGCTTTTCTTTAATTAAAAGTGAAAGTGACAGCTACTGTAAATGGAGCTGCCTGCTATAAATCTATGAGTGTTGCTGCAGGATGCTGGTGGGAACTTAATGGTGTACAGTACATCCTGCTGCTCTTCTTTGCAATCCCACTGAGTGTGTGTGGGAGTGTGAGATTTTCTTCCAGAAGCTAATCGCGTCACATGACAAAGCGACACATGGAGAAGCCAGGTGTCTGAGCTACTGTTTGCAAACACTTGCATTTGGAAGGATTTACACAACATGTGGTTGAAAAACACCAGGGAATGTGGCTAAACACTGAGCCAGTTGAAATATGATATGATGGATTTGATGGCCAAACAGCAAGAATGGTGGTTAATAAAGTCTATTAAAGACACAAAAAAAGACCATAACAATTGATTCACAAAGGTATTTTTTTACTTGAATAGTAGATTCAATATTAATGGAATATCAAAACTGACTTTTATTGAAGCTCAATACCAGATCTCATGGTCTTGATCAGTAGATTTATCCATCACCAAACTTTAAGGTCATGTGACAACAACTATTTCAGCTTTATGGCCCGTGTTTCAAATACAAGACCTTGGAAAGTTTGCCGTTATATGTAGTTGATTTATTCTTTACTTAAAAGGGTGAACTGAAAACAACCCTGCAGCTCAGGGTCTGCCCGTTTCATGAGATTCCACCCAAGTTTTAAACTCTGAGTAAGAAGGTTAAGATCCCTGTTTTGTATCACGGGAGTAAACGCCTTCTCTCATAAATCCTGCGAGTTTAGCTGCAAGCCAATTCATCAAATAAGCAAAGAGGAATGAAAGCAGAAACAAAGAGCCCAGAGGACAGAAAAAACATCATGTGACACTTTTATAACTTGCATGCAGTGGCGTGTTGGCCGGCAGTGAATAGAGGCTGAGGAAACGTTGCGTTCTTGTGTTAGCAAATGATTCCTTTCACCTTTCGCCAACACATATTGATCGTGTTTCTTTCCACCTTTAATCTGCAAGATTAGGGGTTTGTGTTTGGAGCTGGAGTCTTACTGCTCAGGTGTTTTCCCAGAGATGACTTGTTGATCAGGGAACAAGGCATAGATCTACCTGTGTTGATAAAGTACAGCTTCCTTTTTCAGGAAATCAGCCACTCGTAAAATGTTTACATGTTGAATCATCACTACAGTATATCAGGCAGTCATGAGACGGAAAACAGACGGTATAATGTGTAAGAAAATGTCACCGATGTTATCTTATACTTGATATCTTCCCCACACTAACGTCTCTTACAGGTGGGTGCAACTTGGCTCTTAGTTTAAAACACAAACAACAATGATATAGACGTAGACAGCAGCTCAGAACCAGAGAGACTGTTGAGCACTCGGGGGGGAAGAGAAGGCAGCATTCATCACATTTCTGTGCTGACTGTGTGTGGATACTCAAATATGAACTCTATTGCCTCACTACATCTGTCAGCTATTTAAGGGTACAGTACATAAGGATAGTATTATGATGGTGATTGCAGTAAGAGATGGGTCACTGTATACGAATACTACAGCTACTATCATTATCGACTTGTCAATCAATGAGTTTGTCACCTAGTTGATGAATCAGTTGCTTGTACACAATGATAGGAAGTTTGGTGTATACATTTACTCATGAAAACATAATATCTGACTGCTATCCGACTTCCAAGCGAGGCCCGATGGCAAGGGGACTGCTGTTGCCCTCTAAAAACGGTGTTGAGGCTGCAGAGGCCAACTTGTGGACGCAATGTCAATATGCCAATAATGTCAACAATGTCCGTTTCCTGTTGCAATGCCAAAGTCAATTTCTGTTGTGCTATCATGGAGAGGATTAGGAAAGGAAACGGTTTGGTTTGGTTCAAACATTTAGTTGAATGTGTCACACCGTCTGGAGAGCATAAGAAGCTCTAGAGTAAGTTAAACGTGATCATCCCAACTCTGTGGATGGACAGAGCCACAGAGTTGTGACACATTTATTCATGAACAACTTTAGAATATGGACAAGTTGCCGGTGAGTGTACCAAGTATGTGTCGGACATAATTAGCAGCTTATCGGTAGGGAAAAAGTTGCAATAAACTGCAAACAACGCCTTAAAGTAAGTCACCCAAGAAGCTCTGCTGAACAGAACATCACATCTGGTCTTCAATCTAAAGACCCTAGAAAAACGTACTCTGTCCTGTTCTAGCCTCCACTATAATGAATAGGAAGTCTAAGGCCATGTGCTGTTTAATCATGCAGGTTACTGGAGCCTGGTCTGCATGCTGCATAAGACTTGATTTTCTGCAGCATCTCTGCCACGCACAGCACGCACACTGTAGTTTCTGTGCTAATAAGTTATCACCCCCCCTCCCCTCTTTCTCTGCCCCCATAACACCCCCTCCCCTTCCTGTAGTGCACTCACTTGCTGCACAACTGCGATTGCAGAGAAACACCAGCAAGCAGTGGAACAGTGCAGTCTCGGGAGGGAGTACACACACACACACACACACACACACACACACACACACACACACACACACACACACACACACACACACACACACACACACACACACACACACACACACACACACACACACACAATAAAGTGCTTCCCTATCAATCTCTACACAGACGTAGAGACACACACATTCACACACAACAAACTCACCAGTTGGGTTCTTGTTTTTCTTGAGGCTCCTGCCACAAAGACACTGCAGCATATGCGATCCTTTGCTGAAAATGTTGTTCCAAATAAACCGCATGGATTTGGCCGAGACGGGGGAGGAGGAGGAGGAGGAGGAGGAGGAGGAGGAGGAGGAGGAGGAGGAGGAGGAGGAGGAGGAGGAGGAGGAGGAGGAGGTAGGGAACGAGAGGCGCTCCGGATGCGGCAGCCTAAAATTCACCCACCGCATGGGGGCTGATCCGCCCCCCTGTTTGCATGCCAGCAGAGCCGGCCAGCTGTTGGGTTCAGTTCGGCGGTGCTTCGACCCCCCGATCTGCACCATAGACAAGAAGAGGAGCAGGAAGCCCGGCTCGTCACCCGGTTCCTCGCCCGGTTCCTCGCCCGGTTCCTCGCCCGGTTCCTCCAAGAGTCCAGAGACCAGCGCGTATTCCGCGTCGATGTCGAGGAAGAGAGCAACCGCTGCAGCGTTTTTCTCCTCGGTGTCTTCCCCCAGCGGCCGGTGGTCCTCAGCGGCGGGGGATAAGTCGCTGCTGCCGCCCGGCCGCCGCGGCGTCAAAAGCCCCGGAGCGCTCCTCTTCAAATTGCGTCGTTTGCCGCGCGGCGCAGGGAGAGGAGCGGCAGCGGCGGACAGGCATGCGGCGGCGCTAGCGTGAAGTCGGCGGTACGCGGCAACTGTCGGCTTCTTCACAAAAAACCATTGCATATTAGTGGGGAGCGCAGGGGGTCGGTGCGTCCGTCCGTCCGGGAGGGGAGGAGGAGGAGGGGAGGGTGCGGATACCGGGTGTCCGTCAGCAAGTCGGTGGCATCCCTGTATACCAGCAGCAGCAGACAAGTACTGCAGCAGGGGGGCTCCTTTCCAAACACACACACACACACTCACACACACACACACACACACACTGCACACACTGGGTCTCTGGGAGCGCAGGAGCGGCAGGTGAATCACTGCAGGGAATCTCTGCACTATCCCACTCTGTGTTTTCCTCTTTAAAAAGTCCTTATGAATATTTCATCCGCGTTTCGTTCTCCACTTCTCAATAATCCATAAGCTCCAATGCGCCAATATACTGCTGTCTGTCTGTCTCCTCTTCCTCTCCTCCTCCTCCTCTTCCTCACCTTGCTGATAAAAAAGAAGAAGCTGCTGGACTTTGTCTCTGATACTCCAGAAACTAAATGAAGAAGAAATAGAAGAAGAAGACCTGATCTGGCTCGTGGTGCTCTCGCGCTCCTCTGGTACTTCACTGTCTTCTTCAGCAGCGCTCGAGACGACCAGCGGCCGGTGGGGCGCGAGGAGGTGCACTGACTATCTATTCTATACCGAAGCAGCAACTAAGTGGGAGCAATTAATCAAAACACATGTTCCGGTTGGCTCCTTCAAAACAAAAAACTGCACTATCACAAGTTTAAAAAAAGCACTTTTTGATATGTATGTGAGGATCTGGTTCTCTCTGCTATTTTATTCATTTTTATAGTAGGCCTATGTATTTTCTTTCAACATCTTACTTGATTTATTATATTGCTAATGTTTAATGCATTGGTAATAAGTATTAAAGAAGAAATGTGAAGTAAATTAAAGTTCATATAAAAGTGTTTGCACTAGGCTATTCATATGACTTTGATACCTTACACTTTACACTTGGTTTTAACGCAACCAGCTGTGGTTAAAGTTCCTACAATAAGAGTTCAGTCTAGTTTATCCTCGACTTTTATTCTGAGGGAAATCGCTACTTCCGGTTTGCCTGTGCAGCTTGATACAGCTCTACTCTGAGGAGCTGCTTGCAGATACGTAGACACGTGGTTCCCACACCGTCAGCATCTGGACTGACTGGATAGAAACTGTAACCGGCAACATTTGGGGAGGAGGGCGCCGAGATGGCGTCATAAACAAACGGTTCAGAGACACACACCTCTGTCTCTGTTTACTGCAGCTTTTACAAGAACCTATATCTGATACAAAGAAAGGCTCCGGCCAAGCATCTGACAGTTTAATACAGTCTTCTCTGTCTGCACACCTGTTGCACGAATCCTGACTGCAACACTGGGGTCTTACAGTCACATCGGATTGGGTGGAAACAGCAGTTATCTTGATTGTCCCTTTGCATTTGGTTAAATGAAATGACTACAATGATTTAGTGCTGCATGGTGCATTGCATATAGATTGTCAGAAGCTTATCTCAGTTATACACTGTGTGCACTCATTGCGGTCTGAAACGGAGCTGGAAATGCTGCAGTGTTTTCAGAGGCTGGCGCTGTCCATAGTGCTGAATCCACAATCGCTGGTCACACACACACACACACACACACACACACACACACACACACACACACACATACACACACACACACACACACACACACACCTGCAGGGTGCCTGGCAGATTCCTTCTCACACTGTGCACGACTTGTATTGTTAGGCGCAGCTCAAGTCTGCAGCATGCGATTGCTTTAATCAAGGGGCAACATAGCATCTGTGTGCAGAGAGAGCCACAGCTGCATACCTGTGAACAGTGTGTGTGTGTGTGTGTGTGTGTGTGTGTGTGTGTGTGTGTGTGTGTGTGTGTGTGTGTGTGTGTGTGTGTGTGTGTGTGTGTGTGTGTGTGTGTGGTGTGTGTGTGTGTGTGTGTGTGTGTGTGTGTGTGTGTGTGTGTGTGTGTGTGCTTGTAATACAGTGTCATCGAAAAGGGAAGAAGGAACATTTTCAGGATTGAGGGTGCAGAGAAAGAAGGAGTGAGGAGGCAAAGCACTGAGAGTGAGGTGTGCAGCCAGTGCAAAGGAACCACAGAGGGGATTTGTAATTGGAAAAAACCTTAGTAATAATACAAATTAAAATAACTTCAAATAGACATAAAAGATAAGAATCTAAAAATAATGTCCAGCCTGTTATTAATATGCAACCTTATCTCTCAGTGTACCCTAACACGAATAAAGACAACACTCTAAAAAGGAAACAACAATGTCCGAAACCATTTTAAAAAGAGTTATGGACAAATGAGCAACAAGTGAAATTGGACAGCATCAGTAAAACACCCTGTCACCTTCACATCAGAGTAGAGCGTCAACAAGGAGGCAAACACACAGATCAGAACAAAGTCAGCAGCAGCTAGAACCACAAACACACACATGAAAGTGAAGAGCAGCTCAGCTTACACACACCTGTCTTCAGAGGTGGAATGCAATTAACTACATTTGCTACCTGTGCAGTACTTGAGTTACTGTGAGTGTGTCCTTTTCATGCCACTTCCTACTTTGTGTTTCAGAGCTAAACTTACTTTGCAAATTAAGTTTTTTGCCACAAAAACATAGCAAGAGTTTGAGAGTAGCAACACATTTAAATACTCAAGTAAAGTACAAGTACCTCATTAAGGACAGAACTTTAGTAAATATACACCACTGGGAGCATGTTTAAAATGTGGTATTAGTACTTTTACTTGAGTAAAGTATCTGCGTACTTTTTCGACCGTTGCTCTCTTTTACAATGCCTTGTTTCTAGGCAACAGTACCACATTAGCATACAGCCATGATACGTTTGTTGTTGTACTCACCTGTCTGTCTGAAGGTGGTTTTATGGGGTATTTTAAGCACCGAGAAGTCCTCTGAAGTCCTGACGTCCTCTTGAATCCTCTCCAGCTCTTAACTGTTCTGCTCCTTTATCTTTATCCCCAAGCGGAATATAACGAGCCCTCTCTCAGCCTCTCGTGTCCTGTTCGGTTCCTAAAAGTCAAAAAGTGTTGAGCTAAATTAGCCTTGACAGACAAAACTGTGACAGGAATTGTTATTATCTTAACATTATATATTGTATTAGTGATAATAAATAAGCAGAAAGGTCTCACACACCTCACTGAATGCAGAAGTTCCTCAGAATAGTGTAAACGCCGGAATTTCAAGCACGAGCGGATTTTGTATTTTGTATTTAAACTAGGACCGACAAGCACCTGTTTCAGCTGGCAACAAAGGTGCGTTTGATGTGTCACCGGGTGAGGCAGAAGATCAAATTGAGTTATTTGAGTAAATGAGATGTAAAACTTATAGCAGCTCTTATCCACTTAAAGATAGACACTGCTGAGTCCCATTTAAAAGTTGAACCTTTAATGCCTCACATCCACGAGCCCTGATCTGTGTGCTCGTGCTCCACCTGCTGGTTGAAATGGCTTAGTTAACTTGAACATATGACACAAAATAAATGAGTGTTGTGGATCATAGAACAACATTTAAATACTTGATTGGCATTTAACTGCATGTTAAATAATTGTTAGGCAATAATATATTAGAAATGGTTCTGACTAAGCTTAGGCTGAATGTGTTTTCTCCCCAAATTACTGGACATGATCAATGGAAAAAAAGAGTAGTTTCACCAATGTCCAGAAGGGGGCAGCAAAACCTCCATTCATAACCTATTCTACCGGAAATACAGGAGACGAAGAAGAAGACGACGACAGTGGACAACACCAGGGAGACGACATCGGGTAACTTTACACCATATACACGCATATTATAGAAGTAGATGTTCTTACTAATAGTATTACTGTATTTAAACATTTGTCTGTCTGTCTTTTTCTCAGTTGATTCGTTGTCATGGAGCGATGCTTTAGGTAGGAACAGGAAAACACAGCTTGTTTACCTCCAGTGCCTTTAAGCTGCTGTGGTGCATTAGTGAACACATTCAAATAAAAGGAGTTCAATACAGATGGCCTAAAATGGAACTATATAGGTATATAATGTCGTTTTAGCTTGCTTATAATGCTTTGTGATGATGTGTATTGCCTAGTTAACATGGAGAGATGCCAGGGTTCACTTAATAATTGAGCAATTTAAAAGCTGTCTTTAATATATTTATTAATTAACTGCTTTTCTTAATTGTTGTTAGCCAGTTTTGTACGTCGTGTGCTTGATAATCATTTAAACACAAAGCATTTATTAACATATTATGCTCATCATGACTATTTTAAGGTGCATTACTCTGTAATTTGGTCTGCTATAGAGTTTTATGTTACCTTATATTGACTGCAGTGTCTTGTGATTATATCCCGAATTGAAGGGCGGTTTGACATAGCAAAGTAATGAGTCAAAGCTGCTGAACAACATGCTTATAGCAATGTGTTTCCTCTGCCTTGTTCCATGTGTTAACCACCATCTCATCTCTTCCTTCCTGAAGTGTCAGCAGGGATGGTTCAGCTCCTCCATCATCACCTCCCCCTCCTCCACCTCCTCCTCCTCACAGCCTCCCTTCTCCTCGCCAACCCCCTCCCTCCTCCCTCCTGTCAGCTGTGACTGCTCCCCCCCGACGAGAAAGGCTGAGAGTTGCAGGAGCCATGGTGGACGTCAGTAAGTGGCCCCTGTTTTCTCTGCTGAGCGCCGAGGAGCTGGCCTCAGTGCGGCAGGCCTGCGTGTTTGGGACCTCTGCTAATGAAGCCATTTACATCACACATGCTAATGAGGTGAGGCCCTCTGGATGTCAGTTACACCTTGTTAGATAGATCGAAATGTATAGACAGAAACATATTGACATTGGATAATATATACATTACACTTGTGCAAAGTTAGACATCACTCTGTTGTCATTTTTTTGTTGTACCTGTGTATTTGTATTCTCAGGTGTCTCTGTGTCTTCTCTCCACCAGGTGTTTGTGTTTGGGTTGAACAGCAGCAGCTGCCTGGGTACAGGAGACAGTCTGAGCACCATAGTGCCGAAGAAGCTGGACTTCCTGCGGGGGAAGAAGGTGGTCAGCCTGAGCTATGGAAGTGGGCCTCACGTCCTGCTGGCTACGGAGGGTGAATACTAAACTAATCAATCCATTTCAGTCTTTGTAATTATCTGTGCTCCTCTTACCTTCAGCCCTGCAGTGTGTAAATGCTCCTGTGGGCTTGTATAACAACATCTTCTTGTGATGTTAAGAGTCTTAAGTAAGAGGCAATGTCACCATGTGGCCTTGGGTTGTAAGGAGTGTAAGGGAAACTTCTGTGTAGCAATGCAGTGGGAGTCACCGACTCAGGAAAGAGACACGGTAGAGCAGGAGCTTCGATGTCAAACACTGGAGGTTTATTTGGAGTTACGGCCGGAGAGTTCACATCACAAGTCACAGCAGTCACGGTCTGACTGCACGGGTGGGTTGCCACGTCAATTCTGGAGCGCCTCTCTCTCGTTAGCCCATTTAACTGGTTTCACAGAGAGTAATCAACATATTTTGATAAGATAGCTTTAGACAGTTGGGCACACTGAGTCACTTATGGCCTCGAAGATGTCATACCTTGGAGTCCATAAGCAACAAAGAAGGAAGTGTCCCAGTGCACCCACAACAACAGACCATCTGTGACCTAGTGTTGACCGGTCACAGAATGGGAATAATAACATTATGGCTGAAGCAGCCTATGTCCTTAAAGGAGATAAACAGACGTCAGGGTTGGTCCTGTACGTCATATCTAGGAGTCTAGGACAATTATTTCCCTAACATGGAGTATGTACTGCTGTAACAGTATGTGGAACTCATAAAGGTATACTGATTCTGATCGTCTCTCTCTGTGTCTCTGTGTTGCAGACGGACAGCTGTTTGCATGGGGACACAACGGCTACAGTCAGCTGGGGAACGGGAACACCAACCAGGCTCTGTCTCCGCTGCTGGTCACCGCCAACCCTCAGAACAAGAAAGTGAGGGAGGTGGCGTGCGGCTCGCATCACTCCATGGCGCTCACTCAGGACGGAGAGGTGGCTTTTTACATGACATATTGAAATATTAAGGTCATGTGTATTGAATTTGTTTACTTCTAAAGAGACTTGTAGGAGTTTGAATATAATTAAATGGGGAAAATACAAGAATTTTCCATTTTGTGAAACCATAAATAGTTGTGGTTTTCCTGATTAGTTTTACATGTGTCACTTGACGTAGCGTCTTCCTGCTCTGCCAGTACTCCACTAAGCAGCTTATTGTGAACCTCAAGGCATTAAAGCTGCTTAGGCTGTGTGACAAGGTGTTCAATGTTACCAACTGTACACTAGTATGTTCAACAGGGTTGTGTCTATGTGAAAAATAAAAGTGAATTGTCTCACACGTTGCTTCCCTGCCCTACAGGTGTTTGCATGGGGTTATAATAACTGCGGTCAGATTGGCTCGGGGTCCACAGCCAACCAGCCTTACCCCAGGAAAGTCACCGGCTGCCTGCAGGGGAAGATTGCTATCGGCATCTCATGTGGACAGACCTCCTCCATGGCTCTGATCGACAACGGAGAGGTGAAAAGGGCATAAATGTTTCTATGAATCCCCTGATCAATCTGAACTTCATGCAGTAAAGTTAGCTCTGTGTATCTAGGTGTACGGCTGGGGGTATAACGGTAACGGACAGCTGGGTATTGGAAACAATGGAAACCAGCTGACGCCTTGCCGCCTCTCTGCACTCCAGGGGCTGTGCATGCAACAGGTGAGAACCTGCAGTAATGCTGACTGCTGATGACTCCCATTGGACTCGTTTCATGACTCAAATGTTCCGTGTTTTCCAGATCGTGTCGGGGTACAGCCACTGCCTGGCGCTGACTGACGAAGGGCTGCTGTACGCCTGGGGAGCAAACACCTACGGGCAGCTGGGGACGGGAAACAAGAGCAACCACCTCAGCCCGGTGCAGATCCTGGCCGACAAGGAGAGGTAAGAGGAAGGGCGGATTTCTTTGTGTTCCTGTTTCCTACCTCGACATCCGCTCCTCTTCTTAAGGAGCTGTCAGTGGGCAAAGGAAGTATTTCCCCTTCTGAAACAATGTCCAAATCCTGCCGTCTCCCAACAGAGTTTTATCTTCTTGAAGTGTTTCTTGTTCCATGTGATTTCTTTACACATCTCTCTTTTGACAGGATTGTCGAGGTCGCAGCGTGCCATTCAACACACACCTCAGCAGCCAAGACCCAAAGTGGGCTGGTATGTATGCAATGAATGCACTGTGTATTGTGTATATATAACATCTCTTTTGTATAATTTTCTTATAACCATGCTTCTCCTCCAGGTGTATATGTGGGGTCATTGTCGGGGTCAATCCATCCTCATGCCACACCTCACACACTTCACCAGCACCGACGACGTCTTCGCCTGCTTCGCCACGCCCTCCGTCATGTGGAGGCTCATGTCTATGGGTGAGAGAGAGAGAGAAAGAGAGAGGGTGTACTTTAACTTCATTTAAAGTATAAAGCTTCATTATCTGCTTTATTCCAGATCACGATGACTTCCTGACGGTCTCCGAGGCTCTGAGGAAAGAGTTCGACAGCCCAGAAACGGCCGACCTTAAATTCAGCGTCGACGGAAAGTGTATTCACGTTCACAAAGCTGTGCTGAAGATCAGGTGTGTGTCCACGTGGTTTTAAAAGTAAAAGTTAAATATTACATAGATATATATTAAAAGTTATCATTGCTTTGTCCGTAAACGATACAGGCATTTAAGCTTGATTTTCCAACATGTACAGTGTAGATAATGGGCTTTTTTCGGAGCAGGTGTGAGCACTTCCGCTCCATGTTCCGCTCCCAGTGGACGGAGGACCAGCAGGACGTGATCGAGATCGGCCAGTTCTCCTACCCCGTCTACAGATCCTTCCTGCAGTTCCTCTACACCGACACTGTTGACCTTCCACCTGAGGACGCCATCGGTTAGCGCACAGACACAGTGGTCAAATAATTGTACGGTTTCTGATTTGTTGTATGTAAATCCTGTCTTGTGTGTTGTCTGCAGGCCTGTTGGACCTGGCCACTTCTTACTGTGAAAACCGTCTGAAGCGCCTGTGTCAGCAGATCATCAAGAGAGGGATCACCGTGGACAACGCCTTCACTCTGCTGTCCGCCGCCATCCGATACGACGCAGAGGTACGACATATTCTACTTATGCACGTGGCTGCAGCGGCAATGCATTCTCCAGAAGGTTACATTGAGTCTTTGATTAGATTTTGCCTCTTCTACTCTTGTTTCATGTTGTTATTCCTCTTCTAGGACCTGGAGGTGTTTTGTTTCCGGTTTTGTGTAAACCACCTGACTCAGGTGACTCAGACTGGAGCTTTCTGGCAGGTGGACGGAGCGATGCTCAAAGAGTTCATCAGCAAAGCCAGCCGCTGCGGAGCCTTCAAGAACTGAGTGGAGCTCTTAGGATTTATCAAACTGTACCCTGACCAAGATGATGTGCTCTGGATGTGAGCAACTCCAAAAGCATCAGGTCTGATCACACTCCTGAGGGCGCACAGGCAGCATCGCTCACCAGAAGGATGGGAATTAAGCTTCATTATCGACGAATCTGAAGTCAGCACTTTGGGACATTCCTGTGGAGGCACTCGGCAAAGTCATGGCGCCTTTTCCTCTCACACATTCTTTACATGCTGTATGTATACTTGAATATATGTTTGCTCGGCCAGTGCTTCCTGTACTTAAGTTGACATGATAGACCAAAGACCTGGAAGAAATAGCAGGCTTTGATAGCTTTGATGACTGACTTGCTCTGGCCAGGAGAACCACCGTACTGAAACACTTTGAGTTTCCATATCTATCATTTCCAAAATACAGTGTTAGGTAAAAGTACACACAACAAGATCCAGGTCCTACTGTGGGTTGTACTGGGTCACTTATTCTGCACAGTGTAAAACCGTTGTGGGATGTATAATAATGTACTTTTTATACTCTTTTCTTTTGTATTAAGACGTTATTTTTCGCCCTATGGCACCTTTAAGAAACGGTTGCTTCTTCTTCATATTTAGTAAAACAGTAATGGTTCAAATAGTTTGACACACTGTGTAAGGGGAAAACTAAGTTAAAGAAAGTTGCATTAGAAGCGTTTAGGGCACTGTTACATTACGAGCAGATGATTTCTTTCTGTGACAATGTAAAATGTGTTGCATAGTATTCCTCTCCACACTGGGACTGTCAACAAACTGATCGAAGGTTGGTGTTTGTGTTTGCTAATCTTATCGGGACATATACAAAGAAACAAACGACAATGCAAACTCAGTTAGACCAAATGATTCCTTAATGATTCCTCTGTAAGGACACTTTCTCTGCACGTACAATGACAATGCACAAAACACTGTAAGATAAGGCAATCGGAGTACTTTGAAATTCTCTGTAGGGATAAATGAGATGTTTGTTTATATTCGGTTTGCTTTGGCTTATGATGACAAAAAACTGCCTAGTCCTCACTTTCTGTTCCATCACTGGGTGTAAGAGGATAAAACAGAGCAGATCAGTTTCTGTTACTTCTGTAGGTTTCATGTTCTTTATGCACTCAGATGCTTCAAAGAACCACTTTGATTCCTTGCAGTTAATTACATTGAGGTTAGTACATGCTTTAGTGGAGCAATGAGCTGGTTTCTTATGAAACTGGAAGAAAAGATTGTGTTGCTTTCTGTATTAAGATATAAAATATATTTTGTATTGTGCTTTGTTTAGCATTTCTTTAAATAGGACAATCATTACAATCAGCATTACATTATTTGGTTGTATGATTGTTTTTTCTGCTGTTACATAACTGACATGTTTCTTTTATATTTAGTTATTGAATTACATGTCACAGTGAAGAAATAAATAACTTGTTTCCATATAATGCTTATTTGGCTCTTAAGTAATTACGTCATATTTCTTATCATTTTAGTTCATTAATGTTTGAAGTAGTCTTCATAGTGTAAAAAGAAAGCAGCGGTTTATTCAATATATATGAACATATGGTGGTTTGCTGCCAGCTGGTGGAATAAATGGGTATCTAACAAACCACTAGTTGTCCCGCCTTCTTTTTGACGTCATGTGTTATTGCGGAAACAACCCGGAGCTTTGTCAAGTTAACGACAACCAGCAACGATAGGAAAAACAATTAAGGTTAATATGTATTTGAAAATGTATGAAACCTATTTAATTTAAAGTATACCTGGTTGTATTTATTATATTTATGTTACATATTCGCCTCCTTGTATTGCTTTTATTTGTTTCCCATGCCTTGATACAGTTCCTGGCTTTTATTTTTGAAAAAACTCACCGGAAACAGCGTGTATTCACGTGTCTAGCTCAGGTCTAGCTTGACACTGTAAACCTGGTCAATTGACTCTTTACATCCTGCTATTTCCTCTTGTCAAAGGACATATCATTTGATAGCTGGAGGATTTAATGGAAGGAACCGAGATAAGGAACCCAACCGATCCGGACCAGTCCATGCCGGGTCAAGATACGAGAGAGAGCAGCACGCAGACTGACTGCAGACTGCAAGGTGAGAGTTTAGCTGCATCGGTTTCTATTCCGTCCTGTCATTAAACAGCTGATCTGTGACAGGCGATAGGCATGTGTATGCTAGCAGACTATCAATCATTCTGAGTAATATGATTAAGAAAAAGTAAATAACCTACTATTAGATAGATAGAGAGATAGATAGATAGATAGATAGATAGATAGAGCTTTATTGTCTCCCTTAGGAGAAATTCGTCTTGGGCATCGAGATAATAAACATAAAACATTTAGGACAATAGATAGTCATAGATACAGAACAGAGATCACATATCACATGGCAAAGAAACAAAAAAGAAACATACAGGTACAGAACTTTCCCTATTGCATTCATACATAATCAAATATTGCACTTTCCCTATTGCACCTAGTGTCCGTCAAATTGCTCATATCCCTATTGTATCCATACCTATTTACACATATTGCACTTCCCTATTTAACCTTCTCGATTGCACACACTACACTGTAAACATTGCACCTCCCAACAACTCCTAACAGCATAATCACAATTGTTTCTGACTGTTCAGCAGCTTGATTGACAGCGGAACACTTATACCTGTTCAATTTACAGTTTGGTAATCTATACTTTCTGCAGTAACTCAAACTCTCTATACAGGATGTGTTTGGGGTCGCATGTGATTTTACGGCCTTGCTTTCTCACCATCTCCTCAAATATCTCCTGAAGAGAGGATGGTGGAAGCATGCTAATTATTTTTCCAGCCCTTTTTATCAAGCTCTGGAGTTGTGATTTCGATTGAACTGACAAGTTACCAAACCATGTTGTGATGCCATAACGAATAATAGACTCAATTGCTGCCCTGTAGAACATTAACATGATGCATTTATCCACTCCATGAACCCCGAGCCTACGCAGAAAATGCAGGCGCTGGCTTATCTTTGAGCATGCCTGATCCACCTGATGGGCCCAGCCTAACTGAGCATCAAAATAAATCCCTAAATATTTCAAACTTGTAACCTGCTCAACTCCCTCCCTTTTGATAAGGACTGGGCTGTGATCACCTGCGGACTTGGGGTCAAAGATCATGATAGCTGCATGATAGCTCCGTTTAAGTGAAGTCTGGATCAGGGAGTCCAATGCTTGTAAAGTGGAGTGTATTTTAAAAAGACATAATTGATTTCCTATTATGATATCAAGTTCATTATTATTTATATATGATATTGCAGAAGCCCTTCATTTACAGGCATTCTGCTCCAGTGTCCGTATAGTGTCTTTATATGCTGTCAGCTACTAATAGCATGTAGTATTAAGTTCCTTCACCATCTTCATGAGGGCTTCATGTACATATATGATAAGTAGATGCATGTGATAGGACCTGCCTTGCTGCCTTCACTTCATGTTACTGTAAGGTGTGGAAGCAACCTGAGACATTTAAAATATCAACCCCTGCTCTCCTTCACATATACTTACTCACACCACCCAGTGTAATTTGACCTTTGCATGAAGGCACTTGTGCATTTAAGAATAGACAAGACAACCCTTCTTTTGTCTCTCCCTGCATCAGGCCATGGCCCCAGGCTATCAAAGGTAAACCTGTTTACCTTGCTGAGTCTGTGGATGGAGCTGTTTCCACAGGAGCAGCCTGAAGAGGATGAGCCCAGTGAGGTGAGTGTACCAATGAGATAGACCACGCACGATGAAGTAACCAATGTTCAAATCTCCAGATTAGTGAGTTATAGTTAAGTGATCAGACCTGTTGTGATTCAGATCCGCAGGGTGGGTCTGGTGGTGGTGCAGGACAGTAAGGTGGTGGGACTCCACTGCTCAGGACCTGAGCTCCATGCAGGACAGGCAGCCATCATCCAGCATGGCGCCTCCCTGGCTGACTGCCACCTGTATTTCTCCAGGAGACCCTGCGCCACCTGCCTCAAGATGATCGTCAACGGTGAGGAGAGGACTCAGACAGAGATTAGTGGTCAGACACAGAAAGGTTGGGGAATTAAACCCAAGCCTAGATGTTAGTTAATCAAGTTGCATTCTGCTTTTGGGAAGGGTTTCCCGACATGGGGATTAGTCATAGCTCCATTAAATTGAGCATGACATCATGATGTCTGAGTGCAGGGAAACAAACCAGCAGTTTTCCAAGTGCTTTCACAATGTTGTTCATTTCAGTATATTGTAATCACACTCTCCTCTGCAGCTGGAGTCAGTCAGATCTCCTTCTGGCCCGGAGACCCTGAAGTCAGCATGCTGAGGTCCAGCTCTGCAAACACCTCCAGCTCCCAGAATCCTCCTCGCAGCATCCCTGAGGAGGCGGCGCTGGATGCCGTCGCAGCGGAGAAGCTGAAGTCCAACAGCCGTCCTCACATCTGCGTCCTGCTGCAGCCTCCAGCGCCCGGCCTGGCCCAGTTTGTCTACGAGACGTCCAGAGACTGTGATTTCATGGAGAGGATGAAGGACGATGATCCGGGGCTGAACACAGAGGAACTCTTCAACAGGTAACAAGCCTTCCTTTAAGGTTTAGGTTATAAAAAGCACCTGGTTTGCTTATAAAAGGATACATTCTTCCTGTTTTCCAGAGAGCGGACGAGACACCTGAAGGATTTCTCCTCTCAGCTCCTGGTGAGGACGTCCCTGCAGCACCGGGAGATTTTAACCCACATGGGGCTGGAGGACTTCTGCGTGGAGCCTCACTTCTCCAACCTGAGGAACAACATGACGGAGCTGGTGGAGGTGTTAGCTGCAGTGGCTGCCGGGCTGCCACAGCAGCACTACGGCTTCTACAGGTCAGAAACATCCACGGTTCTTCACATGTTTGCCATCCACTGCTGCTATTTGTTGTTGATGTTGTTGTTCCTGTTGCAGAGAACAGCATTTAGCCCCTGAGCCATCAGTAGCCTCGCTGCAGACTCCTCACGAGGGACTGTCTCAAGAAGTGGTGCGCCATTGTATCATCCAGGCCAGGCTGCTGGCTTATAGAACAGGTCTGTCTGGTTTTTATTGATTTATTTAATCGTTTATTTGGCAGGGACAAAAAACAAAATACATGATATGCAAAAAGTGCAAGAGAGCAAGAGCAGCATACACAAGTATTTATGACATGGTAATACAATGTAGCAGCAACGACATATAAAGTGCAAGAAAAGATACAAGAGCTACCTAAAGTGCAAGAGGAGATACCTCTGTGTTAAAGTGCATTTAGCGGTGATTGCACGAGTTGTCCGTCTGTTTTCTGTTCGATAAGTAAGACTCAACCCACTGTATTGAATCTGCCGAAAAATGGAAATACGTCAGCTTTGTAAGAAGCACTTGGTGGTCAGCAGTGTCAAAAGCCTTCCTGAGATAATTGAAGACAGCACCTACATATGGGCTCGTGTCCAACATACATTTAACCTTTTCCACAAAGACACAGTTAGCCGTCTCAGTGGAGTGGTGAGCACGAAAGCCAAGCTGCATTGGGTGGTGTAATGGAAACTTCTGTGTAGCTATGCAGTGGGAGTCACCGACTCAGGAAGGAGACACGGGAAGAGCAGTAGCTTTGATGTCAAACACATGATGGTTTATTTGGAGTTAAACGGCCGGAGGATTCACATCACAAGTCCAAGAGTCAGAGGTTCTGACTTCACGGTAGAGTTGCCACGTCAATTCTGGAGAGCCTCTCTCTTGCCAGCCCATCTAACTGGTTTCGCAGAGAGTAAACAACATATTTGAGGAGATAGCCTAAACAGTGTGGGAGCACAGAGCTACTTGCCTCGGACACTTATGACCTCGAAGATTTTACCTTGGAGTCCACAAATACAGAGAAGGAAGTGTCCCAGTGTACCCACAACACAGACCATCTGTATCCCAGTATTGACCGGTCACAGAATGGGAACAATAACATTATTGGCTAAGCCGCCTGTGTCCTTAAAGAAGGTAAACAGACATCGAGGTTTGTCTTGTATGTTACTAATTGGCGTCTTATGATAATTATTTCCACAACAGGTGGAGTGGAGCGGTTTACAGAAATATTGACTTAAGGGACATTTTGGCATACAGTACACTTATCCTATTTAGGTCACCATAAGATTTCTCTGAGGGAATTTCTATTCTAATTCTCCTGAATGACAGGCTTTAAGGTCACAGTTATTTGAAACAGTGTTCCTGTCATTTTGTCACCAGCTCATTATACGCAAACCTGTCATTTTCATTCCAGAGGATCCTAAAGTGGGTGTTGGAGCTGTCATCTGGGCCAAAGGAGCATCGGTGAGCTCACATTTCTTCCATTAGATGGGATTTGGATATTAGTTTATCCCTTATTATTATTATTATTATTATTATTACATTTGCAACTGCTCCCTTGTCGCAGGCTGGCAGTGATGGGACTGGGTGTCTGTACCTGGTGGGTTGCGGGTACAACGCCTACCCAACAGGCTCACAGTATGCAGAATACCCCCAGATGGACAACAAGCAGAAGGACAGACAGAGACGCAAGTACAGATACATCGTCCACGCCGAGCAGAACGCACTCACCTTCAGGTCAGCAGAGAAGAGAAAGATCTGGTCTTAACACGCTGGAGCCTCCTCCCATATTCTGTGTTTGCTAATGCTTTCAGGACCCGACACATCAAACCGGATGAGCACACCATGCTGTTTGTCACCAAGTGTCCGTGTGATGAGTGTGTGCCTCTGATCCAAGGGGCCGGCATCACACACATCTACACCAGCGACCAGGACAGGGACAAGGACAAGGGAGAGATCTCCTACCTGAGGTTCAGCAGCCTGAAGAACATCAGCAAGTTCATAGTGAGTACTTAGAGGGACTGAGGTGGGTGTCTTGATAAATGGAGGAGAATGTGACTTTCTTCTGTCTTCCCAGTGGCAGAGGAGCCCTTCAGCCTCTTCTCACCACACCAGTAAGTTCCACATTATCTTTACACCTTTAAAGAGCACATGTTCAGGTTCATATTAGTATTTCCTGCCTCTACTGTGACATGTTTACATGCTCTAATGTTCTCATACTGCCTGTGCTGAGCACCTCTTTTCACCAGTTTCCTGACATGAGATCACAGTCTGCTCTGATTGGTTAGCTGGCCAGCTCTGTTGTGATTGGTCAACCGCTTAGAGACGTCCACACACTAAAGGGAAATCCTATTGTCACAGCATTTCTCTTTGTTCCAGACGGGTTTGGGGCGAAGCACGGCAGGCCGGAGGAGCAGGAGAGCCACAGCAACAAGAAGCTGTGCACCCACAGATCCAACATGTCACCCGTCAGCTGAACACCACACGGATACATGGTTAAACCAGAAAGAACGTTGTTTTTTAGCCACAGATTTGGTATTATAAGGCTAGGACTGGGACAAATCTGTGCTGCACTATATTTGTATTTATTTGCTGTTAAGAAGTGTGAAAGTAGTCTATGTTGTGGAATCAGAATATCAACATCTCTCCCTGCTGCATGTTTACGTGTCAACAACAGTAATCTGTACAAAACAAATGGTTAAAAGTGACTGTAAAACTTTATATTTCAATAAGAGGCTGCTGTGAGGGGAGGACAGTCTTGTGTCTTTTAAGGATTCAATTGGAGAAGAAACATGAACACCTCTAAGGGGAACCATGAATGGATGGATGGGAGAAGGGAAACTACTAAAAAATGATATATTTTAAATAGTTTTATAGTGATGCTGTGATGTCATTTTATTTTTGTATACAAGAGCTGAATAATTAAAATTGTTGCACATAAAGACATCCATACTGTTTAAGTATGCAATGTTGACTGAAGGGCTGCTGCGGTGACAATATTGCAGCCTAAAATCATATTGCTAATCTATTGAAGCAGCTTGAAGAAAGTTTTTGTAATGTATTTCACTTCTTTTTCTCTCCGTCAGCACAACTACAATAATCCAATGTTTCTTTAGAATACAGTTATCAATCATTTAAAGCTTGAGACAATACATTTCCATTGCACTACAGTTGACAACAAATGAGCACCCGCACACAGAGCATGCATTCCCATCCTTTTATTTGTTGTGAATGTGGTACAATAGCATCAATGTGGAAAATAAGGAGGCGGCCTTGAGAGAGAGAGAGAGGATAATGTGGAGTTGCTAATTGTTCTTTTGTTGGCGAAATAAAAACGTGGGTGAGTTTGGCTCAAGTTAAACTGGTTGGTCTACTTTTGCATGTTAGTACGATATGTCACAGCTTGAAGCACTAACAAAGGGCTGGGATTGTTTTTTGTTTTAAACCCAGACGACAAAAAAGGCTGAATTATTTTTCCAGATTCAAGACTGTTACTGTCATCCATTCGGACTCAATGACATATTTTAATGGTTCAATTAGTCCGTGTCCTGATTAAAGAGACTCCTGTGGATGCAGATCAAATATCAATTGGAGAATAAATTCAAACATTTCCTATAATTGAAGTGCCAATGTCAATTTTCATTATTATTCAAATATATAAACAACCGCATTTTTTTTTTTTTTACTACATGTGGATTTTTCACAGTTACATTTCTCAGTTCAAACTTTGGCCTCACTCTGCGATAACGTTCCCGCTGATTTCTTCACCAACACAGTTTGTAATTTGAACGTTAAATCAACGGAAACCGTAAAGCCCCTGGTCTGTACACGATGGCATCAGCTTGAAAAAGTTCAAAACGTTTCTATGACAGCGTAACTCAAGTATAGTGAGTTGAGAAGTTCACTGCTTAATCACAACAGATATGTTCTGTCCAGAGCATATTCTCATTAACATAACAATTAAGCTCCCCTAGAAAGATACTGGAAATACAAAACACACCAAACCAAAAAGGCACCTCTGGATCCTCTCGCTGGTTTCTAACACCAACGTCAGATCCAAATCAAAACAACGTTCCCACTCACAATGGCACTCACTTCAGGTGTACAAACCATACACTGTACATGACAAGAAATGAAACTATATATAAAAAAATTAACCCTCAAGCAGTGATCCGCTTAAGATTAACATATTATGTATCATACAGCCACCAGCGAAGAGAACCAGTGATCAAAAGGAAGCTGTGCCCATAGCATGTTCCACTAAGAAGGCCCTCAAATGAAATACTCCTACACTTTTCGGTCAACAGTCACTGAAACCAGTTCTCTCAAAACGTCTATTCTCAGTCTCGATATTGCCAAATATTCGAGAGCTTCAAAGAGGCCCTATTATGCTGATTTCCAGGTTGTTTCTCTGTTGTGATTGGTTATCCGATTACAGATGATTAAAAAGCATCCCTTAGATCATAGTCCAATGTATTTATCTTGTAGTACACTCTTAATCTCAAAGGTCTACTTAATCCTGTCCCATGTTTAATTAACTATCAATCAATGTTTATTTACATCTCTGACCTCCTTCAGCCCTACACCCCCTCTCGTCACCTGCGGTCCTCTGACAAAGGGCTGCTCTCCATCCAGCGCTCCAAGCTGAAAACATTTGGCAACAGAGCCTTCAGTGTCGCAGCCCCCACCCTCTGGAATCCTCTCCCCTCTGCAATCAGGAATGCAGACACTCTGGACACCTTCAAAAAACACCTCAAACACCATCTGTTCACTCAGGCCTTTGGCCTCAACTAATATACAGTACTCAGCAACCTGTTCCTGTTTTGTTTTCTTCAGCCTATGTATCTGTATGATTATTATTACTTTTTGTTGTGTTACTTCCCATTGTAAAGCGTCCTTGGGTTTCGTGAAAGGCGCTATATAAATTGAAATTATTATTATTATTATTATTTATACAGCCTAATATCACAAATGTAATATTTGTCTCAGTGGACTTTACAATAAGGACGTCTAGCAGCTAAATGTTGCTTTTTGGCTAACGAAGCTTTGAGCGATGACTGAGAATATGTTTTTTTGCTGAAAAAACAAAAAAAAAGCAGAAATTCTTCATTATTCTAGTTGTTTTTGATTTGCAGCTACTTCCCTTAAACAGTTAGAAATCAATCCATGTGTAGAGACTGCATCTGGTGACTGTTCGCATTACAAAAAGGATTTGTAAGCGCTGGTTCTCCCAGCAGAGCGAATGCCTTCAACACCATGAGTTGTGGCACGACATGCTACAGATGGAAAACAAACAAAGACCTCATGAGAAACATTTACAAAAGCAAAGATCAGTGATAGAGAACTAGTGTTTCAAATGAACCAACAAAGAAAAGATTTTCTTTGAAATAGAGTAACCGTTATTGTTAATGTGTGTGTTTTTTTTTTTTTATCCTATCGGTAAAAAGTTGGGGTTGAGGGGCTTCTCTAGGAGGCCGGCTTCTTCAGATCCCGGATCTGTTTGATTAGGTAGGTCTTCTCGTCGTTGAACTGCTCGTCGTCCGTGCGATCCTTCTGGAAGTTGCTCAGGAAGTCGATTAGTTTGGTCTGGTTCTTGAGCAGGATGTCGATGATGGGCTGCGTCTTGTTGGGGTTCGCTACGAAAACCTGAAGAAGACAGGAAGAAAACATTTAACACACGGAGACAAACTGTGTCTGGGTTTTAGTACGCAAAACAGTAACTGTACAGCTCCATACTTATGACCAATCCTACCTGACATGAATACATCTTTGTTATTAGATATTTAATAATAGAAGGGTGGTGTTGTACCTTGAAGACGTGGAAGGCTTCAAACTGGATGTTGGGGCTCTTGTCTCGCAGCAGGTTCATCATCAGCTTCAGGTTCTCCGGCTTGCTGATGTAGCGCGTCATCACCGTGAAGTTGTGTCTGTCCAGCAGCAGCTCGCCCAGCAGCTGAGAGAAGATCATAGCGATGGGTAAGGGAGATAGTGTGAGGGTTTAATGGCTCCGTTATAGATATCGTATACATCGCCCTACAATTTAAAATAGAGTCAAACCTTTAGAGACTGCCGCTTGGTGACGTAGTTCTCAGAGTGCAGCAGCTTCTCGTAGTCTGTAAACACCTGCGATTACATTAACAAAATGTATTATAATACTTTATTAACACACTGGTGAATTTAACTATTAATAGGTTGGATTTGAGACTTAAGGCTTGTTGAGAGAGGCTATAACCTGATCTGGTTGTGTGTGTGTGTGTGTGTGTGTGTGTGTGTGTGTGTGTGTGTGTGTGTGTGTGTGTGTGTGTGTGTGTGTGTGTGTGTGTCCTAGCATTACCATCCTTATGGGGACATCATTAATTTTAGGGTGAAGACTTGGTTAGGGTAAGGTTAAGGGTAAGGGTTAGGCATGTGTTGGTTATGGTTAAGGTTAGGATAAGTCTCCAGGAAATGCATGTAAGTCAATGTAATGTCCCCTGAAGTGATGTATACATGGTGTGTGTGTGTGTGTGTGTGTGTGTGTGTTCATGTAGAGCAGTGTTTATGTGTGTCTCTGTGGCTGATGTTTCGTGGGAGTCTTGCATGCATGTGGTCAGGAATGATGCAAGTAAAAAAAAGTTCCACCTGGTAACGCTGGTTCAAAATAACATGGACGACTTGCATTAACATGTGCTGTGGTTTTTACATGTGTTTACCAGATTAATCACTCACAGCTTCGTAGTTCTGCTCCAGGTATTCAGCCACAAGCACTTTGTGTCTTGTCAGGAGATCCTGTGGAGAAAGATGGAAAACGTTCACATGCGGCCCTAATCCTCTTCTGTAACAGTGCAACAAAAATATAAAATAATAAGATCTTCTGATACATAGACTTGAACTCAGTCTCGTACCTTGAAGGTGGCGAAGGCGTCGGAGGCGATGTCGAAGGTGGACATCTCCACGTAAAGGAAGAATTTGTAGAAATCACTGGAGTGCAGGATGATCTTGGCGAGCGGCTCGTGGCGAATGCACTCCCTCAGCATGATCCCGCAATTCAACGCTGACTGGGGCGTCTCGTAACTTTCACAAATTCAGAGAGGCTGTTTAAGTCTCCTCTTACAGGACCGTTATGTAGGTAAAGCCTGTATCTATGTGTGTGTGTGTGTGTGTGTGTGTGTGTGTGTGTGTGTGTGTGTGTGTGTGTGTGTGTGTGTGTGTGTGTGTGTCTCACCCATTCAGCAGGATGAAGAGCACCTCTGGGTGGGAACAGAAATATTCCACGGTGGGACTCCTCGTCCCGATCTGCCTCCTCAGGATGTTGTTGAAGATCTGACACACATCCTTCTTGCCCTAGAATATCACACACACACACACACACACACACACACACACACACACACACACACACACACACACACACACACACACACACACACACACACACACACACACACACACACACACACAATTAGACATAAGACATTCTCACGAAATCCTGGTTTCAAATGATTCAAAGAGGATAATGGAGGGCAGACTCTCACCTCGAAGTCGATGACCTGCAGGTTCTTCACCAGCGACAGCAGCAGCCCGCTGTTGTACAGCTCCTGGGCCAGCTGGGCCACCGTCTCCGTGTGAGGCTCCTTATCGTTGCTGCCGTACAGGATCTCCTTCATGGACACCAGACACTTCGACACTTCCTCAGACGCCTGGAGAGCAAGAGAGGGAAGAGAGAGGGAAGAGAGAGGGAAGAGAGAGGGAAGAGAGGAGGGAAGAGAGAGGGAAGAGAGAGGGAAGAGAGAGGGAAGAGAGAGGGAAGAGAGAGGGAAGAGAGAGGGAAGAGAGAGGGAAGAGAGGAGGGGAAGAGAAAAGAGGAGAAACTGAGTTGAGCTTGATCTTGGCTTGTGTGTGTGTGTGTGTGTGTGTGTGTGTGTGTGTGTGTGTGTGTGTGTGTGTGTGTGTGTGTGTGTGTGTGTGTGTGTGTGTGTGTGTGTGAGAGTCTAAACTTTCTCGACGGTGAACTGTCAGGAGATGACAGGTCCAATTTCACAAAGGACTGTCACCATCGGGCCCATGGACATTTACACAGACACAAACACACAGATACACACACACACAAACACACAGATACACAAACACACACACACAAACACACAGATACACACACACACAAACACACACACACACACACACACACACACACACACACACTTTGCTACCTTGTCTGTCTTCTTATCCTGTTTGACCAGGATGGTCATGTTTTCCTTCAGGGTCTTGACGATTTCCGCCGGACTCTTCTGGGATCTACCAAACAGCGGCATGATGGACACACACTCGCCTTGGGACCTACGGGAGAAAACACACACACACGACTGAATGAGCAAGTCAATGGAAAGCTGGATAAAACCACAAAAGTGAAATGGAGTCAGTTCATGACGGACTTTCTTCCCTGGCCATGCGGGAGCTTCATAACATTTCTGTGACATTTAAGAGCGTGCCAGTTTTCCTACAAAACATTACATAATATTGACTGAGAATCCAACAAATACTGAGCTTTTAAATATTAACACGGAAGTATGTCATTTTCTGACACTAGGGGGCTCTCAAGCAAAGCGATAAGAAAAGACGGAGATTGGTGGAGTGGGCTAATTGGAGTTCAATGTTTAATGATTTAAGATACAGATGTTACACTAAATACGCTATGTGTGTGCTAGGTTTGACAAATGAAGCCTCTTTGAAGACTCACTCTTGAGATATGCAAAGTCAATATCTGCAGTTGTTACATAACACCTAGAAAACAATGAGAGATTTGTTTGGAAGGGACTGTTTTGGAAACCTCAGGATCCTCCAAAACAAAATGTTGTTTCTGGTTTTTAATACATTTACAATAAATTATAAAAGCATGCTGTCAGTATTAGTTATTGAGAGCTAATTAACGTCACACTTTTATCCATTTGAATTGAAATCTACAGCACAGTAAAGTGTGCAAATAGACTGAATGTACAATCCAGCCATGCAGGACATGAATGAAGGGAAATGTAATTCCAACACACACAGGGTCACGTCCAGTGTGTGTGTGTGTGTGTGTGTGTGTGTGTGTGTGTGTGTGTGTGTGTGTGTGTGTGTGTGTGTGTGTGTGTGTGTGTGTGTGTGTGTGTGTGTGTGTGTGTGTGTGTGTGTGTGTGTGTGTTTGTAAAGGTAGCAGAAAGCTTCAAAATCAGGTCGGGTCAGGAGCAGGCGGAGAACTTGTGACTGCTAATCCTCATCTGGGAATGTAAAAGTGCGTACCCTTCCTCTAAACTCCCACTCCCACCTCCATTCCTCTACTGCCGCTCCCCCTGACCTGCTTCCTGAAAACCTGACCAATGGGGGTATAAAACAGGTATCTGCAAGACAGGTTTGCCTGCTAATAAAAGGTACTTAGAGCATTAGCATAATAAGGCCTCTCATTAATGAGCATTCCTGTAAACGTGCCAGAGTTAGCCAAGAAGCTATTTTTCATCTGTAGTCCCTGGACAGATTTTAAAAGTCAACCTAAAACACATTTCATTTTAAACAAGTAAATACAATACATTTAAAACATGCAACAGACATTACTGGGATACTTAAATAAAACAATTTAAAATGCAGAACATTAAAACAAAACAAAAGAACATGTTAAAACACAGGCAGTGGGTTGTACGGAGCAGGAGATTGGGTCAGTGTTGGCAGAGCTGATTCCTCACTAACCAGATTTTGAGTTGGGATTTAAATAAAGTGAATGTGGTCTGGTGTCTGATTGGAGGTGGGATTGAGTTCCATCGCTGAGCAGCTTTAACAGAAAATGAAGACTGACTGAAAGAACTTTTTCTGAGTGGAATAATGCAATCTCCTCTCGCTGCACCTCTTGTTACCCTAGTTGTGCGTATGTTAATAAACTGTCTAAGAGGAGGTGAGGTAAGGCCGTTGACAATCTTGTAAAAAAAGGCAAGCATTTGTTTAATGAGGTTTTCTCAGCTTAGCAAGTTGTATGTTTGAGTATTGGACAGTGATGCGAAAAAACAGATTTGTTGTCCAGTATTTTGAGTGTTTGTTTGTACAATGACTCCAGTGGTTTTAATGTTGTTGTACTGGCATGTGACCAGGTAGTTAAACAGTAGGTGATGTGTGAGAGAACCATAGAGTGTGTGTACATCAGAGATGCCTCAATTGAAATCTCTGGTGAACCTAAAATTCGATTGAATTTGACCCTATTACATATTTGTTTAACCTGAGCCTTGAAATTGAGTGTTGAATCAATCATGACTCCAAGGTACTTGTATTGTGACACCACCTGTAGCCTGATACAAAAACATCTGACTTTGCTTTGGTGAAGAAGATGCATACTGTTTTACAAATATTTAGTTGCAAACCAACCAAGTTGTGACATGCACCATGGTGTTTGTCAGTTCATTAGCCACTTGTGTCATATTGCTTCCATGTACATATATTACAGTGTCATCTGCATACATTTGGATGTTTGCGTCAGGACATACAGATGGTAAATCATTTATATAGAGCGGAAATAGTAATGGTCCCAGGATTGAACCTTGTGGGACCCCTGTCGAAAGACGAAGGTCAGCAGATTCAAGATTTTGAACTCTCACATACTGAGATCGGTTTAACAAATACGATTCGTTTGTGAAGAAAAGTTCAAACTGGAAAGCTTAGATATGAGTATTTTATGATTAACAGTGTCAAAAGCCTTTTTTAGGTCAAGAAACACAGCTCCTACAACACCACCTTTATCCATTGATTTGTTCTGTGAAAAAACAGTTGGCGGTCTCTGTTGAGTATTTTGCCGCTACTTTTAAATCCAGACTAAAGACTTTTCTTTTTGTCACTGCTTTTAATTGAACTATTCACATCTTAAACTGCACTGTAACTTTTATCCATGTATTTTTTCTTTTAATGTTTATTTTATTAGCTTTTCTTTTTAATGACTGATTTTAAATGCCCTTTTCTTAATGTCTTTCATTTTTTGTAAAGCACTTTGAATTGCCTTGTGTTGAAAGGTGCTATATAAATAAACTTGCCTTGCCTATATAAATAAACCAACCCGGTATCACGGAAAGACGTGAACATGTGACGATTTACCATGCTGGGAGACGTGAAGATGTCACGATTTCGTCCCTTCAAACGTGACAGCTACACGGTATTGTTACACGGTGCTATATAAATAAACTTGCCTTGCTTTGCCTAAAGCCAAATTGCATTGGATGCAGAGAAAATGTACGAGTGTTTAAATGGTCAATGATTTGCTCAGACACAATCCTACTCATTTCCCCTGACAATACTTAAACAAAGTGGTAAACTCAAAGCTGCACGACATATATATTCCATCAATTGTCACAATCCCATTATATGACAGAAAACCCAACAAGCAGCTCGATTAATAGCCTGAGATTTCACAAAGGAAAAGAGGAGGATTGTTTTTCAGTGCCAGCAAAAAAACAGCTGAAATGAGAATCACAAGGTTTTCACCTGACATAAGCAGAAACTCAGCTGAGGTTATTTAGTGATTTGTAGCCTCCGACCTCTCAGTTTGTGCAGAAATAGTGATTTTAAGAGTTTTAATAAAAGAAGCACTAAATACTTTGTTTCTAACGGGATGTTTTTTTAAGCTTTTACCTCAAAACACAGACAATGGCATCGTCCCGTGGAACATAACGTCAGGGAAACGCAGAAACACTTTGTCCACAAGCTGCTGAGTGCACAAAACATTTCATAAAGTCAACCTTAAGATTCTCAAAACAGAAAATACCTAAAATACCCTTTAATCCAGGGGTGTCAAACTCAAGGCCCGGGGGCCAAATCCGGCCCGCAACTTCATTTCTATGTGGCCCGCAAGAGCTTGCAAAGAATATAATACATGGTCACATGCCACTTTACAGAAGCAGGTTGCCCATAAACTACATGTCCCACAATGCATCTCATTTTGTGACATGGCACTGAAGAGACTTGCAATTATTTGCCCTGGTCTTCTGCTTTCAGACGTAGTTAATGATGAAGTTATTGCCCTATCCGATAATAATCCAATGCAGAGGCAATGATGTAATATAATACATTATTTTATGTATATTATATATTTATATATGTATAGTTATATAGTTACAACCAGCCCTTTGAGTGCTGATGTGGCCCGCGATGAAATTGAGTTTGATACCGCTGCTTTAGTCCCTTCATTGTGTTACGTCACGCTTACATAACTCAGACCCAGTCAATATTTGTCCAAGGATAAGCAGGCAATGAGGAAGTACTTATCAAAAGAGGGGGACTTTATAACCTTATCATATTGTAAACTATCAGAAGTTCAAACTCCCCCTCGGTGTTGCTGCAGCTGAAGCTAAACATTCTGATTATTAAAACAGTACTAAAATGGTCCGTTTAATAACACGTCTTTAAGTCCTGGAGAGCTTAAGGCTCTATATTCCTGCGAAGCCTTCATTTCCACTGCTTAAGACTGACTAAATGTTACGTAATGGAATTAATCTGGTGCCCACTGAACCCTCTGAACACTCAGCGAGCAGAGAAAAGGCTGCACACTGCCCCAAATATATTACATGTTCAGCTGTAATTATGAGAGACTTAAATAAGGATATACAAATAAAGCAGTAGGGCCAAAATTATAATCTCTTAAAATGAATAAATCCACTCTTAGACACCTTAGGTAGGTCACAATGAGAGGTTCCTGTAAACAGTATTTATGATAATAATCTTCTGTATGATTTCCTTAAAGACTTAAAGAAAGTATTTTAGCTTTTGATGAACTGTTTTGTGTTTAAAAAGTCATAAAATGGTGAAAACGTGACTATAAACAAACGTTTCATCTTCAATATGCTTGTTTTCTCCGTCTAATACCTAAGGATTTAAAGTTTAAAGTCACATACAACAAAGAAAGACAGCAATTCCCCAAAACTCAGAGACATTTCGAGCTAGACAAATACTAAAAATCCACCACTAAAATAATAAAATAACAAGTTGTCCCGTCTTGTGACACATGGATACCAATCTTCTCATCAATCGCCACGCAGCACGGTGCTTTGTGGCGCTTCAGATGACGGTAACACAGGAACATGTAGTAACACTGGCACTGATGACTAACGCCAAGTCATCCCAGTGAAGCAAGATGGTTATCCGTCACACCTATGCCAATGTGTCAGAAGCAGTGAATACAAGCTGGTCATTTCTCGGCACATGCTAAAAAACTGGTTTCACATTTGTCTTTCTTGCATAGGTTAAAATTTCCTGGTTCAACATGTTTTTTTTTGCTTAACCTACAGATTTAAGGCATGCTTGCAAACCTGTAGGCTTTCAACAATGTGATGAATGCACCTTTCAAACAAGAACATAGGTGGCGGCTTTTAAACTGACAGTATTTCCTTTTCATGATAGAACTGGAGGAGAAAGGAGGATGTTTAACCCTTAAATACTCAGCCAGATTAAATGAAACAAAGACCTTTTTAGTCAAATTAAGGCGTTTGAGTAGTTCTTGAATCAAACACCTTCAATTTGACTTTTAAAGAGCCTTGAACGAAGGTAATCAAATTCATTAAGTCTTAGAAAAACCCTGTTTTGTATCTTGTCAGAGGGAGCAATGAGGGTTTGATCTCCATCACAATCCATCCATCTCAAGCTACAAAGAAATGTTCTCTGTAGACGTCACAGGGAGATTGTTCTCTCCGAGGCAACCGGAGAGGACCGCTGTCTGAAAAGGACAAACATCAGCTCATCCATTCCTGAGGTTCATAATGATGTGAGAACAATTCCTCCTTTTAAACTTTCAATGGAGAACAAAGGGGTGTTGTGACCGCCTCAAATGTAAAATATGCTTTTGAGAAGCTTGTATGCCTCCAAAAGGAAAGTTACAGGTATAGAGAAAACCCACTTGTCATATATAATCAGATTTTAAATGCAATTGGTGATGCAATAAACGATGGAGGGGCGTGACGGTAGTACATGTCTTTCAACAGCAGGCTCACACACACACACACACACATACACACACACACACACACACACACACACACACACACACACACACACATTGCTGCAGTTTTGTGTATATAAGAATTTAAAGAGAAAAGAACAAATCAACAACCAGAGTCTAACCCTAGCATAGGCATTAGGAATATTAGTACATATAATTGAAGTCAGAAAGAGCTGTAAAATATGACTATGCACACTGCTGTACAATCACAACTGCTTTCATTATTAGTTATTCATATTGATCAATCTGTCAAATATTTCTTAAATTAATCAATTTAATAGTTGTAAAAATGTAGGTCAATCGTGAGATATAAATGCATTAATTAATGTACTAATAATATCAGGACTAGATCATTGGAACACACGTTTTATTGTGAAAATGGGACCGGAAGCTGCGTTGTTTTCATTCTTGCCAGCATGACTCTGGTCGTCTAAAGTAACATAGCAAGGAGGTAAAAAAAAACGAACACAAAAAACACACACTGTATATGTGTTGCTGGAGAATTAAAGACCCCGTGAACGACAGTGTGTAAAGCAATACAAGCTGTAGGCAGTAAATGACACATTAGGCCGCATAAACAGTCCCACACAACGTGATTTAACAAGGCTACACCCCTCTCTCTTCGACATTATTATGGACTAGAAATGATACCTACAGTGGGAAGATGTTGGGTCTTTAAATGTCTTCTTCTGTCCCCGCTTCACAGACCCTTGTAGTCACGCCAGGGCTTGTCAAATGCCAGGAAAGTCCGCTAAAAAATGTGTGCGATACAATTTAAAATGTGCGGAATCTGTTAAGAAGCCAGTGCTGAATTCCATCTGGTCGCTTTCCAGTAGTCTGTTAAACTAGCGGGAATACAATTACTCACTTCCGGTGTGCACTTTCACAATAAAAACTACGTGAACCGTGGTTTTATTAAAGAAATGGAACCATTAAGGAAATTGAAAGTATACATATGAAACACAGATTTACTATTAATCCAAATACTTCCTAAATTACCGAATTAAATGAATGATTTCACTATTACCGTGTTATTATTCTGTCGCACAGATACGTTTGTTTTATTGTGGAAACCTCGTCACTTCCGGTATTAGTGCGTCTCCCGCATGCCAACTTTACGCATCTGTATCTTTCCAGCCACGGCTTGGTCTCGTTCACATTCTCTCACATCAAGATCCTCGACCCAACAACCTGCAAATAATGGTATCATATATCACATTTAAACCCCCCAAAATTCCACTTAATTGATTTGTTATGAACTCTTTATATCTTGTCAGACATAATGTACTTGTTATGCTCTAGTGAGAGGAGTAAATGAAGGAAAAAAGAGGCTGACGGTCGGGTGGTTTATATATTGGAACGCACCCCAATCCAAATGGTGACAGTCTAAACTGGGAAAAGCCCATTGGAGGTTATTAACCACGTGGTTAAACCTACTCTTCTGAATCAAAATGCATAATATTGGCAATTTATCCATGTTTTTATGGTGGATCTTAAACTTGTAAACATTCATAAAAATGTTGATTTAGTAATGCTGCTTTCAGAGCCTACATTCCCATGAAAAGATGCAAATAAAATAGAGGAAACCATCTCAGACTTTATTAAAGCTGCTGTTCATTTTACATACATATTTACAAATGTACACGGATATATCTCATTATAATATATTTATATCAACACCATACTCAGTAGATACAATAGGAAAATAAAGACAGTGGTTGCTGCAATGTGCTGCATAAAAAGAAACAAAAAAATAGAACCCTTCTCGTCTCCCCGGCCTCCGAGTCAAAAAGTACAAATTATTCAATAACTTTATTGAGTGATCATGATAGAACGCTGACAAGTTTAGTGCCCGTGTCAGCTTTATGAGGGCAGAAAATAAACTCTCACAGAATACAACAGTGCCTGGTAAAAAATACTTGCCTTGTTCAGGGCTTTGCCGCGAGAGGAGTATGAAGATCATGCCACAAAGAGAGATGATGCACAGACTCATGATCCGCTTCACAATGTACATGCTCTCGAGGGAAACAATGTGAGGTATTACATCTGTACAAGTGTAATTTCCCACTGACATGGATCCACACACAATGCCAGCCTCAGTTTACTCTCTGGTTTACAATTAAGCTTCCTTTTTCTGGAGATTTTTTTTTCCTTTCACAGGGAGGACATGCGTATAAAAGTGGTTTTCAGCAAAAAGCTCAAATCAGGGTCGAATTGAACAAAACCACAGTGATGGACAAATGCAACCCATTTATTAAGTAATAAACGGGCGGGGCTGGTTTTTAGTGTAACAGCATGCTGCACTTTTTCTGTTTTTAACAACAGTCACACATTCGACATTGAAAATGGAAAAAGGAAGAGATTGTTTTACAGTGCGCCTCGTGGATACAGTAGAAATCTAGGGGTATCAAAAACACCTTTGAAAAACCACGTAAGAAAAAAGGTGTCATTCAATGTTCAGGTGTCATTCAATGTTCAGAATAGCACAGGTTATTTGTGTGTGTGTGTGTCACAGCAGCTGGTTGTCAGAGATGTGTCATCAACCTGTATCCTGGTTCCCACTACAGTGCCATATTAGCCAACTCAAAACGTGATGCACCTTGTTATTCAATTGCCTTGCTACATCATCACAACACATTTCGCTGCAGGGCCTGTGGAGAAAAGTCTCCGGGTTAGCCCTGCTTGAGGAGAGGTGGCTGCTGTCACATGCCTGAGTGGGGCTGGGAGCAGAGGGAGGGACAAAGCTGCTTTTGTTACTGCAGTGCAAACCAAAGATAGGCCATGACACACAAACTGGATTTGTGTGCAGAGTATTGAGACTTTTCTGTCCGAGGAGCCCCTAAAATGGTTATTAATGAACTTTTCCCAATGAGAAACTAACCCAGCAGGTAAAAGCATGAGTAATTGAGCTGAAATATCCTAATGTGTAGCTCTGATCCAGCTGCGGCTAAATAGCCAGTTGGAGTTGTTTTTTGAAGTGCACACACATATGCAAGAATGCACACACACACTCACAAACAAAGACATGTAGTAGACACACAGGTATGCAGTCACACCTGCCTGCCCACACACCTTCCTGAGAGGTAAACCCAGAGCAGTGCAGAGGCCAGTTAGACAATCATCCTTGGAAAAAGAAAAGAGGTTTTAAAAGTTGTTCTAAGCTGCCGCTCTGTTAAGTGATTTCATGTGTAGCTGCATGACATCTGCCCACCGGGTGGTGCTGTGGCTGACATTCACCAAGTGATGAATTATATAAGTTAATACGGTGAAACCAGGGAAGCTCTTATCGACGACATGGGGGGAATACAGCATTCTTGAATATTTGACACCCTTTGCCCGCCAGACATTATGACCTTACGTACAAAGAGGTGACCAGACTTCCAGTAAGACGGCCTGAAGGTGTGACCTGCTCCACTATGCACCAAAAGCTTTTTTCTTGTTGCAGCCAGCTGCCAGTTTTCAGAGTGTGCGATTAATGTCTGACACTAAAGCATGATGTGAAAGGCCGGTCTGATAGCATCTATACCTGTCGCTGATTCACACAAGAATCTATCGCTATGCTGTGATGGAGTTCATTGTAGCGCAGATATTTTTAAATCTGCCCACTTTAATGCTCCATAACCAAATGGGTTAAATAATAGACTGAAGACTTTTATCTGTAGTTTACAGTAATGTTATTTTTAAAGAAGGCCTGACGTGACTGTATGATGTGAAACTACTTCTCCCTGATGTTATTCCAATTATCTGCCACTGTGAACATACCTTTCATGTTAATAACTTTAAAGGTGAAATAATCTAAAATGAGAAAGTAATACTGTAAGAAAGAGGGGCGTTGATGACTCAGCTAAAACACTGGCAACACCCGCAGATTCAGAGATGATTGATTTATAGTTGGATCCTCAAACTGTGACGTGGATGGTCTCTGTGATTTGATTCGTCCTCCTGTCAGGGTCTGATTTAGGGCTTTTTGTTGTAAATCCACATGGACCTTGTTCTGTGATGGATCCAGGTCAGGGTTTGATGTCGGAGAAGCTGGTGTATGTCTCGCTGCAGCTGGAGGAAGTGCTGATGTTCCCAGAGACGCTGCCATCTGCTGGACAAACACACAAGAGGAACCTGAGATGTGGGCAGGGACGCAGCATGACTCAGTGTCCAAAGGGCTGATAAAGCAGGAACATACCTGAGCTGCTGAGTGACTGAGAGGACTTCGACTCTGAGATGAGGCTGAGGAGGTTTGCTGCAGCGACCCAGCCCTCCTTACTGCTGCGGAGGTTCTTCACAAACCTGCAGAGGATCAAACACAAAGGAAATGTAAATATATGATCATATAATGTCCTTTTGTTGGCATTATTCCACATCATTATTCAAGGCCTTCAGAGAAATACCAAAATAAAGCCAAAGAACTTTACCACTGTTCCTCCTCTCCTTCTCTGATCAGCTGCACCATGTCTCCACTCTTGACTGACAGCTCTTGAGGTCCCGCCTTCTCACAGTCTGCAAACACTGTATACTTTCCTGCAGCCTAAAGGGTAAAAGAGAGTCAGTCAGAGGTGGCAAACATCTGGAAAGTGTTAGGAAAAAAAAGACACCACATGCTGTATTCAAATGTGTTCAGGCTCACCAGCTTCTTCCCTACGTCGTCCTCGGGGTCAGAGTTCATGGGGTCCTCGCTGCTGGAGTACCCATCATTCTCTTCTGAGGCGTCCACCGAGAGAGACGCCTTGTTCCAGCCTGTGAAAGGGAACACAGGTCAGCAGATTTACAGGCAGAGGAGGTGGGATAATGAGAGGTGATTGGATGAATCGGTATCACACACACACACACACACACACACACACACACACACACACACACTAACTTCATGTGGCATGAAAATGCTTCTTGGGTCACTAATCAGATGACTCAAAAACATGCAAAATGATCCAGATTTATTCTGTAAGAGGTTTTTCTGACAAATCATTACACACACACACACACACATTACACACACACACACATTACACACACACACAGTCCAGAGAAGATCAGCGGAGACAGAGCAGATAGATCCCAGTAAAAATCTAATCAAAGTATCACGATCCAAAAAAAGGCAAGATTTGAATCACCTCATAATTTAACGGCTGCTCTGACTGCCAGTGCCGAAAAGTAAGTCTCATTATTTAATCAACGCCCCACAACCACTAACCCAGAACACCCAATAGTAGAAGAAGAGAGAGTGATTGATTTGAGGTAGAGTAATATTTGCAAACATACATTTAGCACCGAATTGAGTCTTAAAATCGTATATTTCACACCGAAAGTAGATTTAAAAATGTATATAATGCCAATTGGAAGATCATAAGATTCAATGGAAGGCTAAATGAAAGGAAAAGTGGTATATGGCGTCACTTTACCTCTAGTCAAAATCAATCATCACCCCAAACCACGGCAAACACCTACAGTGGCTGATCCTCAGAGCGATCTGTACCTCGCCGCTTGCTCTGTAACAGACTAGAGGCACTCATCCATCTGACTCTGACATGAGGAGCCGGTTCTAGACGGAGACAGTGACAGCGAGACAGTGAGACTGCTGGGTGAGATACCAGGAGAAAGGACTCCACCCTCTTATATGTTAGTAAACCATTCATCCACTGCCATTTGTTAAGTGACCCTGATGATAAAAGGTACAAGACTAATCATTCAGTGATGATGATAATGACCTGTGAAAAAAAATATATATATATATGTTTGTCACAGAGCATCTGCAGGTTTCAGAAAGCCAAAGAAAGAAATGTGGAGATATTTCAGTGGTGTACATTTGTGCAAAACAGTAACATATTGTACTGGATTGGCAACTAGTGCAAATGAAATCTATCATGATACAAATACAAGTGGGATTAGCACTTTCAAGACCTGCAGATAGTCTGTTTTAATGCAACACATTTCTCTCTCCACACATGTACAATTCTGTCATGGTAAATGAAGGGTGATGGTATGAAGAACAGCTTCTACTGCTGGATTATGGATGAGTTTCATCCTTCTATGTGAGACACAGATGAAATCTACATAATGAGAACACACAGAGTGGAGCACGCTTCAGTGGCGAGGGATGGGAGGATGAACGATGGCCTCGAGAATTAAATGGGCTCCGATTATGGGACAACAATATACCTTTGAACCCAAACGGTGTGGGGTCCAAGTGGCGTTTGGAGCCGTGCTCGGGGCTCATGGCCGAGCCTGGCCACACAGGCAGAGAAAATAAAGATAGAGAAGAAGAAGAAGAAAAAGAAGAGAAAGGTGAGAAATCGATCCGCCGGAAAGCAAGATTAACCCTGATCTTTTTAATTAATATATCATGTATCTAGAGCTGTGGCAATGTTAGACTTTACCACGAGGGGGCAGAGTGTCTACAACATACCTCACAGACAAATGTACTGCGTTAAGCTCTAGATTAGATCAGACAGAGGGCAATCATTGATTTCAAATTAATAACACAGCAGTATATGTAGTGTATTAAATATAGAACGTATGATAACTACATTGGTTGTCGGGAAAGGACCATCTACTGAATACTTATGTTCTTAATTTGAGGTTGTTCTTTTAGCGCAGGGGTGGGGAACCTCCGGCCCCCGGGCCGTATACGGCCCCCGGGCCGTATACGGCCCGCGAGACCATTTGGTACGGCCCTCGAGGTAATTTATAAACACATGCAAAAAAGAAAAACGTGTAAGAAATCTAGACCGCAAACAAATTAAACAAGCGAGTGCCTGTTTTTCCTGGCCAAGGTCAGGGTCCTTGAACACAACACGAGCCTAACGTGTCATCACGTGCTATATGTCTCGTCTGACAGGGGTGCAAATCTGACAGAGAGCACCAGAACGGCTCCGGGCCGGGACTTCACAAATTGCAGTACCCATAAGGAGCCGTACACATGCCGCAGTTTTTGCGTGGCTGTGTCTTTAGTTGAAAGCCCAGTGGCGATCTGTTCATCTGTCACACTGATCATACAGTCAATAACTTTGTTGTTATTAGCATCTGGTTAGCTAGCTATGCTAACGAATACAAGAAGCTTTTTCTACTACCAGTGAGGTAAAGGCACATCTTTATATGATCATTATAGTTATAAAAAAAATAAGAGAATAAAGTAAACAGGTATAAAATACTATATGACAGTAACAAAAAGTTGTTATTAATAAACAAGAATACAGTTTGAAAGGAGAGTGATTTGTAAAATATCCATAAAGAAAAATAAATCTGCTTCCAGTTCTGTTTCATATGGGTGTTGAGAGATGTTTCCATAGATCTCCTAATGTTGCTCTCAAAGTGCACCAGATTGATGCTTTTAACTTCAACATTTAAAAAAACAAATCTTCCCGGGGGAGCATGCCCCCGGACCCCCCAACTGAAATCATGTGCACATGGATAGGAAACTAAATACATTTGCACACATCTTGTGTGTCTATGCGCGAGTCATGGTAAAATATCTGGATTAAGAGGTTGCTTTTTCTTTGCACAGCATTAAAGAAAGGCCAAATTAATTAATTTTAGCATTTTTAAGCAGAGGTCAATAATTTGAACGGCCCTCGGAGGATGTTGAAAAAATGTAAATGGCCCTTGAGAGGAAAAAGGTTCCCCACCCCTGTTTTAGCGCATATGATTTACATTTTTTATTCATCAATGAAATAATGCAAGAATAACAAGCCTGACTCATTAATATAACCGAGTCTAAGCCTTGTGTGCCTGTTTTAAAACCTCCTAAAGTCCACTGACGTTACCTTTGGGACTCTTGAGAGTGCTGAAGCCTTGCAAAGTAAAACGCTTTTTAGCCACTGCAGACCTGTCAGTGGTGGGACTGGTCACTGGGTCATCTGGAAACGATGGTTTGAAATGGAGAGCGGGAGGAAACGAAAAGAGAGTGTGTTGCAAACATTGAAAAATCAATACATTTAGTCGATAACAAATAAACAAAGAGGTAGAGAGACAGAAAGAGGATCCATGACGATGAAGGGGATGAAGAAAAGTAGATCAGTGGGAGTTCACCGCAGGAGCATTTCATAGTTGAATTATGAAACTCTTTTCACTTCCGTGTTTGAGGATATCAGACATTCACCTTTGTGTTTGGGTGAAGAAGAGGAGTCGGACATCGCGTTCGCCTCCGCCTTCTTCTCCTCTGTCTTCTTCTGGCTTTTCGAACCACTACTACGAAAGGGACTGGGGGGGAAAAAGAAGACTTATAAATAATAAAAAGCATTTTAACGAGGATTCTTACGTGTGTGCAGCACATGAAACACTGACCTGAGGGAGATAGAGGAGTTGTTGCTGGCGGGACTCTGGAAAGCTGAGTCTGAGCTCTTCTGCTGACTGGCATCTGAAACATTGACTTGAGTTGAAAGCAGGTATGTATTACAGAAAGCAGAGAAGAAGAAATGCAAACAGGCGTGTGTGACTGTGTGTTTTCACGATACCTCTGCAGGCTTTGAGCTGCTGCGTCAGAACTTTGCGGATCTCGTTCACCCACGATGTTTTAATCTCTGGTGTTGGAGCCTAGACGAGACAAATAACAACAAAAAAACAACATTTGCAAAAACTGATAGGGTTGAATCTCCATTTATCAAAGCAGCAAGAATGAGTGGGTTTACCTGGACTATAAAAACTTCGTCTCTGGAGTTACACCAGATCTCAAACTTCTTGTTGTCTCCTTTAGCGTTCTCTGTGAAGCCCACCGCACTCATCTAAAGGGTTGAATGAAAGCACAAAGTCAGTCTTAATCTTTCACTACAGGGCACAAATATACTTAATATAATGTGATTGATGTTGGCGTACACTGAGGGAGTGTTTGAAGCTGTACGACGGAGCTTTCTCGTAGCCCTCCCCGTTCTCCTCCCTCCTCTTGCAGAACAGCAGGGCCTTCTGGTGCAGGAACAGGTGCCGCTGCATGGGCTTAAACCGGGCCAGATCTTTGACCTTGGCGTGACCTTTCTTATGCTCCGTCCACACGCTGAAGGAGCCCTGCATCATCAGGCGACCCAGATCTGACAGGTTACCCTGAGAGGGAAAAGAAAGCAGGTATTAATGAGGATCGGGGGACATTCATGTAAGATTTGAGGTGTAGTCATTTCTCTGACCTCGTATCCTGTGATGGCGATGAGGTGCATGGAGTCGTTCACAGCCTTCAGGATCCCCAGGATGGAGGAGAGAGCTTCCTGCAGGTCATCACAGCCATCACACCCCTTACTGTACTTCAACAACTCCTGTAAACACAAACAAAGCTTCAGTTACAGTCTGAAATAAACACTTAGATTTACAGCAGTACACGGAGACAGCTCACCTTTAGCAGGAGCTGGTACTTGGTGATTCTCTGGACAGGTTTAAGGAGGTAGGAGTCCAAACCAAGTTTATGTTCCAGCTTCTTCTGGCACTCCTGGTTCACAAAGCAAGGAAGATATTTAGAGCAGTGCTTCTCACTGGTGGTCCGTGAGCGCCCCCTAGTGGTCCGTGAGTATATTGGTAACATTTCACATTTGAAATTAATTAATTAATTTCAGTTTTCCGCACTCTCGCGGGAATATCTCCGCAACGGAGCGAGGTTAAGTTTCACTTTCAATTGCATGATATAGCCCAGCGCAACACCTTCATCACACATGTTGCCACTTGTTTCTACCATTTTCAGTCGATTTGTAATCTGTTCTAGAAAAACGATGTGTTTTTTGATATTTGTGGAGTTAGGTGGTCCGCGAGTGTTTTTTTATTGGTTAAGTGGTCCTTGGTATGAAAAAGTTTGAGAAACACTGATTTAGAGTATTGGTCTTGTAAGCCACAGGAAAAGGAAGCTACAGTTTGAGGTGAATGGTGATACCTGGAAGAAGGCACAGTCGGAGCACTGTCTCCACAAACTCTCAGAGCGAGGTTTATTCTGACAGTACGCCTCGTAGATCTGCAGGTCCTTCATCTGCACAGACACATGGAGTTATGGAATTGATTTGACTTTGAAAGAGTGTTTAATTGATCAGGAAAGGTAGCTTACCCTCTCTAAAAAGCAGCGGCCCACTAGTTCTGGGCAGTCAGTGTACGCTTCCAGTTCCTTTAGAAACGTCCTGAAGGCAAACAGCATGCAACAAAGTGTTAAAGTTTAGTTTGTGTTGAGATTTATTTCTATTCACTTTCTCGCAGGGAGTTAGATTGATCCCACTTTCATATTAGCTTAGCATGAAGACTGGGGGAAAGCGCACCTCTTATGAAACTGGTAGATTTCAGACATGTTTCCAAACAGAACGACCCTCTTGCTCAGCAGGGTGCTGGGGATGAGGTGAGCCATGGCTGGGTTCTCCATCTCCGCTGCATAGCCCTGGAGTTAAATGTCACACACGTTAGATCAATGGATTTGCTGATATTTAGGATATGTGCATGTACTGAAGTGACGTGACAAACACTCACCTCCAGCACGCACAGCAGCTCCTCCACATAAGCTCTCTCCGTCTCCAGAAGCTCATTCATCACGTGGCTGCAACACAGAAATACACAATAAAAACGTAGTTATTTTCTTAACAGTTGATTTCTACTACTATTTTATTTATATATAATCAATGAATGTATGTTTGATTCCTCTCTTTCCACCCTTAAACCCTTACCGCCGAAGTACTGCCAGGTTTTCCTCTTCTTCTGAGAGAGACACATGTCTAGTGCCACCGTTGTGTATGGGAGACTCCACCTGAACACACACACATGTATTAATATGGTTCTGCCCGAACACCTTTTGAGCTTTTTAAAAGAACAATTACCTCTAATGGATGATCCAAAACTGAGACAAATGTTGTGTATTTGACAGTATTTACCCTTTTACAGATGGCATTATCAGCCGAGTATCTCCTCTCTTTTCTCTGTTGATCTGAAGGAAAGGGACAAAACAATTAACCATTAGAAGAGCAGAGTTTTAAAATATAAGTCTTCTTTAATTATATCAGTCTATCTAACGACCCAGGCTTACTGGGAGAGGAGAGTGGGGACTTGACTTCAGGTCTGGGAGCGACTGGCTGGACGGGTCTGGTCTGTTTGGCGGCGAGCTTCTTCAGGCTGACGCGTCTCTTCTCAAACATCTCCTGGACCGAGCTCTGCTTCTGGAACACCTTCTCTACCTGATCCTGATGGAGACCAGACACAGATATTACAGATAATTCACTAAAACCGTTACAGGTAAAAATTCCTGCCCACTGCAATAACTCTATAACAAATCACCTCTGGCTGGCAGAGAACTCTCTGCTCCATAGCTTCTCTTGGACTTAAAATCACACTGTACAGTTTACATTTATATTCAATTTGATATTGAATAATACATTTCTTGCACAATTAATGTACATATACTGTAATATCCTGCATTATATTTTGTAACTGGAAATGTGTATTTCCACATGTATATTTTTTTACTTTTTAATGCTATTTTATTTCTACTTCAGAAATATTTTGGATTGTTTATTTCCAGTGTCTTTATTTCTCTTATGTACATTGCCTTGTTTTTTTTGCTGCTGCAACGCAAACATTTACCAAATTGGGATCAATAAAGAATCTATCTATCTATCCATCCATCTATATATCTATCTATCCGTCCATCCATCCGTCCGTCCGTCTGTCTGTCTGTCTGTCCGTCTATCTGTCCGTCCGTCCGTCTGTCTGTCTGTCTGTCTGTCTATCCATCTATCTATCTGTCTGTCCGTCTATCTATCCGTCCATCCGTCTGTCTGTCCGTCTATCTATCCGTCTATATATCTATCTATCCGTCCGTCCGTACGTCTGTCTGTCTGTCTGTCTATCTATCTATCCGTCTATATATCTATCTATCCGTCCATACGTCCATACGTCTATCTATCCGTCCGTCTATCTATCCATCTGTCTATCTATATTACAGTAAATTCACTAAAAGGTAAACTCATTATAATTGTGCGTGTAAAATCCTCTTCCTACGGACCCTGAGCTGAGAGGTGATCACCGCCTCATACTGGCAGCAGATGGCGCTGCGGTCGGTGAGCGTGTGCAGCGACCCGGTTTCCAGGTACCGCTCCAGCTCCTGTAAAGCGGCCTCAGCTCCATCTTGAGACTGACAGCGGTCCACAGGCTGGCTGGCCAACAGGAAGATGCCCTCTTCACACCACCGAGACGCCTGGGAGCAAGAGTATTATAGAAATTAATGACCCTGAAGTCTGGCAAAAGTTTCTCAATAATGATATTAATAACGTTTAGTTTATTTGTTTATAGCGTCGTGGCCAGTCCCCATTGATCAACTGTCACAAAAAACTGTAAATGGGGCAGCTTTAGCAAACATGGCTAATGTCCAGCTCTTGTCCCCCGGCCAGATCACAATACATCAACAGCATTAGTTATAAAGAAAGGATCACATAACAGAAAGCTTTATTTGTATAGTTCTTTTCATACACCAGGTGCACTTCAGTATAAAAGCACCAATTAAATGTGGATGTTGCTAATAAAAAGCTAATTTAAAAAGATGTGTCTTTAGCTGTTGTTTATAAAAGTCCTTCTTGTATCACTTAACAACATGTACCTTCTCCAGAGCGTGGTGCAGCTCCATGGCTCTGAGCAGGAGGCTCTTCTTGCTCCTCAGGGTGGAGCTGATCTCCTCACACACTCCTCTCAGCTCGCTGCACTTCGGCCTGATGGAGTCCTCAGCATAGTGGGAGTTTTCTATCAGCCGGTCACCTTCACCGGCCAGGGACAATGCGTGGTCTAGTGCGTCCTTTAGAAACACATGATCAGAATATACTTTAGGATACAGGGACAACATCAGTGGACGATCAATCTATCACAGCCTTCACATGTCCTCTAAGCAGAGTGGAGTGTTCATTACTTAATGCTGCACGGAGGGGGACATTTACTGTAGTCGTAATTGCAAAGTAGGTCGTTAACACCTATATCAGTTTGTTTTTTCCACATAAGAAAATGTACCATATGCTAAAAATGCAAAGCAGAATCTTTAAATTGTAAAGGTTTTATTTTTATAAATACGTGATATTATGAAACATCATAAGGTGCTAAAAATGAATGGTTACATCATAGCTGAGGTTGAAACGAAAAGGCTATTATATTTTAGTCCAATCCACACGCCCACACAGGTGCCACCTCTACATTTCACAGTCTTTCACACAGCTATTCCCAGAGAGGGGGATAAAGCAGGGCATATCATTGATTATATAATCAGCCGTATGGCTTAAAGGATGCATCAAAGGTAAAAGTGTTGAGCTTGTGTTTTCTGTCCCACGTGAGCTGCATTATGACATGAGTTGTGTGTGAGTGTGTGAGTGTGTGTGTGTGTGTCTTACACAGGCTTTGTCCTCATGTCCGCTGAGCTCTCGGAGGACGTGCTCAGCGTGGGCGGGGCTTACACTGACTTCAGAGAAACCAGACAACCGCTCCGATGTCACGTCGAGCTGAGTGCGCACCTACAGACACGCACATGTTATAAGAGCACACATTTCCTGACTTGTTTCTGCAAAACTACACTTCCCATAATTCCACTCACTTCACGGAAGTGCTTCTCGAAGTGGCGCAGCTGTAAGCATTGCTCCAGCTTGGTGCGGTGACGCTCCCAGAAGTCATCGAAGGCTGTTTCTGTTTCATCCAGCTGACCCAGGAGTCTGAGGGGAAAGAGGGAGGATTTAATGATGCGTTCAGGGACCACTTCTTTATCTATGTATGTTTCCATTCATCTCTTCCTCTACCTCTGTACAGTGGCTAAGTTTTCCAGTTCATCATAGGTCATGTTGTATTCAGGGTCGGTCTGCAGAGGCTCGTTTATACACTCCAGCAGGCGCCCCCCTTGAGACAGCGCCACCTGTAGGTCCTCCTAGAAATCAAACAAATTATATTTGTTAACAATTCTGCAACAAACAAAATCACCCCAAATATATATACATGAAAATTAACAAAATCAGAGAAAGAAGGAAAACAAAGAGGGACATCTGGTTGGTTGACATGTAAATCTGACCTTCATTTTGTCCTTCTTCTGAGAGTGTGTGTGCAGCAGGGCGGTGGTGGCTTCGGTATCGTTGGGTAATTCTGTCTCTGCGAGCTCAGTGCCAAACGCCTGCAGAGTCTGCGCCGTGGTCTTCACCATCAGAGCGAAGGCCTCGATTGCCTGTGGAGGAGATGTTCAGGTGCCGATAAATACAGGTTTAAGTCTCTGATTGACACAGTTTGAATCCCAGCCTGCTCCCTTTAGGCTTTTGATCGTCTATTCATTTATATATTATTTTAAAAAGATGTGTGTGTGTGTGTGTGTGTGTGTGTGTGTGTGTGTGTGTGTGTGTGTGTGTGCGCGTACAGTGCGGTGTGAGATCCAGCTTTCATGGGAGTACTCCTGCGTTCCTCCCAGCTCTGTGGTCAGTTGTCCCGGGTCGATATAGGCATGGAGCTCAGTCACTGAACTCAGCATCACCACCTTAAAAAAAACACACAATCCACGGATCATAAGGCACGGCATGTTCTCATAAATCAAAAAAAGAAAAGAAGCAAAGACAGACGTGTCATACCTTCATTTTGAACTCATCCCTGTTGTACTTGAACAGGAAGTCTGACAGAGTCCTCTGGAACAAAGTCGTCGGACGCAACACCAGAACCAAGTATAAGTTCCCTGGAAATGAACCCTGAGAGAGAAAAATGAGAGGGAGAAGAGTTTTAGTAATCTATTCATATGTATGTCTTTTAATTTTATAGAAAATGATGTGGTAAAACAAGATCAAGTGGAGTGACATGCATCCATTTATATTTTGGAATCAGGTCTTCACTGCTACTAGCCACAGATGCCATATCTGATTTGATTAAGTGGGTTATTTATTTTTCTGCAGCAGAGGTATGAAGTAAGCCCACTTGTGTAGCAGCTCCCTCTGCTGCAGTCCTGAACATCCACTCAATCGGCTACAAATCTTCACAGTTGTTCCCTTGTTGCACTTTCCATCTTTCAATCTGTCACGACAAGGTAAATTAGTCCTGTGGTTTAGGGAGTAACCGCCGCCCCCGTCTCTCCGCCTCCACACATTAACAGGTTAAGAGCGGGGAATTGCCTTCACACAGACAACAGCCCAAGAGGCCACTCAGCTGAAAGGCTGTACGGTTATTAGTCTTCCTCTAAAACCCTGGGTGAATTGCTCCACCCTGTTAGGCATCATAAATCGATGTAGGGTGACATGTTCTCACACACACACACACACACACACACGCCGAGAGATGTTTAATTCAATTGTACAAACATACCTGCAGTCAAACAGAGGCCAACATACATCATAGCCATGAAATGCCTGCACAGCGTTGCCATGGAAACGCACAGAGCGAGATGGAGAGTGCATTATGGGATGAGAGTGATGATACAGAGGAAAGCGAAAAATAGGAACAAGATAGGAACTGATGTCTGTTTCTGTGAAGGAGGAGTCATATGAAAGTGGTGCTGCAGCTCCACTCGTTTATTTTTGACACACACACACACACACACACACACACACACACACACACACAACACACACACACACACACACAACACCACACACACACACACACACACACAACACACACACACACCACACACAACACACCACACACACACACACACACACACACACACACACACACACACACACACACACACACACACACACACACACACACACACACACACACACACACACACACACACACACACACACACACACACACAACACACACACACAACACACCATTATTCTTATTACACACACACAGTGAGTGTTGATGAAAGATTCATCGGTTTTCATCATCTCCAATTTCCATCCAAACTGACAGCATATTTTAGATTACACCACATGAGCTCTCATTATCACCTGCAGTTTAAACGTTAGTTAAGATTAAAATGTAACTAATAAGTAGAATAATCGTAATTTAGCCCTTTCGAAATATTAAATGTATTGTTATTCTACCAATAACACACCATACAAATCACAACAAGCAATACGCCTGTAATCGGAATCAATTTAATTCAATAAACCCTGAGAGGTCATGGTTTAATTTGTGCCTCTGCATTACCATGATAATACACAATCTGCTCAGTGCATCCCCCCCGACAGATGAACACAGACATGCTGCTGAGCACACATACACACATCCCCTGAATACACACACACTTCTCACAGATGAAAAGAAGCACACATAAATAAATGATTAGGGATTAGAATATCATTTTCTGTTGACCAGGGTGATTTATATTCATCCAGGGAGGCATGTCCACTAATGACATCCATATTGTTCTCCTGGGAGTTGGATAGCGCCCGCATCAAACCCAATAGTCAAACCCCCTCTGCTTATATGCCTGCTTTTGGACATGAAAGTGTCACATTATGACAAAGAGAAAGACAAACGCTGCAAACGGCTTTCTATCGTAAAAACACAAGCCTTCTTCTTGCACCAGGTGATAGAGCTGTCTCTCTTACAACCCTGCAGCAATGTTGTTCATGCTTCAATGACCGCATATTTATTTATCTAAATCGCAAAGACAGGCTGCAACAGAATCCTCATATAACTGCAAAAGCATGTGGATTCAACCCTGTTTCCTAAAATAAAACTAAAATATTTAATAAGAACATCACAATTAAGTGAAAACATGTGTTGCTTATTCCATGGTGGCTATAAACAAGTGGTCTGAGTCCATCCTTTACGTAGCAAATCACTGTGTACAAGATTACAGGCACATGGTGAGCATCTGTGCGTGTGCCATACAATAATCTGTTTACATGACAATACTGGCCAGTCCTTTCTTTCTCTTTTTTTTAATCTGGAAAGGAACCAGCAAATGGCAGCGGGCGACCTTGAGCAGCCTTGATCAGCAGTACGCCTCACGGGAAGACGAACGACCTTCTTTCTCCAGTAAGGCTGTGTGTGTCATTGGCTGGTGGACAAAGCAGGCGGTGCCCGAAGAGGACTTCCACGCCTGGGGATAAAAGTGTGGGGTCTGAGGAGGAGAGCACCACCTGCTCTTCATGCCTTCAGGTTATAACGCTGCCTTCTATCATGGACACAATCCTGCTCAAGGAAACCTGCAAATAATCTATGTTTTTGAATGGGACTTATATTAAAGGGGACATATATTATTCTCCTTTTCAGACTACTAACCTTCTGTCTGAGAAGCTCTGTTTTCACAGCTGTCACTTTCAGCCAAATCTGCTGTTATTGGTCAGAATAGGAAATCTGCTTACATGCAAATTAACTACCTGTCTCTCAATATAGGGTTTAAGTCTGGGAAGGAAAGGGTGTTATTTTATCTTAGCGTTATAATTATATATATTTTTTACATTTCACTAGTTTTATTGTCATCAAGTAAAAACATTGGGCTTAAATGGGCCAACTAGGGTTCTTGTGAATAATAATTAGATATTTTATTTGCTGAATCAAATTACATTTCTCTTGTTTTTATTTCTTTAAAACAGAGAGACAATCCCTGATTGGTTCCCTGCTATCAGTGCAGCCCAGAGTCCATCAACGTCCCTTTCAAAGACATGGACTGAGCCAATAGACTGGAATAGGATAATAAACCTGGAATGGTCCATTATTATTGGCGGGGGAGTGTGTTCACTGTGCAGCTGAGTGTGTGTGAGTTTATGTGTGTGTGTGTGCAGGTTAAAGTGACTTGGTGGAGTCATTATGAAGGAAGGAGCTTCATAATGGTTTATTGTTACAGTGGGGATAGTTTCTCAGAAATGCCATGGAAAGACCATTAGATTCGATTATAATCAGTGTGTGATTAGCATATATTAGCATACATCTGCATATATTGGACATGCTTAGGGGTGTAATACAAGAAAAGCATCTTAACAACAGATGTGCAGGGTGTGGTGAGCTGGTTAATTATGGTTCGAAGAGGGTATAGAGGACACTTTAGGAGCAGTGGCGGCCGGTCCATAGGGGTGCCGCCCCCCCTCTTCCCACATGTTTGATTGTCATTAAAAATTAAAATAAATATTTAAAAAAAAATATATATATTTTTTTTTAATGAACAAGGTAAATATTATATAGATGGTATCAGTAAAATGTATAATCTACAATAAAATCTTGTTTAAAATTGTTTTACGATATCTAAAGTTACTGATAAGTCACATGTTTCCTGGCCGCAGCGTGTATCATTACCCTCTCTCGTCCGGGCGGGAGAAAGGAGCCCTCAGCCAGAGCAGCAGCAGCCAACAAGCTGACTGTTGCTATCTGTAAACTATGCCGCCGAAACATAATTTCAGCCAATCAGCGTCGTCAGATCTGATGTTCAAAGGGCGCCGTGTCAGCGCCCTGGCCTGTACGTCTGTGAGTTGTTTGGACTCGTATCCAAGGTGACGCTACAGTATAGTCGAGGATGGCTGCGTCTGCAGGTGGAGACTCCGGTGCAAGTGGATCGCCGGAGCTGTAGATTAACATTGACATGCTTATTGTAGTTGTAAGGGCAATGCCTGTAGCACCATGGAGCTATGTGTGGGCTGGACCTGTGTTTTACAGGAAAGGAGTGAGCAGAGGGTCGAGTTGTCGATTCTTGTTCAGTTTTCATCTTCCTCACCCTCTCAAACTTTGAGTTGCGCGTGCTAAAGAGACGCGCTACCATGAAAACCAAACAATGGTGTAGCTGTATTAAAGTCCGAGTGGAAACTGTCGTGAGTAAATCTGATTTTGTCAGAAATCGGGAGAAATGCGGGAAAAATATGAACCTGGGAGGAAACCGGGAGAGGGCAATGAAATCGGGAGTCTCCCGCGAAAATCGGGAGGGTTGGCAAGTATGACGCGACACACACACACACACACACACACACACACACAGTATTTAGTCTCCTGATTTTAAAGTGTTCCCAAAGCACCAGTGTTCTGCAGTTTGTGTGGGCCTCCTGTACTGTTGCACAGTTTATGAAGATTCATAGCTAACCACACTGAAGATTATGGATTATCTCTTATATATATTTTTAAGCCTCAATTTGTCCCCCCCCCCTCTAACATCACCAGAACTCATAATTTAAGGGGTCGTTTCTCAAAAATGTCTTCCGGGGGAGGATCCCCCGGACCGCCCTAGTACGGTTTGGTCCCTATTTCCATAGCCCCACCAAAAATATGTTCCACCAGCCGCCACTGTTTAGGAGGCTGTTGGAGGGAGTTTAAACTCAAATATATCACAAAGGCAGTCTGGTAGCCTCACCCTAACCACACTTTATTTGACCATTTCTTTTTATTTTATGAATCTTTCATACTAAGGTTGTCAGAGAGCAGCAACTTTGATTCTCAAGTCTGTCTGATGTAAATCAACGTCTCCACTGCTCAGACTCGCTGACGATTTACTTTCCTGTTCACAATTCTCTTTCCTCTGTTCCTCTTTCCCCGGATCCCTCCTCTGTCCCTCTATGCTGCTTCTTCAATTCATCATCTCAGCGAGGGGTCAAAGTTTCACACTGCTCAAGAAAAAATAGGCTACTAGGCTAACGGCACTGTTACTGAATCAGACTAATGGCTCACACAGTTTGGATGTCCACATCTAACAGGACTGCATCTCATCCCACACACACTGTGTTCACACGTTGTGAGACTCCACCACCCACTCTAGCATAATAATACGCTATTTTTAACCCCCACCCTGCTGCTTCATATCAACATATTCTACCGTACAGGAAAACACACACATACATAATGTACAGTTTGTACAAGCTAGCAAACTGAAGAGCAACACATCCATTACTCTAAGTGGTGACAAACCAAATTACACACACACACAGCTAACACCAGCAACTACAGACCGCAGATCTGTGTTTAAACAAGCATTACCAGAGTAGAGTGATGCACACACCAAAACAGCCATTTGTAGTCATCAGTTGGACATCATCAGCAAATGATGCACACAAACAAACACACACTTACTGCGATGCGGAGCAGGGTAGCCCTGACGGCAGCCCATCGGTCCAGTCGCCTGTCGATAACCAGGATGAAACCCACTCCTGATGCTGCAACGCTGCGGGAGAGAACACAGTGTTATTACACAAGAGAAAACACTTCTTATATATGTGTGCGTTTGTATGCAGGTTTATATCTAGCCTTTAACAGTTGTTAGACAAGTCAAGGAGAGGATTGAGGAATATCAATCAAGCGTTATCCTTATCATAACCGACACATAAAAGCATAAATCAAATTATATAAAAATGACTCGATTTCACTGGTCTTCATGAGAGCAGGATATATTATTTGGGTATTAAAAAGCAATGCTGCAAAAGGTTATATCTTTTTAATTTTTTGGCACAACTGTCTGTCGCAATCATCTGTCATCAGTGATGATTATGAGAGACCCTTGTGATTACCATGGCAACCTTGGCTCTCTGATGATGTGTGTGTATGTGAAAATCTTGCCATTCATTCCACAGGCACTGCCATATGTAGCAACCTCATTAAGCTAGTGTGTGTGTGTGTGTGTGTGTGTGTGTGTGTGTGTGTGTGTGTGTGTGTGTGTGTGTGTGTGTGTGTGTGTGTGTGTGTGTGTGTGTGTGTGTGTGTGTGTGTGTGTGTGTGTCAGTATGCATGTGTGTGAATGCAGTATTTCCGGCACAGGTCCTGCTGGACAAATTGACATGCATCCTGACACCTAAACACACAAGTAAAACACACACACACACACAAACACACACACAGGGCCAACACTGCTGAGGTGGTCCATCTGGTCATTATTATTAGCCAAATGTCATCGTCACACACAGATATATTCAGTCAAATGTACACACTAGACTACCCAGAGAACGCTGCGGCATCAAATCCTCAATCCATCTCTACTGGAAAAAATATTCAAAACCATATGAATGGAGCTGGCGGAGGAAAATCTTGGCATTCAATGACACACAGAAAAAAATCCCTTAATATCCCATTGTTAGCATCCAATAATAATCCATTCCTCCTCAATGTTATTCCGTTGTTGTCAGTGTCATATTCCTGCATCCACAATCATTTGTTTGCAGCTTGCGGATGGAAAGAGGTGACCGCTCACATCCTTAAAGAGCATCTCCCTCCTCCTTCCCCTTCTCCCTCTGCTCCTCCACCACCTGCCTCTCATCCTCAGCCAATCAAAACCCAACCCTGCATCTTGCTGTTCTGCCACAGCCAATCAGAGCGCAGTGTGCAGCCGATTGGCAGCAGGGTGCAAATAGCTAGTGGGGAGAAAGGGAGGGGACTCAGAGGGAGGGGGGTGGGATATGAAAGGTGATGAGCCACAAAAAAAAAAAGGCCGCGGCGCCATGACACACACTAGTAGATTTGTGTATAAGTGCATACATCTCCATCTATTCTCCTCCCCTTAATGATGTGTGTGTATGCATGAGTGTGTGTGTGAGAGGAGTGCAGCGCTCAGCAGTAACGGAGAGGTTAAAGAAAGGGGAGGGAGAGGGAGGAGGGAATAAAGGAGAAAGGGCAGGGAGAAGAAAAGACATGTATATGATGATTTGAGTTCAATTATAATGAACTAATGGTGTTAGATAAACCAACATCTAAATGATTGTATTGGATTATTGTGGTAGTTTGTTTTGAACAAAAATCCATCCAAATCATCTGATTTTAAGCGGGCGATTTTTCTTCCTTTTTGCAAATCATAAATGTTTTATTCCCTAGTCTTTCATTCTGAAAAATGTTCTCCTGCAGTCGTCCATTATTTCTTTTTTTATTTATTTCCTGGCGCTATCCTTGTGGCAGCAGGCGGTTAGTATTGTGCTGACATCTCTTGGCTCCATGAGGTATTGCACCTGCACAAATTGGCCAGATTTTCCTCACTGTTTGTGTGTTGTCAAACCCAATTAGGCTGCATAAAATATGGTGTGTGTTAGTGTGTGTGTGTGTGTGTGTGTGTGTGTGTGTGTGTGTGTGTGTGTGTGTGTGTGTGTGTGTGTGTGTGTGTGTGTGTGTGTGTGTGTGTGTGTGTGATGCTAACCTGGGGACGCTGCTGAGGTAGCCGAGGACATTTTGGACTTCCTCCTCCTCCAGCTCGCTGAAGTCTGGGAACTCTGGTAAGACGATGATGGGGTTGCCATTCATCCCGCGGCCCCCTGGAGACGCAAAGGTCAGGGAGACAGAAACAGACAGGTACATATTGAAGGTAGCTCCCAATTAAAGATCAAACAAGTGAAAAATATTGCATTTATTGCCCTTTTTTGTAGCTGTATCATCAGTTTAGAAACATGGGCGTTAGTCTCTCTGAATTGTTTTGTTTTCATGGATTTTAACGTCTGTAAAATCCCAAATAGGTGTCCTGGAACTTATTAAAAATCACTTATGACCATACAAAGACAAAATAATCAAATCAAAAGGGCCTCACACACACATTATAGAGGCCTTCTCTATCGTTGGTGGGTCAAGTTGCAAAGCAGATCATCGCGGTGATGAATTATTCACATGCCGTCACTCGCCAGGCATTTTCGTCATGGTAACCCAACACAGGGCCCTAAGTGTGTGTTTCTGTGTGTGTGCATACGCTTTTCTATGTGAGCGGTTGCTTGTGAGAAGATTTAAATTAAAAGTTTTCATGAGAACTTTAGGTTGCAAGGTCGTTTTCTTTTTACAGCATGTGTGTGATGACAAAAGTACAAATAAAGCAATTCAACTAGAAAGAAATAATCCGAACAAAAACTAAACTTTAAATTGTGTGAGAAGCGACACATCTTTCGCAATGAAATGCAAGCCACATAGAAACAGGTTCAGACAAAATTGGCTATAATAATCTTTTAAATGATGCCACTTTAAAGTCTGCAGACTGAGCTTAAATTGAGCTATTTCTGGAATCTGGATGACAAATCGGTGTTAAATGTGCCATCAAAGACACACACTCACTTGAAGCTATAGTCACAGCAGCATGCAAACAAGGCGTTGAAAATACTTTGAGAATGAAATATTTTTTAAATCGTATTGGGGCCTGGCATAAGGGTCAACAATAAAGTCTAACTTGAGTACAGTATCTTCCCATGTTATTGAACAAAATGCAAGAAAAACAAAACCTCCTCCTCGTAATGTATTCCCTTAGTCCAACTCTTGCATTATGTTAATAACCCTAATGTGATCTATCCTTAAATAAAACCCACTTCACTTTACTCGATTGTGTTTTTGCACCGACAACCCAATTCTCTAATCTAATCTAATCTAATCTAATCCATGCTGCCTATTTGGAAAAAGACCTTGCTGGGGTTACTAGTTAAACCTGAACTCTACTTCGCTTTTACTCTAACATAATAACTCAACAGTAAAACATTGTTTTGTTTAATTGCATTTAATAAGCTCATCTAATTCTAATGTCACTAGTAGAAAGAAAGCTGTCACTGAATTGGATTATTTGAGAATCTCTTGCAAGCCCTTAGCCCTACTGTACAATTACACGAGAACAACAGATCATATGTAAAGGAGGCTGTGGCTCAGTGGATAGTATTATGGACTTCAAATCAGTTCTAGTCCCACTGCAGTCAGCATGTCGCTGTGTCCCTGGGACACTTCACCCATAATTTCTCCTGTGGGGATTGTCCACAGTACTGAGTGTATGCAAGTCGCTTTGGATAAAAGCGTCTAACAAATGACATGTAATGTGTAAACTGTATTTAGTTCCTGTAATGCCCCTACATATGTATAAAGGTCAGGAGGGACAGCAATGAAACCCACCTGGTAGGATGGCAAACTGTTTCTGGAGTTCAGAGCCGATTTCTGCCGCACACAGAGTGCCATCCTGAGTCTGCAGGATGTCATCTGGAGAAAAGGACAGAGAGCAGAAGTTTATTAGATGCTAATGTCCCCACACATAAAACTCGTCATTATTACCACTCTGTAAAGTTTGCGGATAGTAATATTGCGCTTGGCTAACCATTGCAGTTTAAAATCAGGCTGTGGGTAATGTGTTGTGGCTGATGTGCAGAAATAGAGCCAATCATCCAGTGTGACTATTATGTTCCTTACAGCCAACAGCTGACCTTTAGTATCAAAGCAAATTCAATCAAGTGTATATAATATAAATGTGTTGTCCAACTATGTAGCAATCACTGGCTCGATAACCATTCCCAGCCTTGTTGTTACACAGAAATATCCGTCTAAAATCCAATTAAAAAACGTTATTGTCATACAAATGCCAAATAGCTACAGTGTAGTTGCTGGATATGAAAATCTGAGACTATATTCATTCCAGGACTAATTCATTTGTTGTTTTTTCTTATGGTCTCATCGGCTGGAAACAAGCAAAGGAAGGGGAAGAAATCCAGAAAGATGGTCATGAGTCGCAGAGCCACATAAGAATTTAAAGAGAGGAGAAAGCGATGTTAACTGGGATTGGATTTGCTCCTCTCTCTGGCCATGATGGATTATAGTAATCTCATTTACCCTCTGAGACATGTGCAGACGTAAAAATATACAGATATAGAAAAATAAACCCCCTCCTCTATCCATTTGGATGTCAAACACAAGGACAAGAATTGTGTACAATCGTGTGAATAAAACTGTCATGTTAGCGTGTGTAAAGGAGCCTCACTGTGAAGTCTGTCTGTGTGTGTGTGTGTGTGTGTGTGTGTGTGTGTGTGTGTGTGTGTGTGTGTGTGTGTGTGTGTGTGTGTGTGTGTGTGTGTGTGTGTGTGTGTGTGTGTGTGTGTTTGGGCATATAGACAAAGGCTGGCACTGAGAGTGGTGTGAGGGTATTGTGGCAAGGTTTCCAAGCAGTATGGTCGGACTGGCAGCGAGAGGCATTAATTATCATCTAAGTGCAAACCGAGCAAACTGTTCATATTTATAACAAATAAATAAATAAGTGAATAAAAAAGAGAGCCTACGACAACTGCACCGTTTTGCAGGATATAGCTGTAATTGTTGTGAAAAAAAACATTAAGAAAAGACTAATCGACAGACCTTCTATACCTAAATATTTTTTTTTAAAACCTTGTCTGTGTTTTCTTACTGTTATTTCACTTTGGCTTCACTGTGCAGGGTGATGTCTGTTCAGGCTGTTTTCATAGCATCCCCCAATAAATATGTGTTAAAAGATACTCCGAGGACACTGCTCCATTTGATGAAGAAACCTGACAGATTAAGAGCTTAGATCCTCAGTAATGCTACATGCAGTGTGTCAGCACAACAATGGCTAGACAGTGACTCACACTGTAAAGGTCCCATGTGTCGTCCGTAAAGCAACGTGTGTGAGAGTGCAGCTGGTTACCATTACACAGCAAATACATGTAGCTGTGGGCAGGCTGGAATACACACACACACACACACACACACACACACACACACACACACACACACACACACACACACACACACACACACACACACACACACACACACACACACACACACACACACACACACACACACACACACACACACACACACACACACACACACACACACACACACACACACACACACACACACACACACCACACACACACACACACACACACACACACACACACACACACACACACACACACACACACACACACACACACACACACACACACACACCACACCACACACACACACACCACACAGGGAATTACTCCTGATTTTAGGGGATTATCTTAAAGGTCCCATGTCATGCTTTTCTGGTTATCACCCGTCCCCTTGTGTGTCATGTAGCTTGTTCTGCATGTAAACGGTCTGCAGTCACAAACCCTCAAAGTACACCCTGTAGCGAGTAAAACTCTAACACAGAGAAGACCTGTCTATGCTGCCCCAGAACGCCTCGTTGGACATTTCTCTTTTTCCATTGTTTGCTTCTTGGGTATAGTGACGTATTTGGGTATAGTGACGTTATGTTACGTCTGCGGAGCCGTGACGTTAAGTCCATGGATTGGTCCACACACACACTCAATCTTTTCTCAGCTGCAGCTCCGCCGATTTCTCCGCCTGAAACGGCGGGACGCGGCGAGGCTGTGAGTCGGTGTGCGAGAACACACACAAACTCCCAGGCTGCGGGTGTGCGTGTGTGCTCGGGCTGGTTTCGGGCTGGGTTTCGCTGTGTCTCGCTGTATCGCAGGCGGCCACTGGGCTCACAGGGAGGGGGGGGGGGGGGGCAGGAGCTCCAACAAGCCGTTTAGGACAGAGAGTGAATACACATACTTTATACAGAGATGCTGTATGAGAAACCAATGTGAGTTTGGAACATTGAACAATATAAATCTATTCTAGTAGACCTCAACAATGGATTATGATCAGTAGAAATGGCCATGACATGGGACCTTTAAGATGATAAACAGGGACAGCGTCTTACAGGAACACCCTGGACAAAACATAACACAGATAGAAAACACACATCTCTATCATCTCTTAAAGGAGAGGGCAGCAGGAAGAAAAGAAGAAGATGGGGACAATAAGGAAGTAAGGAAGGAAATAAGGACATGAGTCAGGGATTTAGAGAAGGAACTAAGACCCCGGCCACACGAGGACGAAAACGGCTAAACGCATAGGATTAACGCAAACGCAATCGCAAACAAGCTTCCGTCCACACGCAATAATTATCCGGATAGTGTCTGCCCACACGAGACCGCTCCGTTTAGCTCCAACCGCTGGAGAAGCTGCAGTACATATGCAGGAGCCTGTACGTGGCGCTGTAACTTCCTCCACAAAAGCAGCGAAGAAGCATGGTTGTCATGGTTGCCCTTCTGTTTATTCTCCGCGGTGGCGGTCGAGGGAACCGGGCAGAGTTTTTCTCCAGTCAACGTGTATTAAAGTTGAAATCTTCCGACAAAATTATAAAAGTGCCGGTCAAAGGTCTTCTTTGTTATTTATTGAGCTTTAAAACAAATGAATAATGACTCTATATAATATAATAATATAAATACACGGAGCCTCTCTTTTTCCTCCCTCTCTTCGGACAGCGCCAGTGTCTGTTTCATGCAGCAGCTGATCCAGTAATGAGTGACCCGGCCGACAGTAAAAATAAACATATTTATAACTAGTTTAGGTAGTTTGAGAGGTGTCTCCGTCCTGTCAGATTAGACTTCACTCGCGTTTATGTCCATATCGAGAGAAAGATAAATAATCTGAATTCAGTGTGCAGTTTACTTTGACGCGGGGGTGAGCAGCAGAGGTGGGGAGAGGCGGGGCTATTGCGCAATCATTATAAGAAAATGATCGTATAGGGCGCACACACGGAGCCGTTGGACCCCCCAGAGCGTTGCGTATGCCATTCTATCCACCTTGGGACCCGTTATCGTTTCCTCAGTCGTTTAGTGCCGTATTCGGTCGTCCTCGTGTGGCCGAACGGTCTATATGACACTAAACAGTAACGCAAACGGCCGTTTTCGTCCTCGTGTGGCCGGGGCATAAATCATCAGGCAAAAAGAGAACAGACTGAAAAGAGTCTAAAAGAGGACAGTTTTTAAGCAGGATACAGTTTAGACAGGTATTTAACAGGGCAGGTACACTTCTTCGACTAACAGACCACAAGTCTTCAAACAGAGTCCACCAGCTTCTAATTAACCCCAAACTCCGCCATTAGCAAAAACAACAAAGGAGGAAGACGAGGAAGGGAGGATGTGCTTTGAAAAATGTGAATACCTCTATAAAAACCCAATAGACAGTTTAAAAGAGATTGCGTTTGAGAAGTGTGTGAGCAAGTGTTGTCATATGTCAGCGGTGAGTGTTGCAGTGTGTCGTCGGGCCAGCTGTCAGTGTGTTGGGCAGAAAGCTCGGGTTAAACGTCTGGATAACAGCCAGCGCTCTGACTCGACTACGTGTGTTTTGAGTATAGCGAAAGGACACAACAAACACAATAGTATAATATACAATAAATTATTAAGATATATCTGGTTTTACTCCCCTTTTACAAAGTAGCCCTCGATATGTAAAAACCTATCTTTTTAATTAACTGTCTGACCCAGCAGGTACCATCACCATGGCTACCGTTAATTGCAGGTGGGAACACACAGCTGAATGAGATTAGCTAATTAGACCCTTCACCACCTTTACAGCTCGTTATACTCCTCAGGGTCCCTACAGGTTAAGCAAGTTAAGACTTTATTAAATGCCACTTAGAATGTCATTTAAGGCCAACTTAAATGTAAACATATTTTTCTTTTTTTTTAACATCGTTTACTTATAGTGGAGGTCAATTTAACCCAACTTTTTTGGGTTTTTTAGTTAAAAACATGGGGAAATCCCTTTAAATGTATAGAAGTTATCTTGTTTTTGATATCCTCTAATGCAAGAGACATTCTCAGCATTTGTTATACTTATTATAAGATTGATTAAACACATTTTGTCAGCAATTAAGGCCATTTCTATGATAAATAACACTTTTAATATTACAGGAAAATAACGCCTGTTTCAGCCTGTCTCTTGCCTTTATTATATATTTCCAATAAATCCAATCTAGGGTTTTTAAATGAAATGTATATATATAAATGATTGAAAAAGCAGGTTTGATCTCAAGTTGAACCAACTCTTCATGTGATTGTGGGTGAATGGTGCTCACATTTATCAGACATTCAGGCGTCAGGCTGCTTTTCACTGAAACTCCCAAAACTCCCTGCTTTGTCCCCATCGGATGAATGAAATTAAAGTATAGCGGCCGGGCTGCAAGTGAACCCCTTTACCCAACACACACACACACACACACACACACACACACTGGAAGTGGGGCAATGCAGCCAAACACAAATAGTGATTATGGGGGGCCTAGAAAGAATGTCCCCCCGCCTCCTTATACCCTTCCCCCAAACACCCCCTCACTATTTCATTCATCCTTTTTTCAGGGGCTTAACTGAGGGGCAAACGGATAAATAACCCAACTATCTGTCCATTAAAGCTCCATATTCAAATACTACATTATTAGAGTCGTTTTTCTGCATTTCTGTTCGGCAGTTTTGAAGTAATATAACAGATTGCTATAACTCAGAAAACTCAACAACAAGTAAAGAATTAAACCAGTTCTTGAGTGTCTCCGGCCTGTGTGTGTGTGCGTGCATGCGTGTGTGTGTGAGAGGGATTTAGAGAGGTGAAAAGATAGTGGAGAAGAGGAGGAGGTGAAGAGGTGGAATGAGGCAGTCGGAAAAAAAAGAGCGTCGAGGTGCTCTCGGCTGAATTCGATGAAACAGAGGACAGGGTTTCTTTACACATGCCTACATATTTAATGTGTTGGCCTGCTGCTAGTTGATACTGTGGGTGTGTGTGCTCTGGGTCAACAGCAGTAGTCTCAAACTTTACTGTCTTGTCTTTCCTTATTCCCAATGTTTCAGGAATTGCTATCAACGTTGATTTGTTGAAGAATGAACGGGCAACTATTTTATCGATTCAAATTCTTACGCCTGCAGCCTAAACAATTAAGGATAAACTACAGATCTGAAATCATGAGGTCAGTGTTGGTGTAAATAAATAATGTTAAGTATTGGCAGTCAAACAGCACAGAAATCCAGAAAATAGCCCAATATAGCATCCCATCCCTACACAGTTCAAAATAAATGAAGGAATGCACACTGTGTGCATGTGTTTGGATTTGATTACTGCCAACACTCCTTTACAATGTTATTTGTAGAAACTCAATTTGTGAATCACACTTTGTAAAGGTCACTAGGTGAAAAAGAGGCAGCAGCCCAATTAAGTCTCATGAAGGTACAGTCCATTACACACACACAAAGCGTGGTCTATCAGCGTCCGGCTCGCCACACCTCCGCCTTTTCCTTTGTTCTGCAGTCATGTTCCTACAGGTCCTCATCGCTAAACACACACTGTCAGTTCAAAGATGGCAGCCAGCTGTTTCTCCACTGGTTAACGGCTGCTAGTGCTGCTGTGCTGGTCAAAGTTCAAAGCCACAGGAAGCTGGAGGGCTGTCTGATGCTCACACACACACACAGGACCCTGGCTGAGGGCTGTGCAAACAAAAACAAGCATGACATGGTCGGACACAGAGGAACACACAGAAACAACCACACAGACGCAGAAACAGACACACAATGCAGGTGCTGAAGGAAATGACTCTAATATCTCAAAATAACCTGCATTCTTATATTCCAGGCTATAACATGAGCATCATATCGGAGTAAATTGTGTATCAAGACGCTAATAAGACAGATGTCCAGCACTTAGGAGACACAGCAAGCTCCATCTGCTGCTCCGGTATGCACCAAATGTAAAGGACTGACTTGGTATGTAGACTTAAAGGCACTGGGTTATGTGTGTGTGTGTGTGTGTGTGTGTGTGTGTGTGTGTGTGTGTGTGTGTGTGTGTGTGTGTGTGTGTGTGTGTGTGTGTGTGTGTGTGTGTGTGTGTGGCAGCGTGGTTAAACGCTGGTATCAAATGCCAGCAGAGAGATGGTCAGCTGCATTGTGTGTATTTGCATATGGAGAAGCCAGGATTTGCCAGCCGCTCTGCAGCTGTGTGTGTACGTGTGTGTATGTGTGTGTGCACGCTTGTGTGAGGGAATCTGAGCTTTATTATCTGGCATTATAGGCAGGGTTAACCAAGTCCCCATCTGTCGCTGCTGTGGGGTATCTGACACACACACACACACACACACACACACACACACACACACCATGCCAAACAACAACTGGGTCAAAAAGCGGCAGCCAGACGAACAATAAAATATTACTGACGCTCACGTGAGTTCAATCCTGACTGTTGGGGTTGTTCAGCTGTCACAGGCATCAGGGGAAACCCACTGAGGATATTCCAGAATCATTTCTATTTTATTTCCACTTAACCTTTTAAGCCCTAGGACAAAAAACACCAGAAAAGAACATACCCAAAATAAATCAGGAATAACTTGAGGCTTATATTCATGTGTGAGGTCTTCTTTAAAAGATAAGAAGATACGCAATATGACTAAACATCTATATATAACCAGTTCAGAGTAAATAGACATGTAATAAAGGGAACTAATATCTTTAAACATCTCTTACACAAAGGCAATATCAGGATTATGTCCAATACCACATGGATTATGACGCATCTGAATGTGTCTTCCTTCTTTTGACTACAACTGTGACTGTAGTTTTGAGGAAGAATACAAGAAAATACAGCATTTATGATCATGTTTAAAGTTTTGCTTCATCCTACATGTGTGTCTCGGTGAGGCCAAGAAGACGGTTATAAATCCCGAACAATGGCTTCAGTCCCGACACGGTCACTGGCAGCGAGCCCTGATTTGACTGAATAGATGGTATCATCACACACACACACACACACACACACACACACACACACACACACACACACACACACACACACACACACACACACACACACACACACACACACACACACACACACACACACACACACACACACACACACACACACACACACACACCCACACACACACACACACACACCACACACACACACACACACACACACACACACACACACACACACACACACACACACACACACACACACACACACACACACACACACACACACACACACACACACACCACACACACACACACACACACACACACACACACACCAAATTCCCATCTAACGCTCAAGCAAACAATTAGTTGAGATTTTATTAATTGGGCTTTTTCAGTTGAAAAATGTATAACTTGCGGTAGGAAACAGCTACAAAGCTCACTATTAAAAAAGGTTACATATATATTTTCCACTGGTTGTCAACATGTCAAACTCTTGCTTAATGTCATCTTAAACATGTGCACCCAGCCTTTCTGCACAGAGAAGTTAGATAGCAGCCAAAATGTCTCAATGTGTGCCAAAGTGCACCTGCACCTGCTTCAATCTCTACACCAGATGTAGTGCCATGGGAATGTCTGAATCACAGTGTTGAAGCCTCTGTGGTGCAACTCACTAAACTGCAAAGCATGTCCTGGTAATCCTGTGGCTTCCAGGTCCTCCTCCCTACTCTCTACCATTAGAGTGAAAAAACAGAAGCCTTTTTTAGCTGCCTTGGGCCATACCAGTCATTACACTGCTCAGAACAAAGTCAACATGAAAACTGAGGGAGACCGAGAGGGGGAAGAAAAAGGAAAATGACATAGAGAAGAAGAGCCAGGAGGAATCCAGGAGGTCTGTGTTTATACTTGCCCTAGGAAGAACCGGACACTACTTTTTTACACAATGACATCATGTACTGGAAGACTTATCTTCTATAAAAGTCTTAAATAGGTCACCAAGTGTGCTGGATTCACTTTAGGATGTTTTGGCGAAAGTAGGATTGGCACTCTGATCTTAGCTTGCAGAAATGTGATCCTAATCGGTTCATATTAAACGGTATCTGTGCTGAAGTTGAGTAGGTCATAATGAAAAGGTCAACAGAAAGTGATCCCTCTTCAAAGCAGACATGTAGGGCAATATGAAAAGAAGATACACTGCCTTAAGGGTATGATATACAGCTTTGAAGAAAGCAATTTCACTTCATCTCAACGAAGGTATAAGGTATGTGTGCATCTTTTTTTTTTACATTTATGTTTTTTAAATATTTTATAATAACAGAACAACATGTGAACCTAAACAACAACAAATAATACACATCAGTTATAAAATAAAGCACAATAAATACTAGTTGTCTGAAGACCTTCAATATTCACACATACTGTACAGGCTTGAATCAGTCACTCATTGGTGTCAACTATGTAAATATTCCACTTTTCCCACTTCCTATTGAATGCATTCTCAAAACATGTCCATGACAAAAAGATCTTGAACAATCTCCAGCCACTGCTCCTGAGTCGGAGCGTTCACATTAAGCCAATTCCTAGTTATAGCTTTCTTACTCGCTGCAAGTAAAACCTTAGTCAAATATAGATCGCCTCACAACATCCTTAATGTTCCCAAGATACATCACCGGGCAGGTATTTGGGATTCCATACTCCATAATCATTTTGACAACTGCATTAACCTTCTCCCAATATGACCTTATCTTTGTACAGTTCCAGAACATGTGCGAGTGGTCCGTCAGGTCAGGCTCTTCCAGCAGAATTCCCTCCACACTAATGAGTTTGTGAATTGCGTCTCGAACATTCGAAACCGTTCTTCCTCTGACATTTTAATTTGTAACTCCGCTTTCCATTTTGCTTTTATGTAGATAGTCGATTCCCCCCAAAGCCTGGTAGAAGCAGAGATTATCCGAGACCCCTTCTGCTGATACGCATCCACAATCACCATGTGTGCATCTTTTTGATCTAGGAATAGGTATGTAATGCACAATGCATTCATTTTGATTTTTGGGGCGAATTTATAGTACAAGTTCGATTCATTAGATTCAACTTATTGTCATTACGTAGTACAGGTAGTACTATGTAACGAAACGGTTCCTCTGCATTTGACCAGTGGCGAACCGTCAGGGCCTTCAAGGTATTCAGAGAATACCCTGGAGCACTCAGATAAAATAAACAAAAAAACGATTTAATTATAAATAAAATGTAACAAAATGTAATAAAATGTATATAAAATGAATAAATGAGAATGGTATCTGTGTTGTTGATCTGTAATATTACAGAGTTACGTTGATTTGTTTGTCCTTCTCGGACCATGCACTACGCATTTCAGTGGTTTTGTGTTAGAAAAGAAAGCAACCAATCAGATCTTGTTCTGGGTCTCTGGGTAGAATATCCTTCAACCAAGGTATTCTACATCCTTGATCGAATGCCCTGGCTGTTGCACTGAATGAGAGCGTACGTTTGGACTGACAGTTTGATCAACCAATCATATATTGATTTGTAGCCAATGGGCGTATTCTTTCAGAGTTCCCCTCGGTTCCAGGTGCTCTAGAAGGCCCGCTAGTTAACTGGCTCGAGGCAGAAGATCTAGATGAGTGCGACGAAGCAATTCATGCCGTTTTATTGTTTTTAACGTTGACAAGTGCAACAGGTGAAGATTAAGTTGTTACGGAATTGTTGTGAGTACCCTTTTCAAGACGACAATTCAGTGAGGGTGTGTGGGGGGTGTGTGTGTGTGTCTACAGAAGGTCCAGTTGTGATAGACACGGTTCGCCACTGCATTTGACCCATCCTAGTGTTAGGAGCAGTGGGCTGCCATTATGTACGGCGCCCGGGGAGCAGTGTAGGGAACGGTGCCTTGCTCAGGGACACCTCGGTAGCACTTGGTCTTTCCGGGACTTGAACTGGTGACCTTCCAGTTGCCAAGCCAAGTCCCTATCGACTTCGCCACCACCGCCCTAACACTAGACATGTCTTATAAGTAATAAAATGCTTATGGGAAGTTTTGACTAACAGTTATGATACATTAGCCTCTGCTGCATAAATGTTTCCCCTAAGTCTCTAACAAATCTCCTAAATTTAGAAAGCGGGACACTTAAAGGAAATGAATATCAGCTCACATCATTTGAAGAAGTCACTAGGACGACATAGTGCTCTGTATTAGCCTGATAGATATGTTGCTGCTTCTAAAACAATCAATATGTTTGATTTGTTGTGTCTTGTTGCCATCATCCTATCCCCCCTCAGGGATCATTAAAGATTCATCCCGTCTACTTAATCCAATTGTCTTCTGCTTTGAGTTTATTGATTATGTTCTCTTGTTGGTTACTGTCACAGACTCTTGAGGGCACATTACACTGAATGAAAGGTGCATTTCATTTTCTTTAAAGAAGGATAAGTGTATCCCTTTAACACACACACACACACACACACACACACACACACACACACACACACACACACACACACACACACACACCACACACACACACACACACACACACACACACACCACACACACACACACACACACACCACACACACACACACACACACACACACACACACACACACACACACACACACACACACACACACACACACACACACACACACACACACACACACACACACACACACACACACACACACACACACACACACACACACACACACACACACACACACACACACACACACACACACACACACACACACTTCTAATCTTGATTTAGCAAAAAAGCAGAGAAGATCGGACAGGTTGATACTCTGGTACTAACTGTGTGTGTTTCTGTTTTTTTAAGCAGAATGCACAGAGGACCTAAGTCCATCTGCCAGTAGAACAAACACTCTTGCTGCACAGCAACACACAAAACAAAACACACACACCTGAACAATCCTGCAGAGGGCCAAAGAAAGCATGACAAGATTTGATCCTAAACTCCATGGTTCAGAGGTTTGCCGTTAAGGCGCATCAGATCAAACAAAAACTGAATAAATGCCACACAACGCACACACACACAGCTCAGAGTGGACATTGGGGGGAGATGTTGACATTCAAACTCTCAAAGGGGTTTTGTCCCCACTGACAGGAGGAAACACAGTGTGTTAATGGGACCAATGTGATTAACATGCTGTCAGCGTGCTCTGCTGTGTACTGTACTGAGACGTTTGCACACAGTCAGCCTGAGGGTCACTTTACATCGGGTTATGTAAGCGTCTGATGGATAGTAATGGCTTCGGCAGGAGGAACATCTTTGGGCAATGAGATGAAATCAATGTCAGGTCATGTTCATTCATTAAGCTCATTCATACAACCATTTATACACTGGTTTAACATCCCATTTGTTCCATACAGTGGAGACAACTTTAGGTTGTTTGCGGCTCCAAGTATTTTTGTACAGAAGCCTCTTCCAAAATTACCCCTACTTAAACTTGCACCAATCCTACAGAAAAGGGACTTGCATTTTGTCTTAAAAAGCAAGGCAAGTCTCCGCTATGTGACTGCGTAACACATTTGCTTCCACTAACACACAACACGCACAGGTAAGCACCAGCAGGATTCTCATAGTCTTATCTCTCCATATAAAAGATATTCACACACAAGAAAACAAGTTGCCTTACTCACACCCGCACCAACTAATAACAGATTCCTCAGACACGCAGTCACACCCACACACACACACACACTCTACCTGTCATCATCTTCAGTTGCAGCCACAGCCGGGTGATATCGTGGCAGAGTTGAGAAACTCGGTTTACAGCCATTGTTTAGCCGGTGCATGTATGCCCCCTGATACACACACACACACTGTTAAAACACATTCACACACGGAACACATCGCAGCGGTCCATTCCTCCACAGCCGAGGACTTCAGCCGCTTACTGAGCTGTCAGTGATCAGCGCAGCTCACACACACACACTGACACACACACACGCCTCCCCCCTCCCCATCTGTACCAGCCAGTGAGGAGGAGTTCCACACGGTCCGCCCCCAGTTTCACATGTCACACTGAAAGACTTCAGCCGTGCAGTGGCAATAACTGCTCATACATAAAGATGATTACAGTTCATTAAAATAATAACTATGTTTGATAATTTCCAGCCAGGTTCCATGACATTAAGTTGAGAAATTAGACGTTAAATGTATTATTTTCCCCATTAGGCAGTATGTAAGGGTCCAAATGATATCTTTTACATTTTTCTTGCTGATGTTTTTGTCGTTCTTACTTCATTTGCATTTTTGTGGTATCTTATAAGTGCACTAAAACAAGCAAATAGATACGAATAAAGTATACGTCTTCTTCAACAACAGTTATGTACATTAGTGGAAGGGAACATTCATGTTTCAAATGTCAGATATCCCTGAGTCCAACAACATTTAAACGCTCCAAGAAAAAAAAATCTAATTAGCCTAATGTAAAGAAAAGTGTGTGTGGGCTGTTCACAATTCAAATGAGACTCATGTCGGTGCCAGAGGGGAGGGTGGCCTCTTTCTCTCTGCTTTTCTCACACCCTCTCACGGGCACAAAACACACACACAAACACACACACAATGCCAGTGAAGACAGCAGGGGGACCCGGTGTGCCACACACAGACGCAGTGAGAATTTGGACTGACTGAAATGTCATTAAATGCTGCCCCCCTGAGGAAAACAAGCACTATCTTTCTGCTTCTGGTTATTAGACATCGCCCATTCTCCACCCTAACCTTTGTCGGTTTCATGTCAATTATCATCTCTCAATTAACTGTTGTTATCACTGTTTTATTCACAAATATTGACATCTGTGGTTCCTGCTTTCACCGTGAACCGTAGAACTGGGATTAGACGGGAAGAGGAGATGAAAAACAATGCATATGTGAGATTAAGAGTCAGATTAAAGAGGCATCTCTCGTGTGTGTGTGTGTGAGAGAGAGAGAGAGAGAGAGAGAGAAAGAGAGAGAGAGAGAGAGAGAGAGAGAGAGTGTATGTGTGTGTGTGTGTGTGTGTGTGTGTGTGTGTGTGTATGTGTGTGTGTGTGTGTGTGTGTGTGTGTTCAGGGTGGAACTGTAAATCGTCAAAACGTACAGACACAGGAAATGAACCATTATAAACCCTCGGCCATTTCCTGTCACATAGCCAGCGTGCTCTCTCTATCATCTCAATCTGACAGTAGGTAAACACACACACACTTCAGAGCTCAACAAAGCTGTGAGTTGTTTTAAGACACACATTTTGTTTAAAACTTTAATATGACCTAATCTTAAGCAGGTCAAATTAAAATTGATTTACGTAATTTTTAGGACAGGAGGGACATTAGGTGTGTGTAAGTGCATCAGTTAATATGACACTTGCGACTATAAACCTCAAGTTTAACATATTTGTTGAGATCAGTGTGTGTTTACATGGGATGCAGAGCAGACTTCAGTGTGTGTATACGGGATGTACAGGAGACCTGTGTGTGTGTGTGTATGAAGGATGTGTTGCAGACTGCAGCTAGAATAACTCCCAGCTGAATTATTTATTGGAGACTTTTCCCCCCCACGTCTGTGTTGGCTAAAATGAAACACTATCGACTCCTTCCTCCGCAGGATCAAACACTATTGGCCGGCTGGAGCGTAAACAGGAAGTGGCCAATTGAGAAGTGACTCAGAGTCCGAAACAAGCAGCAGAAGAAACGAAGGAAGACAACTGAAGGTGTGAACACGTGGACAGTTTGACAACTCAATAGTCCGCAATTTACTGGCTAATGAAACTAAAGAAAAACTGGTCTATGGGATAAAGCAGGATATTGGGGAGAACCATAAGAGCAGGAAAACAAGCAGAAACCTATGAAACCTGTTGACAGTCTGCCATTAATCCCACATGTTCAAGTAAAACCCATAATATAAATTCAATACTCCTCTGATCAGACGTGCAATAACTCAGCTCATTAATGTGTGTCTATGGCGCTTGCTGTGCTCAAATCCGGCTCACATCCCTCCAATAAATCCCTGATCAGGATGAAGACAATAAACCTGAAGAAGAGGAGGGGTCAGGGGCACTCACATCAGGAACGACTGATCATGCCCGGGGATTTTCTATTTAAAAAGGTCAGCAGGTGTCTAATGAGGAATTGTATTGTTGTATTTAACCAGATGAAAGCATTGAGATCAAATCAAATGTTCAATGCTGACCTGGCCAAGAAGGCAGCAACGTATAACACAGACATATAAAATACAGAGAACACAACTAAATGATGAATGATTTCAGGCGAAAGACGATTAAAATCATGAAAACGAAAGCAAAACCACGCGAATACTGAGGAAAGAGGACGTTTTGACACATAGGGGGAAGACTGTCAGGATGGGTCATGCTGCAGGAAAACACCAGAGGAAGTAAGAGCAGCTGACCGTTAAAAAAAACCATGAGATGGTCGAGATTTAAAAAGTGTATTCTGTGGTATAATATAGGGCCTCACAGATCAACAAGAGAAATCTAGAAACCATTAAATACCATAAAACAAGCTGTAAGTAGAGTTGATGAAGCAACATCAAGTGCAAGATTGAAGCGCCTGTTCCAGTGACAAAGCATATCTACAATAGCTCTTTCTAAAAATACACGTCTTCTCTAAATACAGACCACAGGAAACAGACCAGAATAGTTCTGAACCGTCGCTGACAGGCAGTGAGATCTGAAAATCATCGAGCTAACACTGCACACTCCTCATGCACGATAACACACATCAGGCAGTAGCATAATTATGCCAACCTTTATTGAACCGCCTTGAGTAAATAAGGATGTAGTAATAAACTCTTATAATCTTTTTTTTGAGGAAGGAGACATTTATCAGAAGGAACCGTTGTTTTTGCGCTATTTTTGGATTTGATTATCTTCTCTTGTAAATATGTGCAGGGGCTATGATGTAGAAATAGGAGATAGGATATACAAGCGTGTGAAAACGCCTTGAAGACCAAATGCTGTTTAGCCACACTCAGTTTATATGTACTGTAGTCACCTTGCAGACTTTGTAAGGCCAGTGAACGCCACTAGTCATTTTTACTTCCAATAAAACAAGAATAACTTCTTTGTCATGAAAGCTTTCTCTTCATTAGAAAAAGAAACTCATGACAGCAGGGACTGTTGCTTTTCTACATGTGTTAAGGGTTGCTATGGTTGCTTGCAGCAAGAGGTCACTGAAGACTTTTTCATAAGAGTTACGGGTCATAGAAGGTCAAGGGCCAAAACTGGAAACTGCATCCAAGACCTGTGATCATCACGTGGCTAAAAAGACCCAGCTAAGAGAAAAAAGTCGTTTCAGTTCATGCTCAGAACTTCCTTCCCCATGAACAAGAGACTCTCCATGCACGGACACAGCTCACACACTATAGTTCAAACCACATCTGTGTATAAACTCACTATGCAGCTGCTGGCAGCACTGGGTGCATCTGAAGTAGCTCTCCATCTCCTCCAGCGAGATGCAGACAAACCTCTCCGCTCCATATTCCCGTCTTCCCGTCAGCTCCTTCATCCCGTCTGTTCCCTCTTCCTCCCTCACAGCAGGTAGAGAGAAGAGTACCACATCCTGCTCTCATTTCTTCTTCCAAACCCTCCCTGTCTCTTTCGCTCGCACACACACACACACACACACACATACACACACCTTTCAAAGAGAGTGATCACACCACTCCTCTCCCATGTGCCCCTCCCTGCTTCTGTGGCAAACTGGGCATGACACTATCATATTTACTGGTGTAGAAATGAAATCACCTGTCCATGTCTTGATCACACACATGCACACACAAAGTAATCCTCTCAATCAACTGCATGTAGTGTTCAGTCTTTAAAATACTCTTTCCTTAAACAGTGGTGTCAGCTTGGGCTTAAGAGGTTTTAGAAGATCCTTTCCAAATACTACGATTTAAACAAATTAAACTGACGTGGAAACACTTCATAGTCCAGCCGGGACCTGCCGTATTTTGAAAGCATTACATCACCAACTCATTGACCCTATATAAGAGTGGACGTAGTCACTGTGTAATGGCTCATTCGTTTGCGCAGTACAGTTTTGAAGCCTCAAATGTGGCAATTTGGCTGTATCTTTTTTGATTGGGAACCATAAGTGACACAAAATGGTGAAACTAACTACACCCAAACAACAAACATGACATTTTTTCGGCTGCCAGTATCATTGGTGGTGGTGCACATGAAGTCAGATGTGGTGAAGCCTGAAGGGATTACAGTGTTTGAACAGAAAAGCTCCAACACAAAATCATCCTCCCACATAATGTCTACAAACCAAGATTACTCCTCTGACCTGGTGAGAAAGTTCATGTGGACAAATATTGATTAGGCCGTACCACAGAAACACCGACTAAACTTGACCCAAGCTACGCCTACGATATGACCTTTGCAAAGTGCAGCCAGTGGAAATGTGCCTGCTACTCACCTCGTCTGCTGGTCTGCGTGGATTTATGTTTCCGCTTCCTTTCTGCAGGTTGACAGACACAGCAGAGAGTTTCAGACATGATGAACTCAAACACCAGTCTGTCAGTTTCTTTGTCCGTCCCTTAACCACGCTAACAGACATTTCTGCTGCTGTAGTGAGTACTCACAAAGGCTATTAGCAGGTAATCAGTTACAGAGGTCACAGTGCAACACTCCAGCAAAGACAACTCTTAAAGTGACAGCTAAGCTTCAACAGAAAGAAACATGTTGGGACGTTCAGAATATTGACAATTTCAATATAACCCTAGCACAAAGACCAGAAACCAAGCAGGAACTAGTGTCCTTGAACAACTCCACAAGGTATATTGGGGTTTTTTAATAGACAGAAAGTACTGGTAATCATTTGGTATGCTCAATATTTTCCTACTATAGTCAAGAGCAACTTATTTTGGCATGATCCATAACTACCGCAAACAGACTGTAGCATCAGCAAGGAAACTAATAAGTGCAGTTCTTCCATGATGTTTGAAGGATGAGGGGGAAACACGGCAGGGGGAATCTCCCCGTGCCGATAGGAAATCCTGTCATCCTGTCACATTGATTTGAAAAACAGAACGCTCTTTTGACATTGAAATCCACAAAATAAAACCTGAATCGTCGCAACCATCCCACACTAACACTGACCTGTAGACCTGCAGCTCCTGCTGTGTGTGAGTCGGGTCAGCAGACCGAGAGACACGGACACATTGTGAAGCAGTCCGCTCATCAGCTCCTGGCTCACTTGAATTAACTCAAAAAGAGACATCGTCATATCTCTATAGGTTTCATGCTATTAGCTTATTCCACACGCTGCCTCTCCTCCTCCTCCGCCTCGGTTTAGCCGCTGTGTTGCCCTTCTGAATGTGTGATTGTTTATCTCGCTTCATGTTCAGCACTGTGTTTATCACAGGAAGAGAGGGTGGAGGGATGACATAAACCCCCCTACAGCTAATTATACTAGCTTGGCAAATATGCGTGTGATATTTGGACTCACCAGGGTACAAAAGTAAGCACACATTTAGGCGTGAGCGGCTAGTCCCTTCCTGTAGTGTGTTATATAGTTTTTGGTACATGTAAACGGTCTGCAAAGGCTTAAATCCCAAAGTTCCCTCTTTTAAGGAAGTGTTCCCTATCTCATAATCTTCCCAACAACAGACAAACAACTCCCTCTATGCTAATGAGTAAACTAGTGATTGGTTTCAACACAAGGCCTCTATCACTATGAATGATTATATTAAAAACAGCTGAATTGTAATCAAATATCAGGTCTTATGGCCGCTATTAAGTCTCAGTCTATTGCCAGTTTGACAAAAAGCTCCTGAATTAGACTGAGATGGTTTATCCACCTTATGTATATCAGCATGATTTAATGCAATACAATTCCACAGCAAGCGGCAGCCTCCAAAACGATTAGGCGTTTCAACCGAAAACACCTTCTTCCTGCTTTTTATTTCTCCTCTAACTCGATAAGACATTATGCCAAGGGTCGTCAATGTCAACAAAACATTGACGATAACCTAATAGTCCTGTTTACGACTCATGTAATATGCAGCACCTCGGACAATAGGAGCTTCTGACAGCGGCATCATAAGGTTTCAGATTTTTGTAGGCATTACTGGCAATGGGGAGAACAGTAAAACTGGAGCAATCCGTATATCACATTATCTTTATTTCACCTAATTTATCAGCACACAATCGCAGAAAACATTCCTGATTTGAACTTCAAACGGCAGCGAGCGAAGATAGTCATGCACTCCTCCTTATGTGGCATTCATTCGATTGATTAGTCAATCATGACGAAGAGGCAGAGTCGCAGAGATCAAAACCTTTGCCCTCCTTCAAACCTAATCACACTGCCAGCTAACTCAATCATTCTGGCTATTCTCAAACTGCACTGTTGTTCTGATTTTATAAGAGATAAAGCTGGTTATATCATCTAAGACTATTAGAATCAATCCATACAGCTACTCTATTTCTGTCTTTCAAACAACGGCAATACATGGAAAATCCTGACAATATCAAAAACTGATCAATCTATCCGACTTAATATTATCTGCCTTTTTTTATTTCCCGATATAGGATGAAGTATTAATTTGAACAGATGAAGAATGGATTTGTTGTTGTCTTACATTTACATAGAAGTTGAGATCTATGGTTATCTGTTTTTGTTTGTGTTTTTGATGCCAGTTACAATTTATTTTGTATAAAAAAACTGCACAAAACCCAACTTGAAACCTAACTTAGATCAAGATTTATAACCATTTCAAGACTGATTCAGGGATAAGAAATGTTAATTAAAATGAATGCTGCATGATGCTCGCTAAATTAAGTTTTCCCAAATATTTCTCATGTCTTGGAAACCTAATATAGTCATAGTTTTCTGCCTCAGACCATCATGTGATTTTGTATGTTTGCCGGTCATCTACAGATGTTCTGCCAAACTGTCTTACTCGATCATTTCATATTTCATTAACTACATTTATCATAATGTTTTTTTCCTGGTATTATTGTGTTGTGGGGTCACAGTGACATTGATTGGTAACCACTTTGAGTACTTGTCCTTGCATAGTAACAATATCCAAAACAGGCTCTGGTGTCTTTTTGGCTTTTGAAAAGAGCATTACCTTGGTTTTATCAACATTTAAAAGAAGCTTAAGCTCAGAGAGCTGAGTCTGAATAATGTTAAAAACAGCCTGTAATTTAACAGCAGCCTCCTTAATGGAGGGACCTGCACCATACATCACGGTATCATCAGCATAAAAATGTAAAGTAGCTTCATCCACATTTTCACCTAAACTGTTGATGTAGATGGAGAATAAAAGTGGACCTAAAACAGAACCTTGTGGTACACCATTAGTAATGTTCAACCACTCAGAAGACAGCCCATCAAAGTGAACACATTGGGACCTTTCAGAGAGGTAGTTCACAAACCACCCACTGCATGGCTGGATATGCCGATACTGAGTAGCCTCTGCTTTAAGATGCGATGATCGACGGTATCGAACGCTTTGGAAAGGTCAATAAATAGAGCTGCACAACTCTGCTTATTGTCTAAAATACTCGTAATGTCATTCACCACTTTCATTGTGGCAGTGATGGTGCTGTGTTGCTTTCTGAAGCCTGACTGATGTTTAGACAGGATATCATTTTTACATAAAAACTCCTTTACCTGTTCACTCACTAGGCGTTCGAGCACCTTCGCCAGAACTGACAATTTAGAGATTGACCTATAGTTATTTAAAATAGTTGCCTCCCCTCCTTTTAGTAAAGACATACGCTGACTTCCATACTTTTGGAATTGTGTTCATGCTGAGGGAGAGGTTAAAAAGAGTAGTAAGAGGTGGAGCAATAAAATCTGCAGCTATCTTTAAGAAGAAAGGCTCTACGTTGTCCGGGCCAGCCGGTTTCTTAGGATCTAGCTTAGATAAGGTTTCATGAACAACATTGACAGTAAAAGGAGTAAAACTGAAAGGGTTTTCCAGACCACATTGTTCAGAGTCACGGATTGGGGTGTTCACAGAAGCAGAGTTAGTCACAGAATCAAACATAGAACCGCAGGACACAAAATGCTTATTAAAGCAATTTAGCATAGTGGCCCTGTCCGATATAGTGCCAGATGCTGTGGTGAGGCACGGAGGTAGCTCATTACGGATCTCACCGGTGGATATCGATTTTATGGCTTTCCAAAATTTCCTAGGATTATTTAGGTTTTCTGTGGTAACTGACAAATAATACTTCGACTTTGCACTTTTGACATTTGAAGTGAAGCTATTCCTTAGCTGCCTAAAACGCAGCCATTCTACCTCTGAGCCTGATTGCCTAGCCTTTGCCCAGGCCGTGTTTCTCTCATGAAGGAGACTGGACAGCTCAGCAGAAAACCAAGGATTGTCTCGTCCCTTTACTCTAAATGTACGCAGGGGTGCATGTCTATCAATGACCTCCATAAAATCAAGATAAAAATAAGACCATGCAGTTTCTACATCAGCACACAGATCGATTTCCCCAATCAAACCCAAACAGATCATGAACAAAACCCTGCTCCACAAAATGTTTTATGTCTCTCTTAATAATAATACGAGGTTTAACCTTTTGAACCTTAGTGTCCCTAATTGTGGCTACAACACAGTGATCACTCAGATAATTCGCAAATACTCCCACAGATGGAGAAATTCCCTCTATGTGTGTTCCTGAAGAAATATTCAAAATATGCAATGACTTTCTTGTATTCATGCACACAAATATAGACAGATAAGATTAAGACAAGGCACGCAGGATTTGAGCATTAAAGCTGAATGCTATAAATGTTGATATTTGTGGTTCGATAATCTCTCAATTTGTAAAATGCATTATTTAAATGGCTTTCGCTCAATTTGAACAACATAATTGCGTATCAAAACCTCAAGATATATGATTATATTTATTAAAAGACACGAACATATCATTTTGTTGTATCCCTAACCCTAGGTTAATAAGTACACTCTTACATATTTTCACACTGGGTTAAAGTACTACTTGTCTGGTGAAACATTTTTTAATAACTAATGCTGTTGATGTATTGTGATTTTAAAAAGGTGTCTATTATCATCTGGCCGGGGACAACAGCTGGAAATTAGCAATGTTGGCTAAAGCTGGCCCATTTACTGATTTGTGTGACAGTTGATTAATTGGGACTGTCCACGACACTATAAACAAATACACTAACCTAAACATCCTTAAAGACACCTGGGGTCAGATACCCATTTGCCAAATTTCCAACATGCAAAAACACGGCATAATATCTTTCATTGATTCACTTTGAAGCACATTTGAGCCCCTCAGGGTAATAGACTCACCACCACTGATTGTCGACAGCACCTCCAGCGTCTGCTCCAAATCGTCTGGGACCGACATCCCCTCTCCCATGGATGAATCTAGCAAGTAGTGGATCAAGACTTCCAGTGATGAAAAGCGATACTGTTAGCATTTTGTTTTAACAGATCATATCTATAGTAGTAATGGCTGGTTTCAGTCAATTAAAAAGCAGACTCTCTCACACACATCTGATGACTTGTACAACATAGCAACTTTATCTAATTCCACTTTCAATTACCAGCTCTGTTGATAGTGGCTCCTTTCACTTCTTTGACAATAGAGCAGCGCACCCTGGGTCATATGGACAGAGATCTTGTGACGTGGTGATATGCCAAGCTAAATAAAGACTTTGACTAGTTCCACATGCAACACAATGTGACACTTCTACGGCCAAGTAACACAGAAGTGGCCTAGGGGATGTCACCCAGAGCACATGGAAATAGAGTCATTAGATTAGACTGGGAGTTTCTCTGTGTCCAGCACTCAACTCACTTTCAATTTCACAACTACAAATATGTGTCTCCAGCACAAACTTTGAATCTTCATACAAAGGTTTCAAAGCACAAAACACATGCAATTGCAAAATACAGTATTTGTATTATGAATGCAGATACAATGGTTGACACATGTACCTGAATGCAAGTGGTTTGGCATTGAAAATGATGCATCCTTTCTTTGTATAAATTGAGCATGAATAGCATTCAAGTTTGATATTTGACCCCCAAACACTGTTGTTCATAACGAACAGGCTCATTAAAACCTGGATGTTCTGGGTTTCGTTTAAAGATAAAATAATGAATGTATGACCTTACCCCAGCTTACACAATGACTTTTATGAACGCTAGAAACACACTAGTACTTAAGTCGCAATGTTATTCAACCTCATTCCGAATAAAAACAGTTATATTTAGCTGGTCGAGTATCAACTATGCATCTGTATGGAGTTTAGTACTCACATTTCTTTATTGTTGAATTATAATTGGTCAACTGCTTACACGCCGAATTGTCAGCCTGACTGTGTTGATTACAAATATCCAACAAGAGGTGAGTAGCTTGCTTTTGTCATTATGAAAACACTTAATGTTCAAGATTTATAATGGAGTCTTGCATCGAGTCTTTAGTAATGTGTGTCTACATTAATTAGCATATTTACCGAGCTAAGCTGGTTTCGCTTGATACGATAAACTTTTAGTGCTTCATTAACTGATAGTGAGGGTTTTGTTGGTCATGTTTTATTGGGAATGTATTATGTTGCAGATAATTAGCTATTAGCATGTTGCTAATATTAACGGTGTACCCTTACCTGTTATCCTTAGCCAAACAGACCCGCCCATCCAATTATCTGCACCGAGTTCTTCTGGGGCATAATGTCTCTGGCACACAAACTAAAGGGACACAGCAACACCTTGTGGTGGAACACAGGAAGTGCAGCCCATTTATTCAGAATTTTTCACAAATTCTTTATTAGAGATATTTTAACTTTCTAATGTATTTGTATGGACCCTATAAGATGTAGAAACATGAATTAAATTACTGATTGTGGATCATCCCTCAATACAAGTTTCTGCATGATGCTCCATAGAGTATGTGCAAATATATGAGTTGATAACCATCAGAACATTGTAAAAAGTAATATTTGTGATTACAGTAAACATCAGGTCTTGATCCGTGATGAAAAGTAATTGAGTAAATATACCCAGGGTGTGTACTTAAGTGTATTTTTTGATGTATTTCTAATGTATGGTACCACTCACTCCCCTTCATCAAAGAGGCACATATTGTACATTTTACAAATATTGTACATTTCATTTCTATTTAACAAATAGATTATAATGTAAAGTAAAGTAAAACATGAATGTAGATTAAAAGGAACTTGTGTGTACAGAAAATATACAAGTATTGCTCCAAGCTGTTTTTTTCTCCAGGTTTTTCTTATGTTTCTTTAATTTCCTTCCTTGTCCTGCCCTCCAGTATTCCCCCACACCCCGTCCTGTGAAATTCCCAGTGGGGCAGTGACGGGCTCTGTGGTGCAGCTGCGCTGTAGGGACCAGCAGAGCATCTCGCCTGCCACATACTCCTGGTTCAAGAACAGCATGTAAGCAGTTGACCAATTATAATTCAACAATAAAGAAATGTGAGTACTAAACTCCATACAGATGCATATATATAGTTGATACTCGACCAGCTAAATATAACTATTTTTATTCGGAATGAGGTTGAATAACATTGCGACTTAAGTACTAGTGTGTTTCTAGCGTTCATAAAAGTCATTGTGTAAGCTGGGGTAAGGTCATACATTAATTATTTTATCTTTAAACGACTTCCAATGAAACCCAGAACATTCAGGTTTTAATGAGCCTGTTCGTTATGAACAACAGTGTTTGGGGGTCAAATATCAAACTTGAATGCTATTCATACTCAATTTATACAAAAAAAGGATGCATCATTTTCAATGCCAAACCACTTTTATTTTATTTGAACATTGACATGTTGACAGCAATGCAATTGCACATAGAACAAGATCATTTGGAAAGCCCACACTTGGAATTTTTCATTGATCACTTCTTCTTTATTGTAAATAGTTAATAAGATACTCAAAATAATGAAGATAAAAGTCTTAAGAGGACACATTTTGACACTAAACTTCTTGGTCTCTTATTTTGTAAGGTCATGTGGTTCTATTGTTTTTACATAATGCACTTAACCCTCTTGTTGTCTTCGGGTCAAATCTGACCGATTTACTACTTTCATCAATCATAACTTTTTTGTTTTACATTCGATTGCATTAAGGCTTCATGATATCCTTCACAGTAGACATTTGAACATATAAAATGGCTGATCACCACTTTCATTGCATTTTGGATGATTTAGTCAACTTTGTAACACCCATGGTGTTCCCGGTCAAAACTGACCGCCATAAAGAAAATTAGTAACCATCCGGATCAGATAAAACACACACACACACACACACACACACTAGATGTGTTCCCCCCCCATGTGAATCACACCTGGCACTCACAAACACACACACACACACACACACACACACACACACACACACACACACACACACACACACACACACACACACACACACACACACACACACACAGAACAATTTGACCCATTTCCCGCTCTTATGTGCCCATCCCCCACATGGATCACACCTGGCACACGCAATATGTGTGCCAGGTGTTCAGTGTCTATTCTTTGTATATTTACTGCAGTGTTTCATGTATACCAGTAGTCTGATACAATACTTACAGTTTGAAAGGGTGTTGAATGAAATTTGGTGATGATTAATGTTTTTTGTGTTAATGTAATAGCAGTTAAAACAGGACCGGTCAAATTTGACCACGAACACCAAAGTAAGGGGGGGAAACAAAGATAATAGAAGGGTTAATCCCACACTGTGATTCCCATAAGAATCCCAACTGGAATAACAAAAGGCAGTTGGGGACGACCAAGGTAATGTTCATATTTATATATTTTTTTAACACATTAAGATTACCAGAATAATGGTAATGAGCGTTAACATGTTAAGTTTATTCAAACTGATGTATATTAGTGGCAGTCACATGTTGGTCTCCTCCAGAATAATTGTGTTTGCATGTTCGGTCAGTTTTCACCACAGAAGAGGTTCATCTGCTTATAGCTGCAGTGTTGCCAGAGAGGGTAGATGATGTACAAACCGGTAAATGGTCCCTTTCCTCTTCCTCTTCTTCCTCCTCATCCTCTTCTTCCTCCTCATCGTCTTCCTCTTGCTGCAGCAGGAGGAGGTGAAGTCCACTCTAAAAAGTTAGTCCCTTATCTAAACAAAATGTTATGGTACTGTGTTTTCTACTACTGTGCAATTGTGATCACATATTAACGGCATGTAGGGTATTGAATAGAAAAACATTTTATTACTGATACATATTCAAATAAAACTCTGAACAATCCATTCACACACTGTCTAAAACACACACTCCGTTTTGATAAACATTGATCAGGCACAAAAATATAAAGACAGAAAAAAAGTAAGGCAAGTTCTTTACAAAAAAGTGTGATCCATAGATAAATATGACAAATAAAAAGGCACAAGGTATATATATATATATAATATGTATATATATATAAAAAAGACCATGCAGGCACATTAGGATGGAATAGGTTGGTCTCTATATAATGGCTATAACAGACTTCCTGCTCTCCTGGACTGGCTTTGTCCGGTTTCATGCTGTAACTTAGATCATGAAGACCCTGTGTGGCCCTTGGGAAGCTGGGGGCCCCAGTGTGACAGAAGACAAAACATTGGCTGAGGTAAACTGCATTTGTGTTTGAGTAGATTGAAAACAACACTTTCTCCATGGCTTTTAAGCAGAACTCCCTTGTGATGATTATATCTTTTAAATACAAATCCCTTCAATTAAATGGTCAGTCTTTGGTAAAAAAAATAAAACAAGTTAAATCGATTGGCCTGCAGAGGGAAGAAACTGGAAAATGTCTCCTTTTTCCTGGATTAATTAGAAAAGATCAAGTGGAATTTAAACATCTGACCACCAGGGGGGAGCACAACGTCATGAAAGTGAAGTTAATCTCATAAAAGCAGAAACACCAGTGACTGAGGGGACCCACACAGTGCAAAGCAAGAGAGAAAGAAGCCTTGCAAATGTCCGTGCCACGCCAAAAAGGAGTGGTAGAAGAAGAAGATTGAAATGCATGTGTTGGAAGATAACGAGCTCATTCAGAGTCCAGTGACTTAATAAATCAGAGAATCCAGTGTTTGGCACCTTTTCACGAGGGTGATGTGTTTTCAAAGGAAGGCCAGCTTCTCAGAGCATGAAGGACTGGGTGTGTTTGAAGTCCTGGGGGCACACAGAAAATCAAGTATTAGTATCGAACGGTTTTCTACGGCATGTTTGAGAATTATGGTTCCCGAGGTTGTGATTTCAACACAGCAACATTCGTTAGAGAAGTCTCAACAGCTCCTGCTTCGGTCAGCACTATGCTGATGCCACTGCGCTGAATCTAACATGAGAGGAAGAGGAAGGGAGGAAACGAGTAAATAAAAAATAAAAACTCTTACTTCTTGGGGCGGAGGGATGTAGTTGACATTGGACCTGAAAGATGAAGACGTGGGTAAGCACATTGGACAGTTTGACACAGTCACAAAGAAGAACAGACTCTCCAGGCAGACAGCTGTATCCTGACTCATATTTTGCTCTGCATAAATAATGCACATCATACATGGCAAACTTCCCAGTGGGTAAAAAGGAAAGTATGACTCTGAGCAGGAATATTTTAGGTAGGGGAGAGGAATGTGTAAGGGGAGTTTATATAATATTATTATTAGCTCAGTGTTAGATTTAAAGTCAATATACACTCAGTTGCCAATGTATAACGTTCACTTGGCTAAACATAATATAATCAAATAAAACAGTCCTGTAATTAGAATGACTTTCATGAAGGTCATAGTGTTTCTCGTAAAACCCAAGCGATCTGTATGGTCATAATAAAGGTTAATAGCGCTGTGGTGCATTATGCAGCCAGAGACCTGTCTCTGTTATTTCCATTGAAAAGCAAAATAACACTTGATATCTTGTTTGTTAAAACAGTCGAAAAGCAAATGTGAAAACTGACAATTTGCGGTTCTACACACGGTTATGTGCCAAACTATTCATTGGCCAGGTGCGTTGATTTCACGGAGTCTATAGTGGTTGCAGGAGAGGACAAAAGCTCAAGCGTATTTACATTTGTGTTCATGGTTAAACATCATGATTTCTATCAGTTTTGTTTAAAATTCGAATTATTATGGCTTTTAATTTCTTCCATATCTGCCGTTGGCCTTAAGGTCACACTCACGTGTCCTCAGTTCTGTGCAGGGTTTGGCTGCTGATGTGGGCTGCACCATGACACTGGGAGATCCAAAATGACCTGTAGGGATCATTGTGTTGGCTTTAACAAAAGGAGGGTATGACTTTGGAGTGACACTGCACGCCATGCTTTAATGGAGTGGAGGGGGGGTTTATTAGTAAAGTCATTGATGTGTAAGGTGTGCCACCATAACTCTATTAGTGAGGAGTTGTGCATTTCATTTCTGTATATTCGGGGTCTATCGTAATGTCACGTGACAACCCCTCAATAACCAATTGAAGTGACAGAAATGATACGCACATGTTTACAGAACTAGGGTTGTGGCAACAAACCTGTACTGACATGCAGCCAATCGGGATGCAGCAGAGCTGAGCAGGTCAAGTGGTGAGCCAATCACATGCAGCAATCCAACACCCTGATACACAACACTAAATGCTTTCTGACTATTTTCTACTTCAGGTTTGTACTACACCTGTGGAAGGGCCTTGATTGATAAAGCATGGGCGTTCACACAGAGCCTGCACGTACAGACTCTGAGGATGAAATTGGACTCTAACAAATTGCAGATTAGGACACTTTATTTTACAAAAGGATTGTTTTAGTTAACTGTATTGTAATCATACTAAAGTAGTGCAATGTTGTGTTACAACAAATTCCTTGTGAAATCTAAAATAACCAGGTCCGCTTTACTGTTTTTTCTTTCAAGGCAGGGCTCAATCCCAGATCTGCATTCCTATTTTGTTCACTGGTACATCAGATATCATGTCACATTGTCTTTGAGTCTTTGTGAAGAAGCCCGGTCTATTAATAGGAAGTTGACACTGACAGCTCCAGTTAGCTCACTGGGATAAGCATCAGACTTTAACCTAGACAAAGAGCTTCCGCATCAGCTTCAAGATGAGCTCCACAGTGACTCTCCATCAAACGCTGCGCAGTAACAGGCCAGTAATCAAATAACATAAAGTCAAGCGAATTAGGCCAGTCAGACGAGGACATGCATTTATGTCACCGCGGTCTCTGGCTTATAAACCAGTCAAGCATCACAACGGCCTTTCGCCCACTCGTGTGTGAATGCCACGCCACAGCATCATTTTTCTATCTCCTCGATATCTAAATAATCCATTTCAAATTACCCATCCAATCAGTTTAGTTGCTCGCTATTCTTTCTGCCAATATTTTCCTCCTTGCTGATTAACGGAGGGCAATTATTCCAGAAGTGTGTTACACTGATTATTCCCCCCCCCCCCTTTTTAAATGTCTGGATGTTTAGATCATCAGTCTTGCTACATTTTGACATGAATTCATCAGATGCAGCTCTGCCAGGAAGAGGCAATCAATTTATAAAAACAACCTTTTCCCCATGGTTTGTACATCTGCTGGCGCCAATCACATGAGGAGTAGGAACACAGGCACTGCTGTGGCTCAAACACACACACACATGTAGACACACACAGCCACAGCTGTCACTGTATACAGTCCTGAGTCAGCACAGACACGCAGTCTCTAAGTGCAACAACAACCCCCCACCCCCCCCCCTCAGTCTTAAGCATGTGGGTATTAGCCTGTGTTTGTTCACATCAATGTTAATGCAATCACAGAGCTCTTACCTTCCTCTGTGTCCTGCCCACGGATCAGGGAGAAGCATGGGAGAGAAAACACAGTGAATGTCAGTTGTTTTAAAAATAAATACAAAAATAATTGGTTGTTAGATTTGAAAAAAAGCACAGATAACATTTCAACTACACAAACTCACGGCTGAAGAAGCCATTGCGATGCAAGAAGAGTCCACCACAGCTGCAGGCCACCACCACCAGGAAGACCACCACCACCGCTGCCACCACCGCCAAGATATTGACATCCTCTGGAGGCGGGATGGAAATAAAGTGTGAGTTATGGTCTGTTTTACGTATGCAGCAGTAAATAAATGGAGGGAAAAACCTCGATTTCATGTCATGGAAGTCACAGAACATGGTGGTAACAGGAAGGATGTATGTTAATGTAACCCTGTCTCATGTACTCTAATAACATCTCCTATAATTCATTTAGGGCATAAACTAGTTTCTTGCATCAACCTAATGTACATTACAGGATTTATTAACAAGCTGAAGACCTTCCCTAAGGAATGCCTTAAGGTGGCCCTTGGAATCTGAAGTCCCTTCGTAAAGGTTTTATTAGTTTTGTAGGCCTTTCCTCTCCACTGCATCCCTGAGCTTCTCCAGTGCTGAAGGGTGTGGGGAAGAGGCATACACACACACACAGGAAGAACACACACACCTATCTTCATGTGCTTGGCCTCGCACATCTTGGGCGGCCCCACTCCGTTGGAAGCCAGGCAGCTGTATCGACCGGTGTCCTCTTTGGCTACCGCTTTAAACTCCTGCATAGAGACAGAGAGGGAAGAAGAAAAGTATTTATGATGAGCGTTTTAGATTTAGATCTGCTGACATGTCCATGAGCAAGAAGAACTACCATCAAACCAAAGAGCACCTTCAACAAAACCTGACAGCAGAACTTCTTTGATTCTTTCAATAATGCACACAATATCTGGTTTGCTTACTGCACATATTTTCTATTTTATTGCATTCTATTTCAATGTAAAAGACTGCTTTATTTTATTTTCTATTTTACTATATTTTTTCTTATTTTTTTTGTAATGTTATTAGTGTTCTCAAAATAGTTCGCTATCTGTGTTTTTGTTTTACTTTTATGTATGCACCATGACACCAAGTCAAATTCCTCGTACGTGTCAACTGGTAATAAACCTGTCTCTGATTCTGATGAGACATGATACTGCAAGGAGACAGTGTAAACCACGTCCAAATACACACTCCTCATCCTTCCCTAATCAGACACACACTCACCAGCACTCCTGTGCGTGAGTTGATCACAAAGGTGACGTTGGCCCGCAATGGAGGAATCAACGGCATGCTGTTCTTGAACCAGGAGTATGTGGCAGGCGGGATGCTCTGCTGGTCTCTACAGCGCAGCTGCACCACAGAGCCCGTCACTGCCCCACTGGGAATTTCACAGGACGGGGTGTGGGGGGGAACTGGAGGGCAGGACAAGGAAGGAAATTAAAGAAACATAAGAAACACCTGGAGAAAAAAAACAAGCCGATCTCATCAATATTTGAGCTGTTTTTTCTGTCATTGATTTTCTTTACCCAGGACTTTGAGCGTGACGTTGGTCTCGCCCAGTTGGACGGAGTCGTTAGGAGCACTGATCTCGCAGCGGTACTCCCCAGCGTCCTCCTGGGTCACCCTCTGCAGCGTCACCGTGGCCCCTTCAATAGACGCCCGGCCCTCAAAGGGAGCTGGAGGAAAGGACAGAAGGTCAGGGAGAACCAAGAGGAAATGTCTAAAGTCGATATGCACATTTCTTTATCCATAAATTAATTACATTCATCTTAAACCATGGTCTTAGTTTTGTCTGAGAAAAGATAGTATAGATTTTGTATTTGTGTGATGTGCAGATTTAGATAAAAGAAGTCACACTTTGCTTGTTTTGAACATTTCACAAGTCAACACTCTTCTAAGTGGACTTTGATGCATTTCAACAACAGAAGGCTCAGGCTGGATTACCTTTAAACCTACTCCGGCTGTAATAGGGAAGAGGATGCTTGATAAATCTGACGACACGACAGCTAGTGTTTCATTTATTTCAACCATTCAATCCATACCCTTAACCCCGGAAGAAGGGTCAAGGATAAGAGGTGTGTTAGGACGTTATGCCTCGCTACCATTGACACATGACTGCTAAAATATCTCCCACAGCATCCAGGTGGTTTTTCATTCTCATGATACATGGCAAACTCCACTGCAAGCTTCCACACCTTTGAAGTGTCCATCATAGTACACGAGGGAAACACCTCTGCCCTTCTTCTTCCACTCGATGCGCGGGTTCTGGTCTTTCTCGGTGCGGAACGTGCATGACAGCACGGCATCTGAAAAAGGGACACCAATGAGATATTTATGGCAGAATAGCGAAGCCTTCAATCAGGGACATTTTTAACTGCTCGGTCTATTTATAGCCTTGTGGTTTATTCTGTCAGAGTGAATCTAACAAAGCAGAAACTCACAAGGGGGGGATGGTTTTTCTTTGCCTCACCTGAAAACTCGTGCGCCTCCACCTTGTGGCTGTCTGTGGACACAGAGACAGGAACGGAGGGGGAACCTGGTGGTGGAGAAGAAATGGGAGGGGGAGAGACAACAAGAGGGGTGAGAGCATTTCAAAAATGCTTTTCATCCATTAGGGGGCAAGGTGAATTGGGTAAAGTGCTCCACATTGCCCGCCAACTGCGAGAGGAGAATGCTTAATGGCTGTCTTTGGTTTACTGTCTGAGGCAACCAGAGATCTCCAGGAAATCCGAAGTGAGAGCAGGATTACTACCTGCTCCGCTCTAATCCAGAGGGGTTAAGGAGCCGTGTTGCCGTGGGTTTATTTAAACGCAGGTTAGGTGAAGGTCACCAAGTATATCAACAGAGGCTTGTCCAGATTACCCTGGTGATGTATGAGAGGCATTAGCTAAGAGGCCGACGGCACGCTGTCCAGGTTTGCTTCTCCGGACGTCTGCGTGTCACTGATACCACCAAACAGGAAAAGAAAGCAGGGGCAACTCTTTCCTGTGTCCTGATTGGTTTACGGAGCGGATTATTGCCTGGTCGTCAGGCCGTTAAATACAGGTTCATTGCGGTTGAAGGTTGCCTGAGGGAAAGAGGGTTACAAACATGCACACTGTAAGAACAGCAAACACTCAGCTGCTGCACCAACACTGTAACGTCTCCCAGAAGTCTGAAACTTTAAGTAAAGAGAGTTTTTCTTAAGGCCGTGCATTTTTGAAATTACATTATAAATGTTGAATGGGCCTCTGCGGTACTTACTCAGAACATTAAGGGCTGTTAAAAAAACGTTGGTGTATTGAAAATATACACATATTCTGGAAAGCCTAAAATACATTCTCTGACACATGCATTTACTTCCTGCCATTGTTTCTGCTGATGCCATGATGCGTACAGATTAGAATCTCCCAATCTCGTCAATTTAAAAACAAGAGAACAGTTTCCTGTTTGTCAGTCACTTCCTGTGTGGGCCCATTGTTACTGGAGTTAGATGTTTCTCTTAAGGGAGGGGTGACATGGAAGAATGGAGGGCAAACTGAGACAAAGGGCAGGAAGTGTGGACAGAAAACAGGCCATGTTGGGCGTCTCCACAAACTGAAGCTGGTTAGAAAAACCCAAAGGTCTCTCTCGCTCTTTTTCCACGACAACAGCTATTTTAAAATAAACCTTTAAATAAACATCAGCCTTTACAATAATAATGTCTGCCAAATGTCGCATTCTTTTTAAAAGCTTTTCCTGAAGTTGGCTCAATTTATAGCAGCTTCGCTTACTTTGCGCTAAGTGAATTAAAGCTGCACACTCCCTGCAGACGCTCCCTTTTCCCTGCTCCGCCATGTGTTGACTTGTGGCGATGTAACAGGATTATCATCGTGGCCTTGGCTCCCGTACCTCGACACCCTCTGAGGAGCATTGTCTCACTAAAGGATGAGCATGATGAGGGAGGGAGATACAATGAGATTAAAAAAGGCACGACAAAGGAGAGATGAGCGGCCCTAAGAATAGAATACAAGTGGAGTGGAGGAGAGTGAGGCGGGTGGAGGTTAGCGGAGGGAGACTTGCAGGAGCATGAATAAAAGAGAGACTGGGATTGAAGGCGAGGGAGATCCTCTCAGACAGTGGGACTGTGAATGGAAGACGCTCTTGTCATAATGTGAGACCAGGCCTGCCGCCACCTTCGACTGTGTCTCTTTGAGAAGAGGAAACCAAGCGGGGCTGACAACATGCCCGCACTTTACCGCTGCACTGACTGACACACACACACACACACACACACACACACACACACACACACACACACACACACACACAAAATGAGGCTGTGCATGTGAGGCCTGTGTCGTGCTCTTCTACTACGAACACTGTCAGCTTCCATGGCCTCAAGAAGTGTCGAGGCAGACAATGAACACATGGCGAGATTGGATTGTTTCACAACTGCATGGTGGGAAATGTTAACATGGTGTAACTTTTTTAATGAAAAGACGTTCTGTCTAAGAAGCCGACAAGTAACATTACTCAGGTTAGAGACAAATGCATGATCCGTGGCATGAAGTGGAGCACTGAGCACTGGGTGGCTTTTCAGTGGCTTCTGTTGCACACATGAGGTTTTGTCTGTATTGCAAGGTAACTAACTATTGTTGGGTGGCAGGATTACAACATAACATTTGGAGAAATTGTCAAAACATTGGCTATATATATATATATATATATATAATATAGGGACAGCGAAAAACATGCACCATAAAGAAGTATATATTATATTTTATTTGCATTAATGATATTTATAGAACACGAAAGTCAGTCAGACCCAGACCCATTAAATGCTGCAAGGGCGTTTACACAGGCCTCAGCAGGATCATTGTTGTCTTGTAATAAAGTGTAAATGCTTTTACAGTATGTCTCATTTTCAAATAAAGCTAACTGCATAACTCAAAACATAAGGGTACCAAAAACAGCAACTGGCATATTTACAGTTTCGGCAACCAAGAGCTGCCTGCTGCCAGATTTAAAAGTTAGTATTAGGCCCAAATTGAAGAAAATAATATAAAAAATCTCTAGTCAATAGGATACTTTGAGTTGCAATCGTGATTTGTTCATAAATGTTTGCCAGACTTTAGATACTGGTACATCAGACTGAGAATTGGCTCCGGGTATGACTCACAAATTGAAATGGAAGTTAGAGAAATGCTTATATTGATTTTTAAATCAAGTTTTTCCAGCAGGTTTCTGAAGATCCTCCAATATGGCCTCAGATACAAGGGTAATTAAAATGCTTCTGGGATGGACCTAGCAGACAAAGCCGTCAACACACACACACACACACACACATCTCGTATCAACATCAAGCCTCGACAGCTTAAACTCACAGAGGCCTGAGCAAAAATAGAAAGATGGCACGCTCGCTCCTTGGCACGCAGCTTTCCTCTCATTACGTGGTCCGTACAGAGTGTTACAGACACTGGGGTGGGTGTTGCCAGGGCTGTGGCGAGGTCAAAAGCATGGCGCAGTAATAATTAAGGCACTTATTAAAATGAACAGGACAAATGGAAGAGGAAGGGAGGTAGGCCCATAGGGCGTATCCTGCCCGGCTTTGTGATATAGATAACATGGAAGTAAACACGTTTTCAAGGGGGGGGGGGGGGGGGGAAACAGGGAGGACTGACCGTGTGTGTGTGTGTGTGTGTGTGTGTGTGTGTGTGTGTGTGTTCCATTTGAACAAAGCCTCTCTGTGTGACTATAACTCTGTGAATAACAGCTGTCTCTGTGAGTGTGTGAGGTTGAGATGGGGGTGTCTTTCTCAACTCACAGACAAATCAAAAACATTCCCTCTTTTCTTTTTTTTCTTTTAAGTAATACACTCGACAGGCGTTCATCAGGCAGATTTGAAGCTGCTCTGTTGACATCTCTGTGTGTGTGTGTGTGTGTGTGTGTGTGTGTGTGTTGTGTGTGTGTGTGTGTGTGTGTGTGTGTGTGTGTGTGTGTGTGTGTGTGTGTGTTGTGTGTGTGTGTGTGTGTGTGTGTGTGTGTGTGTGTGTGTGTGTGTGTGTGTGTGTGTGTGTGTGTGTGTGTGTGTGTGTGTGTGTGTGTGTGTGTGTGTGTGTGTGTGTGTGCGCGCAACATGAGTGATTTCTGACAAGCTGTCCACAGCGGGACTGGACACACACACACACCTCTGTGAACTTGTGACCTGGTGGCCTGGCTGGTGGCAAACACAGAGTAAAATCTGCGTCACTCACTCTCACTGTCTCATCACATCCATCCCACACTGCTCCTGCTCTCCTGGATCTCCTTTTGTCCATCATGGAAAGGTTGCCTTTTTGCTTTTTAAATAAACAAGTCATCCTGTTCATCTCCACTCGTCTCCTGGTAGCATCAAAACACCTCAGCGTGAGGATAAACAGTTTCTGGCATTTCTGGTTGAAATCCAAACGCTGACTTCATGCATTGATCCCACACCTCTCCTGCCAGAAACAGGTGCCTGCTACCACCATGCTGCCCACACCCTTGGGTGGCACCCTGCCAAATATACCTTTAGGGCTGTTTTCTATGGATCTAAGGGCTTCAACTAAACTGGGAAACTGCGTATTAACACTGCGAAAAATGTATGTTCTGAATAAAATAATAAAACCTGAAATAAACTGTAATTAAATAAAACCACTATCTCAAAATAGTTAAATTCACTAGTTGAAAATGGTGATAGATCCTAGAGATCCACGGACAGTAACAATACAAATAAAGTATTATAAATAAAAGATTAGTTAAGGCAAGCACTTTTATAATCAATTTCAGTGTTATCTTGTGGAGGGTTCAAACGTCAATTCATGATTTCAAATGTATTTTTTTGCTTTAGAAATAAAACCTTAAGAAAATGAGAGTACTATTTGAGTAAGAAAACATGTTAATCAAATTAAGTCGAAGAGCACAAATGTAACTGCATTTTTTCAAGGTATAGATCCTCTACATCCATGGACAGTTCATAAAACAGAAATCCTTATAATTAGATCAATTAAAGTAGCCTACATTAAGCTACTATCAGGCACTTAATTATTTTCTAAGCATTATCTCTTAGAGAGATAGGAAGGAAGGAAGCAAACAGCCAGCGAAACAATGAGTAATTCTGAACACTTTCCGTTAGTCACTTACATTGCATCAGTAAAACAACAATAGGAAGATACAGGGACGTCCCCTCCATTCTCGTCCACAACTCTGGCAGAGTGTTGTCTTCCCTGGACGGAGCGAGGATCCCGAGCCTCAGCTTGCTTCTCGCACTTGTTCACAACTCTCCAATAATTCATCCAGTTTCCAGGGAATTAACTGATCTCCGGGGGGAAGCGAGCGGACCGATCCGGCGCCGAGCGGAACCGGAGCGAAGAGAAGCGGCGCGGAGAAAGCGGATTATCTGGACGCACCTCCGGGACAGATCGGTCAGAAACACCGGGGTCCTGGCTGAGAAGTGAGCCTCGGTTACTATGAAATATGCGGTTGGACGTCCTCTCTCCCACTGGGGTGTGTTGCTCCTGCGCTGGGTGAGGGTGGAGAGGAGGGAGGGAGGGAGGGAGGGAGGGATGGGGGAGCGTTCAGACGAGCAGCGCGGCGGAGCGGCAAGAGCGCAGCGCGGTGTCCAAGACGCGCACTGCACTGACAAATGGCCAAATAACGGGAGGCAACTGCGTGGGCATGGCAACAAGGTGTGGCACGCATCTTACCGCACCTTGAGAGGGACCCGAGGTGACCCTAAAGTTGGTTTGAAATATCTTCATTTATCTTCAGAAGACTAAATATTGTCTTTGTTTGACTGTCTTATTCTATTTAAACGAGTTTTATTTGTAAGGCAAGGCAAGGCAAGTTTATTTAGCACATTTCAACACAAAGAAATTCAAAGTGCTTTACAAAAATGAAAGACATTAAGAGCATTAAGAAACATATTATAAAAGGGCATTTAAAAACAGGCATTTAAAAGCAAAGATAATAAATCATGAATAACAAAGGTGAATTCAAGTTACAGTGCAGTGTGAGATACACATCTGAAATGTTTAGGTCTGACTCAATCATTGCGATCGCCTGATAAGCCAACACCCCTGCACTTTAATCACTTACAGCGCCCATCGTACAGGGCAAATGAAAAGTGTAACCAGGGCGAACTTAATTATGAATGTTGATACATCAAGGCTGAAAATTAGGATGAGCGCAAACAGTCAAAAATGTTTTTTTCCCCCCCAGAACTGGCGCCCTAGGAGACCGCCTATGCCAAAAACCGGCCCTGTACACCATGCTAAATGTATGTCTGCATAAAGCTGAGTTATGATCGGTCATAATAACACAGAATTTGGTGATGATTAAATAGTTTACAGTGAGATTTACTCCCATACTTTTGGCCATACTCACGCAGCCCTACAAATGAATTGAGATTTCCACACAAATGTTCTTTAGCAAGTATGCAGAGCAGTGTTGATTTAAAAAAGCAATTTGAAGGTTGGATATTTGTAAACCTTTTTTTGTGTATAGGCTATATTAGGGCTGTCAAGTTAACGCAAAAAAAAATTAACGCCACTAATTATTTTAACGCGATTAACGCATGTGTATTTTGTTTTCCTCGGCCGCCCCGTAGTTTCAGAGCGCATCGAGTTTAAAATACCATCTACAAGCTGATGCTGACAGCCCCGCTCCTGCCGCCCGCTTGCGGCAGACCACACTTCCACGCTCACCGGCAGGCACCGACTGGCCATCGGGAGGACCGGGAGGGTGTGTGTATCTGTGTGGCCGGAGCGAGCGAGAGAGAGACCTTACGTGCATTGTTGTTGTTAGCATCTGGTGCTAGCTAGCTGCGCTAACGGATATAAGGAGCTGTTTCAATGAAAACAGAGGAGCGACATTTCGCCACAACTGCGCCGAGCACTTGACTTTATGCAGGAAGCCAGACAGTGGGACATTGTACGAAAAGTCAGCACACTCAGCACGGATAGTGCGCAACATGATTGCAGCGTCCAGGCAGCTCCCGTTAGAGCATATGCCTTGAGTTGAACATAGCTCCAACGATCCATCACACACACACACACACACACACACACACACACACACACACACACACACACACACACACACACACACACACACACACACACACACACACACACCATTTGTATTGTATTTAGGGTTGGGAACCGAAACTCGGTTCCAGATGAGAACCGATAAGAAAATGCCGGGTACCGGGTACCCATACAAAATACACAATTTCGGTTCTGCTTAACGGTTCCTTAACGCGGTAGACCCTGTATTCCAGCGGGTCCGTCTGCACCGCGGTGCTGCGGTGACCCGGTGGAATACAGGGCGGACCTGGAGAATCACAGAACGGCCGGTCGTCAGCGGGCCGGTGACGGCCGGCTCGGTTCGCTGACGGCCGGCACCGCCCTTCATTTTTTCAAACGGCATCATATAAATTGCGCTGACAGGCGACAGAGGTCCACAGTTGCCCCGCAGCGATGCTCCCCCGCCCTCCCGTAGACATTTCACGAGCTCAGTCACTTCATAACACCAAAGATAGGTTACGGTAAACACTCTGAAGTGAGGCTCCACTACACTAAAAAAGAAAAGGCAAAGTGTAATGCCTGTTAATAGCTTGCCACAGGCATAGCTCAGTTCAAATAAAGCACAGCTATTGTGCAATACATTTGTATTGCATGTATATTTTTTAGTAACAATTTCAGTTAAAGCTTTTAAGAATAAATATATTTTTGTTATCTAAACGTTTGACCTCTTTATTTTACAATTTTGGAATCGAAACGGGGAATCGATAAGAACCGGAATCGATAAGCAGAACCGGAATCGAAATCGGAATCGAAAAATTTCAAACGATACCCATCCCTAATTGTATTATTGTATGAGAGAGGTTCCAGGGGGGTATACTACGAAGCAGGATTTTCGCTTAGCCGGCTAAATTCAGGGAAAACTCCGGCTTTCCGGTCCTACGAAGCTGGTTCTCTTTTTAGCAGGCTAGATCTCCATGGTAATTTATGCTTAGCGGCTAACCTGGTCGGGACCAGGTTAGGTTGCAGGCTAAGAGCTCAACTCAGTGAAAGCACCGCCTGCTGACCAATCAGAGCTCAGTGTGCGGAGTTTAAAGCGATCAAGTCATATTACAGGAGAAAGGAAATACAGAAAAGCTGCCGTCGCAGGAAAGACGGCCGGCAAAAATCACCGACTGTGTGAACGTGAACATTAATAGAATATCACCTCCATCTTCAGAGCAATCTGACTATTATAACATTAGCGTTAAGAAAGCTTACTTAAATATCTGCCACAACATAAGTACACTGAGTGCAGACGTCGATGTGTTCCATTATCATTCATATCACATCATAATGTATCATATATCTCCTTATCTGAGTCAGCTGAGCCCTATCTGGCCGTGCAACACTCACAGTGTCACATACTGTATGCAGAAGTATTATTTTAAGCAACACATTAAGTTGACGAAACACTCGAGACAAATGTAATTAAAGTCAGATCGTGTTTTAGACGGGGCAGTGATATCATAAACCTGTTAAAGTACGCATTCAAACACTTTTTCTTTTGCCAGCTGTATTCACCTTGCAGGTCTATGTGGCTTTTATCCTGGATAAAGTGTTTAAGTCATGGATGTTAAAGTTTAACTTCTTCATTTTTGACTAGTATTAAAGTTCACTTTTCATTCAGGAAGTATGACGCTGCGCTGTCCACTTTCATGTGAACGCGCACCTAACTAGATAGGACACGGCTGGTTTGAGCGATCCACTTGATAACCAGCGTCGTAGTACAGTTTAGCGAGAGCGCGTATGTTTTGGATTAGGCCAACCGGCTAACTCAAACATATCCAGGTTAGGTTGAACCAGCTTCGGAGTACGGGCCCCAGGTTGAATTGAGGCGAATATTTGTAATGTTCAGAGGTTGTTGTTTAATATTCATGAGGATATTTGTCATTGTTCAAATGATAATAAACATTAGCATAAAGCATATTTGTCCACTCATATGTTGATAAGAGTTTTAAAAACTTGAAAAATATTCCTCTAAGGTACATTTAGAACAGATCAAAAATGTGCGATTAATTTGCGATTAATCGCGATTAACTATGGACAATCATGCGATTAATCGTGATTAAATATTTTAATCGACTGACAGGCCTAGTATATATATTAATAATTTAAGATGTAAATGAATTCCAGTTTATTTGTAGTACTTTCTATTATTATTGTGACATTTGGTGGCATCAATGTGTGCATTTGATACAGATAATGGAGCAGTTGCTTTATAGGGCCACAGTGTATATCCCTTGAAGTCAAATAATGAGATTGCCTTACCACAGCATCTGGCTCTATATCGGACAGGGCTACTATGCTAAATTACTTTAATGAGCATTTTGTGTCCTGCGGTTCTCTGTTTGATTCTGTGACTAACTCTGCTTCTGTGAACACCACCGTCTGTGACTCTGAACAATATGGTCTGGAAAACCCTTTCAGTTTTTCTCCTTTTACTGTTAATGTTGTTCATGAAGCAAATGCAATTCCAAAAGTATGGAAGTCAGCTTATGTCTTTACTAAAAGGAGGGGAGGCCACTTTATTAAATAACTATAGGCCAATCTCTAAATTGTCAGTTCTGGCGAAGGTGCTCGAATGCCTAGTGAGTGAACAAGTAAAGGAGTTTTTATGTAAAAATGATATCCTGTCTAAACATCAGTCAGGCTTCAGAAAGCAACACAGCACCATCACTGCCACAATGAAAGTGGTGAATGACATTACGAGTATTTTAGATAATAAGCAGAGTTGTGCAGCTCTATTTATTGACCTTTCCAAAGCGTTCGATACCGTCGATCATCGCATCTTGAAGCAGAGGCTACTCAGTATTGGCATATCCAGCCATGCAGTAGGGTGGTTTGTGAACTACTCTCTGAAAGGTCCCAATGTGTTCACTTTGATGGGCTGTCTTCTGAGTGGTTAAACATTGCTAATGGTGTTCCTCAAGGTTCTGTTTCAGGTCCACTTTTATTCTCCATCTACATCAACAGTTTAGGTGAAAATGTCAATTAAGCTACTTTACATTGTTATGCTGATGATACCGTGATGTATTGTGCATGTCCCTCCATTAAGGAGGCTGTTGTTAAATTGTAGACTGTTTTTAACATTATTCAGACTCAGCTCTCTGAACTTAAGCTTATTTTAAATGTTGATAAAACCAAGGTAATGCTCTTTTCAAAAGCTAAAAAGACACCAGAGCCTGTTTTGGATATTGTAACTGCGCAAGGACAAGTACTCAAAGTGGTTACCTGTTATAATTACCTTGGTATCTGGCTTGATGATTGCCTCACTTTTAAACTTCATGTCAATAACCTGCTTAAAAAGCTGAGGGTTAGACTAGGTTTCTTTTTCAGAAACAAGTCCTGTTTCTCGCTTGAGGCCAGGAAAAGGCTCTGTGACCTTTTGACCTGTGCTGGACTATGGTGATCTGGTCTATATGAATGCACCTGCCCATTGCCTGAACAAGTTAGATGCCGCCTATCACAGCGCACTGAGATTGGTCACTAACTGTAAAGCACTTTCGACTCCACTTCGAGCGATAGAACTATTAACAAAGCACTTATATACTAATAAAGGACTGGCTTATCTAAAGCCAGTTGAGTAGCACTTGAAATGTTTTTGCTCTATGAAACCTGATGTACTTATATGATTCTGTTCTCTTCAAGTTTGTATTTTGTTGGTCGAACGCACTTATTGTAAGTCGCTTTGGATAAAAGCGTCAGCTAAATGCAATGTAATGTAATGTAATGTACCCTGTATGCCAAGGCAGGTCTGCCATCACTTACTGTAAAGAGGCTCAGTCATTGGTACACGTTTATTTATAAAGCTTTGTTGGGTAAACTCCCGTATTATATCTGCTCTCTGATAACACAGAGAGTTGCAAGCAGCTATTGTCTGAGATCGCATAATGTAGTATTGTTAGATGTGCCAAGAGCAAGGACTGTCTTAGGTAAGACAGCTTTTATGTGCGCAGCTCCACTTGCTTGGAACAGTCTTCAGCAAGAATTGAATCTGAGCAATTTTATTCCTCTGAATGTTTTTAAAGCAAGTCTAAGTGAAATGCTCGTTGAAACTATGGGTATTTGTAAATGTTGATAAGTATGTAAATGTAGCTTGTAAATATGTTGTATGATATCCTCTATTGTTTCATGTTGTTTTATGTTTCATGTGGAACCTAATTGCTGCAGGTCTCCCTTGAAAAAGAGATATATGATCTCAATGGGACCAATCTGGATAAATAAAGGTTTGAAATTAAATGACCTCCACACAGAGCCCCCCCACGTACAACTATAATATTGCATGAAATGGGGCTGCATTAGTATGTTTTGCATTGAAGTGCATGAAAGTTTTCACTTGTAAAGACCCCTCTAAATGTTAAGTTGATGTTGATTATCAAATTCCAATATTATTAAATGTGAGATGTTTCCGGAGGAAATATATGACAAAGATCATTCCAGCCTTGGATCAAGGTGCTGTGCTGAAAGCAAATTCCAGGTGCAGTCCCAAAACAATGAAAGGCTTAGAGGATAAAGGACAAGCACTCCCAAGGCTGGAAAACAGGAAATGAATCAGTGCCTTTTCTCTAGGAAACTGAAAATGTACACTCACTTTGCAGAGACAGAAGGTACATTTACTGTTTGGCTTCACTTGATAGATTATCATAATTGTAATAAAGACATTAACTGTCGAGAAGCACTACAGTTACTACATTTTTAAAGATATTAGACCTCTTTCGTTTCTCTGGATGTTTGTGACATAGTTTCTTACACAATATTTTAGTAAGGAGCTGGTTTAGCTTCAAACTCTTTCAATGCTTCCAATGATTGCTTATACTATATGAAACCTCTTGGCTGACTTCACTGTTGACCTCCTACTGCGCAAGCTCTCGCGCAAAAGCCGGATAAGAGAAACGCATTATGAATTGATTTATAGGAATGCATTATTGCGGCATGTTTTAGTAGCTATTCAATTTTAATAATGTTTGAGCAGCGGGCGCAGCAGTCATCTCTAGAGGCGAGGAATTCAGGGCACAGATTCAAACATCTCAATTGGTGTGACTGTGCTCTCAGGGTCCGAGGCATATGTCCTTGGGTGTGTCTTGCACTCTGTCAGTGTGTGTTGGGGTGGGGGTCGTAGCCCAGACAGCTGCACCCAGTTTAGTGGCTTTGCTCGACCCTCAGAAGTCTCCTGATGGGGATTGATGCCGCTGGGCTGTGATTAAATGCAAGAAAAATGCCTGTTACAAAACCCTCGCTGGTTAATCTGAGGTTAGAGGGGGGGAGGTACCTGTCTTTACTTATCTTACTTGTCAAACACACACAGTGGCGGGGGCTCAAATGTCCGACAGAGATCTGTAATGTATGACCGGGGGAGGGGCTGCTCAATGTTTCTTCGTGTCATTGGTGGTTATTACCAGCTGTCTGTAACCACCTGTACTGTAACACGAGAGGAGAGCTAACCCACTAAAGTAAGCTAGCAGCATGATAATAAAAACTATGGGTACCTCTTACTAACGCTCGGTAAAACGGGTTCAAATGATAGTAAATGTTTTTCCCAAAATATCATTTCTATAATTAATAATTTGAGAGGCCTTTAATGTGAATATGGATCGTCCGAAGGCACCAGGACAGTCTGTAAATTATTCGTACCATAAATCATCAATGATGATCCCAACAATATTTATTTATATTCTTTGATGCTACGGATTTGTTTTTATCCTTCAAAAAGACTGCAACTATTGTCATGCTCTTTTAAAAAGGTGTCTCATTGGAAAGTGGTAAACCATTGTAGATTGTGATAGTCTGAGAGAAAGGCTAGCTGTGGCAAACATCTCCAGTGTTGTGTTTAATGTGACAAAATGCCTGGAATCCTGGGGAAAAAACAAAGCGCCTCCAGACTCCGATCCTCAGGCTCGCTCACACTTTCTCACACTTGACTCAAACACACTCTGAGGATTGAGAGCCACCTGCTTGATAAGTGATAGACGCAACAGCTGCCTTCGGCTAACACACACACACACACACTCCGCTGTTGTTGTTGAGCAAACTGCTGACACACACATACAGTAACCGACACCCACACGTTTCAATTTTCACTCCTTCTCATCAGCTGAACAACTGAAGCACCTTTCCCCCCCCCTTCCCCCCCCCCCCCCCTCCAAGTGCTACAATCTTTGTCAACACATAACACTTTGTTTTGTACCAGAAACTGCACTTTGAACATTTTAAATTGTACCCGTTTATCTCGGCCCTTTTTGTTTTGTTTTTTATATGTAACACTGTGGGACTGCGGGAAACGGTATCTCGAGATTTCTGGATGTATCACACATGTAGTCATTTTGACAATAAAGCTGACTTTGACTTTGAAAGGGGTCATGGGAAATTATTTACTTACATTTTTGAGCAATTTAAGTAAGAATGAGAAAAGCAGGAGTGATTTGTTATATTATTTTACACATTTATTGAACAAATAATACAATGGGATACATGTGAAAGTGTGTGTGAGGTTATGCAGAGGTTGTTGCTGGCTGCTCGGAGGCGGGTGGAGTCACTTCTTCAGGTTTCGGCATCTCAACCTGCACAAATAAATCCACACATTTATGATTATTATATATCCTTACGTCTCCTCTCTAACCTATTAGGTAACTAAAACTAGAAATGGCCTTAAATATCATGTCTAAATGATCCTTCTACAGATTTGTTATGGGGTTGTTGTTATGTTGGAGGCGGGGTTTGGAGCGTGGGCGTCCTTGTTTCGAGCGCCAGCTGGAGGCAGACGGGGGACATGCTTCCCCACCGCCTGCAGCCGGCTCAGAAAACACGACACCCACACATCTCTGCTTTTATAACCCTGTTTCTGTATGGCAGCACACACAGAAGGTGGACAAAATAACAGCAACACTTTACAACATTACAACACTGCAGTAGACTATTTAGATATTGAGCGATATCGCTTTAAAAAAGTTCTGATCTTTTACACTTTTTTTTCTAAATTGTTCTCAACCTGTCATGTTAACCTTTGACCTTCTATGCTTGCCATAGTTCACAGTCTGTGAGGCAGCATTTGGAAAGGACTTGTTGTGTGAAGTGTAAATATGCTGTACATATTGTACCTTCACTGCAGTCTGCTGTATACCACAACATTAAAGAACACACTGTGGTGTTTAAATACCTGATAAGAAGACAGCTTGTCCAAGTTTATCTTATAATAAATTACTCCAAGAAGTTGCACTTTGTCCATGCTGAAATTCTTCTTCTTTTTAACAAACTCAGGGGCTGCTGGTTTTAAAAATGAAGAAGTACACGTGAGTTAGGGCTGCTCAATTCATCGTATTTTCATCGCAATTACGATTTTGGCTTGCAACGATTATGAAAACAACATAATCGAAATAAAATGATTATTTATTTATTGGTTTTTCAGTTGAATTATACTTAAAGTTCAGGGTAATCAACTGTTAAAACATACTGTTCACATTTTTCTTTTCAATAAATGTATGTTTTCAAAGTAAATGGATAATCGTGATATCAATTATTGACCCAAATAATCGAGATTATGATTTTTGCCATAATCGAGCAGCCCTAACGTGAGTCTTTCTCAAACGACCAGAGTACCCAAGTTGTACTGAATTACACTCAGATGTCTACCAATCTTTTTTCAGATTGTGTTTTGAGCCCAGTCCTCGTAGCTGCTTGTTAGTGTAGCTCCACATCTCGCACAGTTTGTCCACATGAATAAAATATATTTTATCTGCATGACAACACAAACTAGCCTCTTGTTGTTCATGGGAGGAACGAAAACATCCACCGAATGATCTCTGAGTTGATGAAGAGAAGGATATCACGTGCATTAGCTGTGATTCGCACACAAATATGGAACTAACTGCAGGGTGAATGTGCTTCAGAGGGTTTATAGCTCCTCCACTGATTGGTGATTAACACATGGGACATAGAGGACAGGACAACACGCTGCCTTTACGCAGACACAGCTAACATTAATGTGTCAGGAGATGCTATGGACCAGTGTCCTCTAAGAGCATGAAGTGCTGTCCTGCAGCAGGTCTGCATGCTAATCCTGTGCTTGTAAAAACTCCAGAAAGACCTTGATCCAAATATCCTTCGTCCACACTTTTGTCTAAGAAAGTGCTATTTTTATCCACCAGCGAACAAATCTCAGTGAAAATAAAATGTAGGTCACAGAGCGCAGTAAGTCATCTCTCGCCAGATCTAGTGTGTCTATTAATGAGTACATCTTTTTTAGCATTACGCTGATGCACAGAGAATGCCAGAGCAAAATATATTTCGCCTAGATGGCTCCATCCAAAATGATCTCGCAGCCTAGTTTGAATTTGAAGAATTGATGCTTTCTCTTTAAGAGCCGCTTGTTCTCAGACATCAACCTGAGCGTCACGATGTCTAGAATACGAGCCTTGAACCTGGAGAGATTTAAAAATACTTCTTCCTTGGATCTTGTGTTATCTTCTGTGTCTTTGATGTCGTGTTTTAAAAAGACACTGCAGTTTGTCCTTCATGAGGAGGATGGGACCTGGAGCACACACTCATCTATTTCCTCTGTTTTTGCCAAAAATATAAAGTGCTAAGTAATAAAAGATAGCCGTGTTATATCCCAACCTCTACTCCCTCCGTAAAACAGCAGCAATTTGGCCAAGTATTCATTAAATAGACTAAGACCCTCCCCCTTTGAAGTCACTGCCTGTCTGAGGTATTAGAATAAATAAAAGAGGTGTTTGTTGTTCCTACCAGTCTCCCTGCCCGCTGCTTCAGTTTCCTCCACACCGTGTGATGAGCCTGCAGAGAGGAAGACAACGTGACTGACAGGCACATGTACACACTGATAAAGTGCTTTTAATGCACCGTACAAAAGGACACGCTTTCATTTTCAGTCTTTATTTCGAACAGATTAAAAAATATTAAATGTGAAAAACAGAATACCGTATTGTTATAATACAGTATTTATCCACATTCATGGTAATATTTATAGATTCAATAAAAAAACAAAAAAGAAAGTCTTCATATTAATAATAATAATAAATCATATGTGTCCGAAAGGGAGTAGGAGGAAGCAAATGCTTATTAATTCCCACCCCTTACTTGATCAATGATTGTCCTTTAAATCATTATGCAAGTTATTCCTACATACATTTATACATATACAATCATTTCTCATCTTCAATCACCTTTCTTCCTTCTCATAGTTTTCCAAAAAAGTGTTTCTGTACATCCTTTTAAACTGAATGATGCTTGTGCTTTGTTTTAACTCCTGCTCCAAACCATTCCATAACATCACCCACTTTAATATTGGAATAACAATCAAATGTCATGAATATTCTGCTGCATGGCAACAGCGTTTGTAATTATAATCTTGAGGGAAACCACTGCAGACTGAGAAAGAATCACTGCTTGATACATCTGTGATTAAAACCTGGATTGCCTCAAGCAGGTGCCAATAGATGACCATTTCAACTGGTTTACACCTTTTAAAAAGGGCTGTACCGAATACTTTGAAGCTTTCATTGGCATTCAGACTCAACATCCTAATGCTGTGCAGCTTTTCTGTCTGCATGTCTATTCTTCCTGTTTAAGCCTGCTGTTTCTGGACTTGGAAAAAAACTGTTTAAATAACTAAATGTTCTCACTCCATTTATTTAGGATAAAATGGTGGTCAACAACACTTCTGGTCTACTGGGAAGGTCAATCTTTTAAAATACAACAAAAGGTCAAACGTTAAGGTTTTTACACAGTAGATTAAAGCCTGACAGTGTCTCCTTTTAGCGTATTAGTGTGCTTTCCATCAGCATATCAGAAACACATCCTACCTCCATCTGCAGCGGCAGGGAGAGGCCCTGTGCTCGGCGCTGGAGGCCCCAGGGACCCTCCCCCAGGCTGTGGAGGGCCGTCACATCGTACTGGGAGCAGAGGCCCGTCCTGCCCACCAGGGGGCCCGCACTCAGCAGCACATGGTCACCACATCTGCACACAGAGAGGAAGGAACACGATTCATCAGCTCTCCTTCACACAAAGAAGTTACGAAGTCAAATAGGAAACTAAGAAAAAGAGTGGAAATGAAACAAAAGTCACCTGTGGAGCATCACGGTGCCAGTGGGACTTTGTGACGCCTTCTGCTCCACCTCTTCCTGTCTACACCTGGATGACAAAAAGAAAACATGATCAGCTTGTGTCCTGGATTATTATGTGGGGGGGGGGCGATGCAGAGAGGGCAACAAGGACAGCAAAAGAAGGACACAGAGGTGTATAAAGCTAGAAAAGGCACAGAAACAGCTGGAAAATGTTGAAAAAGCTGTAAACCGTATCAGTGTTAGACTGTTCTGTTGCTTATGAAGCGCACCTGCTGTGTGAGAAGACCTCCAGAGCCACAGAGGGCACCACGACCAGAGGCTCCCAGGCCAGGTCCTGGTGGATCAGCTGCTGGGCCCCTCGGGTGAGAGACCGCAGCGACTCCTGGAGAGATAAGATACCGCCATGTTGGTTTATAACACTCAAATCTGGTATCCCAAGGTAAAATAACAACACCAAGAAAAACATCTGAACTATTCCATCTCTACAACTGCTGGTGACCAGCTAAGTCTTCACTTTTAATTCACACTCTGGACTCTCTTCCTCGCACAAAACACATTTAAATAAATATGAATATGCATGTGTGGTAGCGTAAACACCCAAGTATAGAGACTCATTTTGCTGGCAGCATTAGTTTAAAAGGAGGGTGTCAGCGAAACACGCATTAAGGTCAAATGATGCCTAATGAAGCATCTTTGATATTGTTTCAATAGACGAGTATTTGATATCCAAAAGATGGAAGATCACTTCTTAAAGGAACTGAACATGCGCTGAAGACCTGATGTCAATGGTAAACAGAAACGATGGCATGACTGTTTTATTTTATTTTACAGATATCCTGCTATGAAATGTAATTGTTATTTGTAATTTGTTTGTCAACAAAAGGACAACGTTAGCTTAGGAAGAAGACAGACGGGAAATGACTGCAGAGGCTTATTTGCACTTTAGACCACATACGCACCTCAGAGGGAGTCCATGAGTCGAGCTGAGGGTCGAGCACCACGTCACAGCAGAAAGCCCCGGCAGTGGCTACTGCAATGGAAACAGAAACACATGAACACCACTCACCAGAGTCAACGTGTATCTTTCAATAACGTTATGAGAAAATGGCCTGCCAGGAATTATGTTTAAGGAGCCAAAAGAATCGTACTTAGACATAACAAGTCTAGCAGAACGGGCAAAGACAGACGCTGCATCTAACCTTCAATTCTGTCTCGAAAGTTCCTGGCAGAGATTTGTTTAATACTACAGGTCTCTGATGTTTGGTTAGGGTAAATAAGGAGAAACAAAGAGGATCTCTTTACTCTCAACATCCATGGAGCTGAGCAGCTCCACAGTGAAGTCCTCTTTGAAGGCAGTCTCCAGAACCTGACCCAGCAGGGCGGAGCAGGAGCGCCAGTAGGCCTGAAATGAAAGGAAACCACAAACATCTCAAACACTTCTATATCCCTTATAGAACATTCTTATGCCATTAATAGCTGAAAGAAACCAATTTAGGAAGCTTTGAGACATCCAAATTGTTAGTGTGTACAGTATATGTGTTGTGATGGACGTGGATTTACAGTGCAGATAGCGGCTTAACACCTTCAGTTGGATTCATTTACATTTCAATAGAGAGATAACGGTAAATATTTACCTACTTTAGCATCACCTGTGGACAAGTGAGTATGAATATAGACTTGAAAAGACGAGAGTAAACATATCATTTAAGATAAGAAATGAAAAAAGTATAAAACACTATCATGTACTGAAACAAATAAAGCCAATTCCTACTTAAGAAATGCCTTTATTCCCCTTGAAAATGTATGAAACTCCCTGACTTTCATAATTCTTTCACAGTTTTCAGGTCACTATGAAAAAGCTGGAGACTCTATGTTGAAATCCTATCACATTAAGTATATTCTCGTGGTAATAGTACCTGGTTGGCGATTGTTGGATCGTTGTCTTTGAATGTGAGCAGGGTGAGAGAGCAGGCGTGAGTGAGGGGCTGGTGGACGGACCACGGCTCCCCGTCCACCAGGGCCAGAGCCGAGTTGTCCACATAATGTTCTGTCAAGTCTGAGGGAAACACAGAGTGCAAAACAAGCGTTTATTTATAGCGACACATATCGTGCATCCACATTCCCTTAAAACGGATTATTTTATTTTCTATTTCATTTTAACTAGCACCTTTTTTCAGATATGTAAGCATACCTGTCTGTACCGACTACTAGGGATGGGAACGATTAATCGAATATTAGAAATTATTCAGGTATTCTAATAATTATTCAGGTATTCTAATAATTATTCAGGTATTCTAATAATTATTCAGGTATTCGAATATGAGTTATTAATTGTTTTATTATTATTTTTATTTTTTTGGGAGGGTTGCCTAAGTTGATTACATATTATCAAATTGAATAATTCAATGTATACGACAGTGCCATAGCTAAATGTGTGACGTCTAAAGGTGTGTTTTGCTCCGCTCACCGGTCCCTCACAGCGGGGCAGAGCTGCAGGTGCTGATCTCTCTCTCTCGCGTCCGGTTATACTTCACTCGCGTTTATGTCCAAATCCATCAGATCTAGCTAGTGCTAGCCAATGATATGGCTGTTGTCCCTCCCTACACGCAGACCACGCAGACTCAAACCTCATCTTAGGCCCAAATGCGCTCCGCAGCCGTTGCGAGGTTCCGGCGCTAACAGTTCATGAGCGTGCTCCTCCGCCCCCTGTCAACACTCGCGACACATGAGTGGCCAGCCTAATCAACAATAAGCGCTGCTTGGCAACCGTGTGTGGCGGCAAAGTACAGACGTTTTGACTGGAGAGATTTAGTTTTGCCGGTATTCAACATATTTTACCAGTCATAGTCCGGTAATTATTTACACTCTAAGAAGAGTCCCACAACAGACATGGCGTCAAAAAGGAGTAATGTGTGGAAATATTTCGACCAGGTTAGTGAGTGCGGTGTAGAGGTCAAACTATGCAAAATTAAACCTATACGTTGCTATACCCGCAACCTCTGTTCCAGCTGAGAGGGTCTTCTCTACAGCTGGGCTGATTGTGAATCGCCTCTGCACATGAAAGCTGTAGGCCTATAGCTGTCAAACTGTGATCACCAGTTCAATACATTTGACAAATTCGACTTGGTTTCTATACTTATTTGAACATGTATTTATTTATTTCCAAAGGTTGATGAAAAAAAATGTTTGAAAAAAAAAAATTGTAATCTTTTTTTTTTATAGGATATGAACATTTCGGTTAACCGGTTAAACGTGTTTTGGGGGGTCGAATATTCGAATATACATTTGCTTTCAAATTCCCATCCATACCGACTACCCAGGGAAAGGTCAGAGAATTTAAATGAATGTCTGAATTTATTTTTTATTTGACAAGACTTAGAAGGAAAGGGGTAATGTATGTATGTGAGCAATAACGTGTAGATTTGAGTGGACTGTAAACTGAGGTGGGTGTGATTTTTATGTACATCTCCATGTAAGTTCTTTAAAGAAAACTCACGCCGGGCGCAGCTCAGAGGAGTGGACATCCCTCTGTTCATGACCAGCAGAGTACCTTCCAGCCCCGGGCACTGCATGGACACCTCGATCTTCTCGATGCGGGGGTACAGAGCTCTCTGCCGGGCCTGCTCTCTGGAGAACACGGCATTGCGTTGGCTGCGGACGTCTGCAGGCGAAGCACGCAGGGCTGCAGCGGCAGATGAAAAGCCTGTGAAGAGAAAGAGGAGGAAATTATGGAACCTAGCAGAAAAAGGGATGCAGACTTATTCAAAAGCACTTCAAGGCTTTTATTGTCATTTGCACATTAGCAGTGTAGATATGTCAATGAAAGACTTAGGTCACAGGCTCCTCCAACAGTGCAACATATATAATAGAACAAATACAAAAGATACAATAGTGCAAGTAAATACAAATAAAATAGAATAGCAATCGTGCATTAAGAGTCTATATACAAGTAAATGGAATATGATATATTAGATCAATAATTTGTAAGATGCACAGATTAAACACTTTGTATAACCTTGTATAAAAAATGCCAATGCAAATAAAGTAAATATATATAACGAAAACACTACTTTATGTTCGTGTCATATCAATATCTGGGCTTAAAACTAAATTGTTCTAAAATAAATCTGTGTTTCAAAGTGAGGGGTACGAACCAAACAATCTATGGAGTTGCATTATGGGAAGTGTAGGCTCTCGTAAAATTAAATAATAACACTGGCTCTCACTTAAGGAGAGGTCCTTGTACGTTACTCTACGTACTGGGGACATTTAGTAGAATAGAGGCGTGCTTATCGTTATGAATTACACTTTGCATTAAATGTCATGTCAAAATGTCTATTTATCCAGCCTCCAAATTACATTTCTACCTAGATAGCTCACATGCTAATGCTAACGTTACTCACGGCGCTGGAGAACTTGACACACGGTCCTGGTCACCATTGTGAAGAAGATATTTATTTCTACACCTACATAAATAAATAAAAACGCAAATGTGTACGGAAGGGCAAATGGATAAACGTATGTCGGTTGTGTCTTTATCTGAAGGACGCCATGCCTGTTTGACGTACAACAGTGAAGCAGGTCCGGGTAGGAACTTAATAGTGCTGGGAAAGTTCCATGTGACCCACAGGACGTGCAGTTTGTGTTTATGACAGCAGGGGTCGCTGTTGCTACTCATTTCAATGAGGCTTATGTAAAGGAACTGAAATATTTTTGTAGTCCGTTGCTGGAAATCTTTAGCAGCACCATTTTAATTAACATTCTCCAGAGCCGTATAAAGAGATATAGGGCTAGCTATTATCTTATACGGCTCCGGCAGCAACAAAAGACTGATAATACTTCCGCTGAAAGCTTTCAAAATAAGACAGAGCCTGCCAACAAGCTTTTAAATAATTACCTTACTGAATCTCCTGAAAAATGAGCGCTGATGAACAAGGGTTTACAAATATATACTTTAGTAAGAAACATGTATAATGATGACAACAAGCCAAGTGCGGTACGAGAAGCCCCTACAAAATAAAAGCCCAAATGAGACATTAACACAGCGCTCAAACACACCACCGAAGAAGAAAGGCGCATATGATGCACACCCTTCGCCAATATGAAGCCATTCAGGGCAGTTTCTGCCTTTAAAGAATAAGCCTTGTTATTTCTACAAGTGCTGAATCCACTACCTATAATAAAGTAGATGCGACGCCGAATTATTATCTTGGGTAAGACATGTTTTCCGTTATCTGCACAGAATCTAGCATTCACGCTCCTGAAAGAGGAGGCCCTGCGCTAACATAAAGCATGAAGTCATTAGCTATTTGGCTAACTAACTTTAGCATTTGTTTTTGTTGCCTTGTTTGTTCCTGAATGAGCCATGCAAAACAAAACAGATTGTAATTACCCTGCAACACGTAATAATCTTACATACAACACTTGTATGAATATTAAACACCTAAATAATAACATGTAGTTAGCCAGGAACTTTAGCAACATTAAGCTAAACCTGCAAGACTGTCAAAGAAGGAGCCGCTGCACAAACCCAGGCAAGGAGTGGCTACATATTTATAGATAACAGTCTTTCAAGAAGGTTGCTTTATTACAGAAGCTTTATTTATCTATTTGTTTCCCCCTCACCAAAAAATACAAATAACATAATTTAAACATAAATACAAAATATTTTGGTCAAATTATGAATACATAATCTAATATCGTTTCTGGATGTATCAGGCTCTGGTTGCTTAAAATCAGTAATGTTAACACTGCTCTCAGAATGAATGAAAGCAGGCACTGAAATGTAGTCACACAACAATTACAATTAATCTATTAACATGTAAGTACATATTAAAGTCAGGATTTTGTCTTAAAATGGCTCTAAAACACACTGTGATCACGTTTTCTTGCATTTTGTCAAGAAACAAATATATGTGTTGCATCAGCGTTGTTACAAGTTACTTATTTGGTACGTATAGATGCAGATAACTACTTATTAACATTGTCCTTTTTCCAGTCCTGCAGAATGTCCAAGATCAGGCGGAAGGTAACAGTGGAGAATTCAAAAACCATATCTGATAGCAGCAGCATCCCCGCCGCCGCCACCACCACCAGCAGCAGTAGCAACCCCGCCGCCCCCTCCCGCCGGCCCAGTGTGTTTGAGAGACTTGGCCCCAGCACTGGGAGTAATGCTGCTGATGTAAGTTCACCCCATCGTGAGAGTCAGTCATCATCTCTTTTGCTTAGGGACTCCTTAAGTGGGAGCACCTTCTTTAGTAGGATAATGTTGAAAAAATATCACTCGTCCCCGGCTTGAGCTTCAATCTCAGGATCCATGTATTTGTGATCCTCTGTAGAAAGGAAGTAGTCATCACATACAGAGCATCAACTAGTTCCTGAGCAGTGTCCTTCACATGCTGATATCCAAGAGAGGGAGTTACACAGTCACAAGATGGAGGAATAGAAAGCAGTATTCAATGTTTACTTCAGATTAGCTCCACGTCAGAAATGAGCATGCTTGTCATATGTCTCTCTCCATAGAGGCTGAATCCTCATGTTAATCACATAGCTATCATATGCCTCAAACAGTCCTGATGCTCTTCTAGGTAATCACACATCCTGTCATGTTCACAGCTACAGTTGGGATACCTTTGTTATCATGTGGACTCTGACATTGGAAGAGTACATTCAGTGTTTTCCCAACAGATAATAAAACATGTTGTGTTTTCTATCCAGAACTTGCAGTATCTCATGGGGCTCATCTATATGTTTTCTTTCAGAGTCACTGTAGAAATTGGCTGAAGTCCGGTAATTGCAATTACGGCAACACTTGTCGCTACACACATGGAACTCAGCCACGAGGCAAAGGATTTAGCTTTAGTCGGTAAGACGGCTTGTTTTATTCATTTTGGCAATCAGGATTTTATGTAATAGTTAAGGTTTATGGTTTTCCTGTTCGTTTTCATTACGTTTTTTTTTTGTGGCTTCTCCAAATTAAGATCACAAGGGTCATGATATTGACACGGTGTGTATTTATGTCTTTATGGAGCAGGTCAGCCGAGAGACCCACAGGTGATCTGCGGGAGAGGATGAAGAATAAAAGACAGGATGTTGACCCAGAAAACTTAAAGCGAGACCTAGACGAGCCCACGTCCCCCCCAGCGAGAGTGAGTTCCCTCAGTCTAGTTTTGAAAGAAAACGTGTAATGGTGATAATACATCAATGCTTTATTTTAAAACAAAAACAGTCTCTGGCCCACTGACCTCAAATCTGAAGCTGTTCTATCGTCTGAATTGGAATGTGATTTATTTTTTAAACCTGAATTGCAACTAGGGCTGCACGATATTGAAAAAAACTGACATTGCGATATTTTTTCCCCCTGCGATATATATTGCGGTTTTTTTAACTATATTTAATCGGATGAAGGATTTTAGTCGCGGACGTCTGGATCTTAACTGGTTGACTCATCATACCTTAAGTCATGATCTAACATGTCATGATAATGCATGTTGCTTCCCCTCAAATAAGGGGGTTCATCTGTGAATGAAGAAGAGAAGAACCTTTTTGTATCCAAAATAGTTCCAGATGGCAGATGTTGCTTTTCTTATTGGAAGTAAATCTTCATTCTCGCCGGTATTGTCCTGCTGTTCCTCGCTCATTTTTTACCGGTGTTTTGATGGTCTGCAAACTAGCGGGGCGGGGCCTGCTGTGATCTGATCAAGAATGATTGTGATTGGGGGTTTGCTGTGCATGCAGAGCCTGCATGTCACTCACTCAAGTACCCCTGACATGAGAGCCGCGCAAGTTTTCCTTTTGTAGCAAGCAGCAAAATAATTACAACATGACGTGTTTGAGTTAATTTACCTACTTAATATATTACGACCTAAAGAAAAATTAAATGAAAAATTTTTTTTTATAAAATCGCACGTCCCTGCGATGTGAATATCGCCCATATCGCAGTTATCGCCATGACACGATATATCGTTCAGCCCTAATTGCAACCCCTATATAGCCTATGTAGAACACAAAAACAGGAAGTGATGTGTGTGTGTCATCCTCACATCTGTGTTTGTATCCATGTACAGCCGAGAGACTCCTCCAGAGGCAGACACAGGGAAAAGGAGGATATCAAAATCACAAAAGAGCGCACCCCAGCAAGTGAAGAAGAGCCCACAGAGTGGGAAGCCAATCGTGAAGGTTAGCTTGCTTTATTCAAGTGACCTGATGATTTGTCCCTTTTTCTTTTCTTCTGATTTGAACTAAGTATGGACTTTAGCATGTCAGATTCTATCATTTCAACTTTTTTTTGATCCACTTTAAGACTCAGATATCGGTGACTACGACTACGAGTTATCCCTAGAGATGAAGCGTCAGAAGATCCAACGTGAGCTGATGAAGTTGGAGAACTTGGACAAGAGGGATGAGATTGTCATCAAGAAGGAGGAGACCCCCGCCAAAACAAGAGCCACCGCCATGCCGAAGGTATGTTACATCACTGATTTTCCTTCATGAAAGCTCACAGGCCTCTCTGAAAGTCCTTTGGGAGCATCTCTGATTTTAATTTCACCTGAACTGTTTTCCTTCTCCTCAGGCTTCTCTTGAGCCGTTAAGCAATAAGGATTCACCTTCACCCAGGAAGGCAAGTGGATCCCCAAAACACAAAAGTGGAACCAAAGGCTCAGGCTCTGGGAAGAAAGAGAAGAAGGGGCTGGTGTCCCTGCCCGTTTCAGAAACTACCAGGTAGCGGTCTAGAGCCACGATGTCAACATATGTGGAATGTTTTGGCCATTTAAAATGCAAGTACGTATTAAAAATGATATCATTATTATATTTGAGGAAGTAATGATAGATGTTTTCTATCCTCTTCCATCCAGGCCTTCGAAAGGGAGCCACAGTAAGAAGAAAGGGCCCCGTACCCCCAGTCCTCCTCCCCCAGTGCCTCTGGACCTTCCCGTGGTTGGGAAGAAACACAAAGGCAAGCACAAGAACAAGGAGAAGTCAGAGGAGAAGCAGAAGGAGGCAAAAGATCGGGGGCAAGATGCAGAAAAACACAAGGAGAAGAAGGAGAAACGCAGGTGTGGTGTCATTCAGATGACTCTCTTTAGTAGTGCGGTCATTCATACAAGAAATCCCTGTTTGAACATTCATGTGTTGCCTTTAGGGACCGATCGGACAGTTCCCACAAGGCCAAGCGGTCAGTGATGTCAGAGGAGCGATCTGGCAGCGTGTCATCCCCCTCGAGGTGCATCTCCCCCCCAGCCAGGAAGAAATCCAGCTCTCCTAAAGCATCGTCCCATAAAACCCCCGTACTGGCCTCCCCTCCTCGCAGGTTAGCACGTGCTGGGTTTATTCTGATCAAAAATATTTAGATAGCCAGGGTTGCGTATGGAATTGAATATCAGATTTTTTTCAAGTTTCATGCCAGACATTATGTTGTAAGGTTCAAGGCTTTTATTGTCATGTGTACATAGCTACAGTGTAGACCAGTGTTTCTCAAACTTTTTCATACCAAGGACCACTTAACCAATAAATAAACACTCGCGGACCACCTAACTCCACAAACATCAAAAATCACATCGTTTTTCTAGAACAGATTACAAATCGCCTGAAAATGGTACAAACAAGTGGCAACATGTGTGATGAAGGTGTTGTGCTGGGCTATATCATGCAATTAAAAGTTAAACTTAACCTTGCTCCATTGTGGAGATATTCCCGCGAGAGTGCGGAAAACATAAATTGATTAATTAATTTCAAATGTGAAATGTTACCAATATACTCACGGACCACTAGGGGGCGCTCACGGACCACCAGTGGTCCGCGGACCACACTTTGAGAAGCACTGGTGTAGACAATGAAATGATTAGGTCACAGGGTCCTCCAACAGTGCAACACAATACAACAGATGATAGTGCAAGTAAATAGAATATAATAGAAATTGTGCAGATTAGTCTATATATAAGTAATTGGAATATTGATATATATAAGTTGCAAACAGATGAATGTGTAACAACTAGGGCTGTACCCGAATATTTTTTCGTTGGAGTACTATTCGGGTTTCAATTTCGTTATTTGGATATTCGTTTTGTTCGTTTTTTCCCGTTTTTTTCTTCAAATTGAATTTATTGAAATCTCCAATATCAACGTAAGAGCTTGTGCCTCTTCGGGGGGTGCTAACACTTAACCATAAACGTTATAGTTTACTTTCTCCGTCTTTATATGTAGATATTACTTTTCTCCGTTAATCTCCGTCACATTGTTTCCATAGCAACAACAACTTCCTGTCAACTGTGCTAACTCTCCTTCAAAATAAAAGCATGTCCATAAATAGGAAGACAAGCCAAATTACACTTAAGACATATACAACTGCAACGAAAGTAACACACACAATGCGATATCCTTTTCAATTTCAAAGAACACAAATTGGGTTACATTAACAAATAACTATAAAACAACAATACTGTAGAATAACAAAATGAATGAATACACCGAAATACACGTGTTGAAGCGGTTCGCTGCCGATTACTACCCCCCCCCGCGCGCGCAGGCCGAATATTCGAATATTCGCTGCTGATAACTGCCGAATATCCGGAGCCCGAAAAATGGTATTCGGGACAGCCCTAGTAACAACCACTGTATATGATTAGGCGGGCTTTATTCGTTATTATTCAATAATGTAACCGGTTTTATTTGAACCATCCTTTTTGTCCCCACAGGTCTCCCTCTCCTCCACGGCACCAGCGCACCCCCACTCCCCCCCGACAGCACTCCCCCTCCTCCCACTCTGGTTCCTCTGCCCAGCGACACTCTCCGTCTCCTCCTCCTCGTCGCCGTCGTTCCTCCTCCCCGACCTATCATCGCAGCGCAGCAGCTCCGGCTTCTGCCTCCTCCCCTCAGAGCTCCCAGCGTTCCCGATCCCCCCTCGCCTCCCACGACGCCTCCTCTCCTCCCCGCCGCTCCGACAGATCCAGCCCCAGCCAGCGGCACTCGAGAGGCCGAGAAAGGAGCCGGGGGGAACGAGAGAGGAGCCCCCCAGCCCAGGAGCGCAGACCTGAGCGCAGAGACGGTAACTTGTTCAAAGAGATTATTATGTTGTGGAGACAGCAACTATTTAGATAATTAATTGATCAAATTATCATTTCCTTCATCAGTTGTTGTTTTTTCTCTGTAACTAACAGAAAGCCGCAGCAAGCGTGAGAAGGAAGGCCTCCGCGACGACCGGGACTTTGACTCCGAGCAGGTCTCGTCACGGGACGCCCGGGAAGACCGAGAGACGAGAGAGGCTCGTGAGAAAAGGGAGACTCGCGACAGAGGAAGGGAAACAACCCGAGACTCTCGTGACAACCGAGACAATACCAGAGACGCTAAGGACCCCAGAGAGAGCAGGACGGAGACCCGCCCCAGCCGAGAGTCTCCAGAGCGCCGCGACCGCGAACGGGAACGAGAGAGGGACCGCGAGAAGGAGAAGGAGAAGGAGAGAGAGCGGGAAAAGGAAAGGGAAAGGGAGAGAAAGGAGGAGCCGGCTCAGGATGACAGGAGCTATGGGAGAGGGCATGGACGGGAAGAGGGAGGGAGAGCGGAGGCGAGGACGGAGAACAGAGCGGAGAGGAACGGGCGAGGGAGAGGACGTGGGACTGAGACATCTGATAAAGGTAAGCACTGGATGGAAAAGTATTCAGATCTTGTTAAAGTAGCAGTACCAGAGTGTAGTAATGCTCTGTTACATGTCAAAGTCCTGTAATCAAAAAGTCTTGGCATCAAAATACAAATAAAGTCATTATGCAGATTAGCCCATTTCAGAATATAATAATAATCTTATGTTTATGTCGAGACACTCGCATGTAGGGATGGGTATCGTTAAGGTTTTAACGGTACTACTACTTTTATCGACACCGCTTATCGGTCCGGTCTTTTAACGGTACTCTTATCGGTTCTTTTGGAGAAATAAAAAAGGTAAACTAACTAAACAAATTGTGAACAAAACTAACATTGCTTTTTATTTAAATTAAATACATAATATTTCACATCAAAAGAAACAACAACGTTTTAACAAATCGTATTAAATAATGTGATGACAGAACTGTAAACTACGGAGCCCCCCTGCCGACATTGGTGAGAAAAATATGAATGCGTGGCCACGAGTTAATAATGCGTGGCCACGAATGAGTTATTATGTTCCCACGCATTAGTAATTCGTGGGAACACAATAATTATTACGCAATAACTAAATCCAGATAGTCTATAGAAACTGATGACTGAGTGACAACCATAGACAACACTAGCTAAACTCTGTACCGTAGGCTACGGCTATTATCGCGAAGCATGGATCATTTTGATTTGATTTGATTTTCATTTGGGTATGAATTATAATGATATTCTGGTATCCCTTGCAGTTAAGCACAGTGTCATCCTTAGCAAAAGGCACTTGATTCGCCTGCTGAAAATGCACGGTTTGAAACGTAGTTGAGTAAAGTTAGAACGATATTGGCAGATTCGGATTTCACGGATCAATAACTCATGAACAAAACGTTATTCAGACAAAGATTACGTCTCCTAAGTACCGTGGTAAGGTTGACAACGAACTACAATCACATGTTGATAAAAAAAAGCCAATATGCGCCGTCCTCGCTCCGAGCTGGACACATTACATTGGTGAATATTTATACTGTATAATAGTAACGTTATTGAAGATGATGCCATATTTATTGAAGATTTTACACTATAAATATTCACCAAAATGATTCAAAAGCACATTCTTCCAAACTCTCTGCTGTAGTATGAGCAACATGAGACTATTGATGTGTGTAGTGAGTTTGGTAGAAATATAGTGAAGTGATTGAATATTATTGTATTCTCTTTTTTCGGAGTTGCACTTTGCAGACGGTCCCTGAGCACTCGTTTCTTCTCCGGTTGCAGATAGAGACCAATGTAATGTCTCCAGCTTGGAGGACAGCACGTATTGGCTTTTTTTGATCAAAATGTGATTGTAGTTCGTTGTCAACCTTACCACGGTACTTAGGAGACGTCATTTGTGTCTGAACAACGTTTTGTTCATGAGTTATTGATCCGTGAAATCTGAATCTGCCAATATCGTTCCAACTTTACTCGACTTGTTGTCACTCAGTCATCAGTTTCTATAGACTATCTGGATTTAGTTATTGCGTAATAATTATTGTGTTCCCACAAATTACTAATGCGTGGGAACGTAATAACTAATTCGTGGCCACGCGTTATTAATAATTGAGTTAACTCCGTGTGTTGCTGCTAGCATACATAACACCTGACGTGGAAACGTTACTCGTGGATTGGGCTACAGAGCCACTAGAAAACGGTGCATTCCTCCGTCTGAATGTGGAGCGCTTTTGCTAAATGTTTAGACAAATTGCTCGTGTTACCGCCCTTACATGCTAAACTCTTATTGCACTTTTGGTAACGAGCATTGTCCGCATCGAGACGGGTAAAGTTTAACCACACCTCGGAGCGCGTTCTCTCCGCCTTCTCCTCCGTGTGTGTGTGTTACTGCATGTAGCAGCTGCGTGTGTGTAAACTGCCCCGCCCCCTCGCAAGCAGGCGGGGGAGAGAGATCGAAAATACTAACAATAATCATGGACGCATATTGCAGTCTTCTTGCGTATTAGAAACGGAGTTGGCGACACTAAAACTGCAATATAATGTTTGTGTAGCAATAACACATATGACACATATTTTTTAGATGTCTCCAGTACCGATAAAAAGACCGATAACGTTGCAGCTTAACGGTACCACTGTCTTTAATAATTCAGCCCCGGGGCCCGTTTAATACCGGGGCTCGGTACCCATCCATACTCGCATGTAGCTTTCCCCAGGTAGAGGCTTGTGTTCCCCCTTTTTAAGTGATATTTGATGTCCTTTCAGGCTCAAACAGAAACTCCCGAGGATCCCAACTGGAAGGCAGCCATGACAACTGGGACTCCCGGAGCAGCGCGGTGAGGGAGCGGAGCGCCGAGAGGAGCACGGACCGCAGTGCTACAGAGAGGAGCTCAGAGAGGGGTTCGGACCGAGATCGATACGAAGGCGAGCGCCGAGGAGAGCCGGCCCGCGACTCGTCGTTCGACCGGAGGGGAGGACACGGAGAGAGGGAGCGCAGAGACATCCGGGAGAGAGCCGGAGGTCAGGGTGCACTTTGTTTTTATTTGTTTTATTACTCAAATGTATAAAAAAACATTTCTAAGCTTTTACTTTCTGTTTTTCCAGATCAAAGAGCAGCCTCCCCAAACCGACACCAGGGGAGAGCCGAAGAGCCCGAGCGGGAGGAGAGGAGGGAGGAGCGCCGGACTGATCGACCAGAAGACCGGCGAGACGACAGGACTCGCGACCGGGACAGAGAGAGAGAGAGAGAAAGGGAGAGGGAAAGGGAGAGAGAGAGGGAGAAAGAGAGGGAGAAGGAGCGAGACCGCGAGAGGGAAAAGGAGCGAGAGAAGGAGGCGGAGAGGGAGAGGGCCCGTGAGAGAGAGAGGGAACGGGAACGGGAGAAGGAGAGAGAACGAGAGAGGGAACGGGAGCGCGAGGAGAGGGAGAAAGAGAGGGAGGACCGGGAGAGGGAGAGGAGGGACAGGGAGAGAGATAGGGAGCAGCGGGAGAGGGAGAGGCAGCGGGAATGGGAGGAGCGAGAGAGAGGGAGAGAGGAAAGACGGGACAGGAGGGATGACCCCAGGGACGAGCGACCCGTCAGAGATACCCGGGACGACAGGAAGGCCAGGCATGTATCCAAATAACAAGTAGTTTCTATGCACTGCTAGTGTTCATTTTGGCCCTTTCCCTCATAATCTTTTTTTGTATTCTTCGTAGTCGTAAGAGGCCCAGAGTGGAGAGCAGCCCGAGCCCCCGTGCCTCGCCTAAGCGCACAGCTCGTGACTTAAGTCCTGCAGAGAGCGACGGCTACAACAGTGCGGAAGAGAAAAGTGAGCGGCCAATTGGCCGGGGGCAGGCCAAGCTCCACCCTCCGCCCCTCCTCTCTAACCCAGTGTGTCCGCATCCATCTGACGGTAGGGACACACTTTCTGTTTATTGTGGAAGGCATCTAAAACATTGCACTGTTAATCATTGTATAGCTAATACCACACATTAGTTACTTCCAATGGTCACCCAGAGTCAAGAGGCGCGTTCACACCGCAGTACTTTTCCCACTTTAGTTCCGATATAGTTCCGAAATGTTGCGTTCACACCAAGAAGAGCGGGAACTAAAATGAGTTAATGAGAACCTTTTTACCCCCTTTTCCGTCCGAGAGCAGGGACTTTCGTGGGAGAAAAAGGTTCCTATGTCTGATTGGCTGGGCGGATTACAAACCACGCCCCGTAAAACTCCCAAAAAGTTTTGTGAAGCCGCCATTTTATTATCCTCGCATTAGCATTATTAGCATTCGCCCAGCGCAGAAACGCAGAGACTAACTTATGGCAACACAAAAGAAAACATGGGAGCGGTGGAGATGAGGAGGTGTCGGCGTTCTGGCCGTTTACTCGGAAGGCTTCAGTAGAAGCTGCTGGGAGTCCCAGCAGCTTCTACTGAAGCCAGTCCCCAACTCCGGGGACTTCCGGCCGGGGACTTTGGGTGGCAGTATACGCCGTGAAGTGGTTTGCGGAGTGCCAGTAAACCCGAAGAAGAAGAAGTGACGACAGCGGCTTAATTTGCCTAATCCACCCCCAGGGAACTTATTCCGGTGTGAACGCGATCTGTACTTAGTTCATGAGAACTAAAGAGTTCTCATGAACCTTTGTGGGAAAAGTACTGCGGTGTGAAAGCGCCTAAGGCTGTTGATTGCTGTCGGTCTGAAAAGATACTGATGTGGTTTTGTTTAATTTCCAGGTTCAGAGAAGAATCGTGTGCCGAGCCAGGTGGTGCGGCCCCAGGATCCTTTGCAGCGCACTCCGCCGGTGGATGCTGTATCTGAGGAGAAACCGAGTCACTGGAAGGAGGAGGAGCGCAGAGTAGCCGGGGAGAAAAGGGAAACTCGCGGCAGCCGCCACGAGGAACCAGAGCCTCGAGTGGAACGGAGCAGAGGCGACAGACGAGGAGAACCCCTCGCTGACCCCCCGTCTGACTCTCGAAGCAGAGGCAGAGACCTGCGAGAGCCCACTCCTCCCCCCCCCTCCCCCTCCTCCTCCTCCTCCTCCTCCTCCTCCAGCCCTAGTCAGCGTCGACATTGTCCACGAGGAGGGCAAAAAGAAGACCAAGTCGCAAAGAAAGGGATTGAAGAAGGGTCGCAAAGAAGATGACATTGCCGTTGGCAACATCGTGGCTGCTGCAGGAGATCGTTTCAACCCCGAGCCCCCGGCCAGCGTCTTGGCAGAAGTTCCTCCACCCGTACCCTCGCCCAGGAAAGGGGCCAAGAAGAAGGCGCTCGAGCGAAAGAGGAAACGCTCGCGAGAAGGAGAGTCTGATGTGTCTGAGGAAGATTCATCGGCCCCTCAGCCTCACAATAAGAGGAAGAGAGGTCCCCGGACACCCCCGCCTTCAATGAGGCCTGATATTCGTGCTGCTGCAGGAAACAAAGAGCCGTCTCCTCTGTCCAAAATGGACAATTTCAGTGATTGGTCAGATGAGGAGGTAACAGACCGAGGAGTCCCCCTGGAAACAAAAGCTCCACCGGCTCCTGTTGAGCCTCTAAAGAAAGCTGTGGGTCCCAGAGGGGTCAGGGAGCGGGGCAACCCTCCTCCCATCGCTCCTCTATTGCCCCAAGACCAGACTCCCACCCTGCTGCCGACTCCGCAGCCCCTCATGTCCCAGACCCTGCTCCGCAAACTCCCCCCGGAGCAGACGCGCAGCAGCAGCATGGGGAGCAACCAGAGCCGCACCTCGTCCAGACGCCTGAGATCCCCCTCCAACGAGCCGGCCAATCGAGAAGACCCGCAAGGTCCAAGAGCTCGTCGGGGCCGGCTGCAGGGCGCCAACTCTCGGGACAGAGAGCGTGAAAGAGAGAGAGAGAGGCCGGTGGTGAACGAGCCTCCGGGGGTCGAGAGGAAGTCTCGTATCGACCAGCTGAGGAGAGGAGAGCCCAGCCGCAGCACCTCCTCAGGTACATTAGTCAAAAGAAGAAACTGAAATAAATGCAGGAGTCTATAAACATGTGAAAATAATTAGATAAACAAGATACTGTACAGTGGAATAAAACACTGTTTATGTAGTAATAAATAAATTGTGAGATTCACATGAAACTGCTCGTAGACTAAACACCAAACTGACTTGTCTCTGTCGTCTCACAGACCGGCAGGACTCCCACAGCCACAGCTCCAGACGCAGCTCTCCAGACTCCGAGCGGCCGGCCAGGTCCAGGTCCCGCGCCGGCTCCTACGACAGCCGGGAGCGCGAGAGGGACCGGGAGCCGTTTGAGCGAGACAGGAAGGATCTGCGGCCTCAGCCGCCGCAGCAGCAGCAGCAGCAGCAGCCCCTGCTCCTCCAGCAGCAGCAGCCGCCGCCGCTGCAGCAGCAGCAGCAGCCCAGAGACTGGGAGCCCGAGCTGAGGGACTGGCCCGGCAGGGGACGGGAGCCCCTACTGATGAGACCCGGCCGCGAACCCCTCCTGAGGGAGCGGGACATCAGGGACCGGGATCGCTTACTCCCTGAAGGACTCATTCAGCAGCATGAGCGAGAGAGGGATCGGGACAGAGGAGATCGAGAGAGGGAGAGGATGATGATGGACCTGCCGCCGCATGGGGACCCCCGTGCGCCGGGACGAGGGGATCTTAGAGGAGATCTTAGAGGCGATATGAGGGGGGACCTGCGGGGGGACATGATCAGACCGGAGAGGAGCGAGTATGAGACTCTGCTGCCGAAAGAAGCCTTCAACCCTCCAGAGACGGAGAAACCCAACAGCCACCATCTGATCGGAGAGCAGCGGGAGCCGGAGAAGACGGACAGCGTCGATGGTGAGGACATGAGAACAACATTTTATTTTCTTCCCAAATTCTAACATTGTTTTAAATGAATGTTTTTGTGCTGTGTTCAGAAGACGATGATGGGAAAGAAGACGATGGCCAGTCAGTTGCATCTGTGGGCGAGGAGTATGAACCCATCAGTGATGATGAGCTAGATGAGATCCTTGCTGACAGCCAAAAAAAAGAGGATCAGCAGGACGAGGAGAAAGTTACAGGTACCAGGAAATGCATATCTTTTATCTTTGCAGAAATAATGTCCCTTACCCTTTTACCTCTAAATATATTTGTGACATACATTTGATTTGCTTCATTACAAAATAATTTAAACCTTTCTGAGACATCCGAGGTTTATATTGTAAATACACATGTTTTAAAATATAATACAGTTACTGAGTTGTTCCTCTTTTAAATGAATGTCCCCGATGTGTTCCAGGTCCTCTGGATGTCATTGATGTGGACTGGTCCAGCCTGATGCCCAAGCAGAAGGCAGAGCCCCGGGCAGCAGGGGCCGCGCTGCTCCGGTTCACCCCAGGGGCCGTGCTCCTTCGGGCGGGCATCTCGAAGAGACTTGCGGGGCCTGAGCTCCTGGAGCAGGTCAGGGAGGTGTGCAGATCTGAGCTGGACGACCCTAAAGGTGAGAAATCGTCTTCATTAATCCTTGTTCTTTCTGCTTTTCTTATTTTCCCTTTATTTTAAAATGGTTACACATTAGATGCATTAAACTACTCATTTTGATCACCATGCGTCTAATGCAGGGGTCGGCAACCCCTGCCGCGTGCCAATGGTGGCACGCGGCACCGTAACCAATGGCACACTAGGAATAAGTGGAAATATTGTATTTTCGGATCCTGAACGAGACCGTCTCCACGTTATAAGCCATGCACGCAATGCAGCCCCGCTCTCTTTAACTCCAGGCGACTTTCTGCCGCTTTCCTCCGTGGTGCAGTGCTGATCGTTTCACCACAGAGGAATGCACTTCACTAATTGCAGTACCCATAAGGAGCTGTACAAATGCCGCAGTTTTTGCGTGGCTGTGTCTTTAGTTGAAAGCCCAGTGGCGATCTGCTCATCTCTCATCGAAATAATATGCTACACAGGGGCGGGCTGGCCATCTGTGTGTTGAACTTTCCTGTCGGCTCCCAGACCGTAGTCGAGGAAACGGGGGGGATGACTCTCTGTCGGCTCCCAGGGCAGGAGCAACAAGCTTCAGGTTCAATAACCCACTTTAGGTTAAATGACTGGAGAGAGGCGAGCTCTTCTTGGGAGGCCGTTGCATTTATTTAGCTGTTCTTCTGTTTCACAAAATACATCACAGACCTCTGTTTTTCTGCTGCCTCGTTTCACTTCCAGAAACATACACACGTTCCCTCACTGTCGCTCTACCATCCACACACACATGCACAAGCCGCACCCCTCTCTCTCTCTCTTAAAGGGACAGCGATCTCATCTCACTCTGCATGACCCTAATATCATGACATGTGTGTTCTGGAGAATCACAGAACGAACGATCGTCCTTATTATAATGCCGTTCAAACCAATGATTTAAATTGGTTTGTTAAATTCTGCATCATATGTTGCGCTGACTGGTCCACACACTGATCCCTGATCTAATGCTTTGTCATGTTTGTCCTGCCAGATGCCGACAAGCTGTTTGAGCATGACCTGGGGGCCTTAAATATGGCGGCCCTGAACAGGCGGGTGGAGAGGGCCGGATTACTGAGGAACCTCGGGCCCTGCTGCAAGGCCCTGTGCGCCCGCAGAGACTTCGCCATCCGCCGCCAGCTGTTAAAAAATGACAAGGTAGATGTCATCCAATAACTGCAACTCCTTTGGGTTGATTTCTGCTGTATTTGCTATATTGAGATGTTTTCAAATCTACTACTTGTTCTTCAGGGTCTTACGAAGCAGTACCCCACTACACCAGTGGTAGACACCGAGCTGCTGCAGATGAGCATGCGTCTCTTCAGAAGGACCATGGCGGGCGTGGCCCCTGAGAAGCCTGACGGGGGGTCGGCCCCTGCAGCCGCGTGCCCTCCAGCTGAGGGTGGTAAGCTCATCACACCTAAGACTGAGGTGTGTGTGTCCTGAGAGGGAATGTTTTTAATTAGTCAACACACATTGAAACCTTCCTTGAACTCTATCCCTTTTTATTTCATACATAGTCATGAGAGGAATTAAAGGAAAATTGTGAATCTTACTCAGTTTTGGATGTTCAGCAAGTGCTTTGCCATAGACCACTGGACATTATAGCCTATGGAAGTGTGTAATGAAGAAGCATGACACACACCTGAGTTGACTTCATGTTTTTTTTGTGCATTCCAGTATTAGAGCAGCTTTTTAATCGTCGGTGTCGCCTGCCTAACAAAGTTCAAATTATTTGTTTTCGTATTTGTGCATTGGTTTCAACGACTGTGCATTAAAATGGTTAGATGTTGATTTTTGTTACGGGTCTTTTGCTTTGTATGAAATGACTGCCTTAAAATAATGTGACACATGATGTTCTTACTATTTTTGTTTACATTATATTACAAAATCTAAAGCATTTGCTGCAGAGGGTTACTGACCAACAACACTGAAACATCCTGCAGGGACTTGAATGAACATTCCCACAAATAAGCACTGCCAAACTATTCCTTCACTGAATGTCATTTGTTACAACTGTCTTCGAAAACATTATTCATGTATTTGCTTTGAATGGTTTGGCAATGTCTACCTGAACTGAAGCTGGGGAGAGTACGTGCCCTCCAACACTGCCATGTGGAAATCACCAGCACACACCATCCTAAAAAAAGGAGCCAAAGTGTTCCATATATGAAAAGACAAGAGACTTCTTAGATTTAAAAAGAGGATAATTAATTAGAGCTCTGTGTCCCGGTTCTGTCTCCTATTGGTCGCTCATCCAGAGGCAGAATTAAAAGACTTGTGCAGGTGGATTAACTGAATCTCTGGGGGCATTTGAAGAGAGGTTGTGCATGCTTTGAATGTTTGGACAATAATTCAATGGACATACCAGCCTCATCTTAAGACTTTGCTTTTCTGTGTCTACTTGCTTGATGTAGGACAACACTGAAGTCTATGGCCAGCTTTGAAGCACATCTGCATTTGTCAGGCATGTCTGTACCAACAATGGCCGCTAGATGGAGCAGTCTATACACTAATGGAGTTCAAGAGCTCAAATACATTACATTTAATGTAGCCCACTTATAAGTGTAATAAAGCATGTAGATATCAAGCAGGTACAGTCACTTCAAAAAGGTCAATAGACTTTAATCTCTTGTGATCCAGAACATTTACCACAATTCAAACAGAGTTTAGTGGAATAAATAAGTCATTTTTTTTTAATACTGCCAGTAAAATCTTTGTCTGAATCTCATGTATTGCCAATAAGAAGCAACATAATCATAACGTCCCTGGAAAAGCAATAATGTTATACATCACATTGTAAATTCTGCATAAACTCGACATATATATTTATCTATCTTATCTGGATTATAGTCAGAACTTTGCATAGATCAGAGGTCAAGGCTCATGTGTGTTTTGATCTAGCCTCTGGCGCACACACACACACACTTGCAGATCCTCCGCCCACTCATCCATAAATACATTTCCACTGGAAAATCGCACAGCAAATAAATCACCATGGTTACAGTAATATAATAATTGCTCTACTTGAAGAAGCCTCTGACTGATGATGCTTGCAAGGCCACTTAGAAATCGATAATTACAGGGAAAATATGGCGTGTGCAATTCATTTAGCAGACGAATGGATGTTTGATCCACTGAGCAGAGTGTGTGTGTGTTCCTATAATCACCGAGTGCCTATTCGTGATGGTTTCATGTCACTGATATCTGCAACAAGCTGCTTTCCAAGAAATGTAGAAAGATATAACCCATAATGTTTGAAACGTGAGGGACCTTATGATTTACAACACCTCGAACCGTACCTAATTTTGCGGCCCCTTTAAGTAGAAGGGCCCTGAGTTCAAATCAGGTTTTAGGCTCTTCATTATTTCAGTATTGAATGTGATTGCAAAGGGCAAAAACTAATAGAGTGAAGTGAACACAAATAAGCCCTGATGGTGGTGCCACTTCAAGTGAGAACTTAATTGAAACTTTGCAAAGGCAATTTAAGTTTTCAGTCCTGGTTGATTTAAATCAAACAAATATAATCGTGCTTAGAGCAGTCTGGAGTTTTGTTGTTTATACATGAGCTTCAAGATTATATCATTGTTTGCATAGTAAAATGTGTGTGTGTGTGTGTGTGTGTGTGTGTGTGTGTGTGTGTGTGTGTGTGTGTGTGTGTGTGTGTGTGTGTGTGTGTGTGTGTGTGTGTGTGTGTGTGTGTGTGTGTGTGTGTGTGTGTGTGTGTGTGTGTGTGTGTGTGTGTGTATGTATACATACAATGGAGAAAAACTGTAATACATCATTTTAAATGAGAAATTAATGAAAGTATTGCAAGACAAAAATGTTAAAGGTAGCATAGAGAGATCATGAGTGGATGTAAAGTGTCACACTGAAAGGGGGATGTTGTGTAAGCTGTTGATACGTTTGTTTGGGTAAGTGTCAGGTCCATTTGTTCCACAGTCAGTGAGGCCAGCATGTCTTTGCTAATGGAGGGGGGGGGGGGGGGTTGTCTGATATTCTATGATACATTGGAAGTGTCCTTGTAACCTGCCGCTGAGGCCCGCAGCCTTGCAGCAAAAGCATCAATATTTCAAGCTGATGGGTCGCCTTGAGATAGGTTATTATTGTCTGGTACACTGAGAGGCGCACGTACACACCACAGTGTCGAAGATGTTAGGAGTAAGAGTAAGAACAATGCTGGTGTAGCCTTTGAGAGGTGACAAATCATGCATTCACGAAAACTTCATTACAGCTTGTCAGCGTGCAAAATACTTAATTGCTACCTCCAACTTCACTCTGTGTTCATGTGTATGTGGACATAATTAGCTCACTACTCTGATCTTTAATGCATTATTGAATATTTCAAAGCAGTCTCAATCCTCTCGGCTAAGTGACTGCCAAGCATGGATCACAGGGCGGGCTTCTCCGTGATGAAGGGCGGAGCGGCCATTAAGCAGTCTGGGTCGAGATGCTGGCCTTGTGTGAACCTGGATCTCATGAATAATATAAACACCTCTACTGTATTTGGATGCACTTTGGACTGTAGAGCGCCAGAGCTGATGACATTGATTTTTGGTCGTGCAATTTCAGGGAACAATTCCATTTTAGTGGCGAATAATGGGTTGTAGAAAATCGAGGATTTATTGCAATCATTCCTGATGGAGAACAACAGCAAGTGTCTCGTTTGGTTGCAGCGCAACTCCTCACACTGCAACCTTGACATGACAATAGCTGAGTTGTCATGGTAATATGACATTTTCGAAAATTCTCATCTCTCACAATTACGGCATATCTGTCTTCTCTCATCAAATGTCACCCTTCATAATTGTATTTACTCTCCTATGGGACAATATTTGTAAACAAATAGGGCCCCTTGAAAACATAGGGCACTTGTAGTATAAAAAGGCAAATCCTAATTTGGTGGAATATCATATATGTTCCTTAATTTCTGTCATTATTCCAGAATCAGCAATATTATGCTGATATAACGTGGTTCCTTGGTTGATAAAAGTCTGCTTTCTCAGAGTGGAACCCATTTTTCTGAGACATTGAGTAATGCATGTTTTTTCCAGAATATGCACACTGTATTTTGGTAATGAGCTCCCACAAATAGAGCATCTATCATCAGCATATTTTATAGATCTATGTGCCAGGGTTTCAAATATTAGCCACTGTTTGTTCAATCAATTCAGGAAACCAGTGGTGGAAATAGGAGGGCTGCACTTATCAATATGTCTATATTGACAATGGATCAAATGACTACGACTAGTGTCAAATTATGAGTCTTCTTTGTCTCGTCTTGCTGGAAAGTCACTGTGCTTGACCATAAATATCCATTTCATGTTTTATTTTGCTTTCAGGTCACAGGTTTTCTACTTTTTCCTGTGTTGTCGCTAAGCAATGCTAACAGGCCATATTTCCCATATTGTAAGACTTCAACTTGAGTTCACTTACTAGCTTGTTCCACTTCTTTGAACAACATTTCACAATCTAATAATACTAATATACTGTTTCTTTGAGTAAAATCCTAATGCAATAATGTATTTCTACGTTGGGGTTGCTATTTTTCCATGATTGTAAATGAACTCACGGATGATTCAGTGCGGATTCTACAGTATCTTCCGTTTTGCTGAAATGGAATTCCTGGAGGAACAGAGTCGCAATATGAACAAATGGTTCGGCAGATGAATTATGGTGATGTATAACTAGTGTTTTCTCCGTGGACAAATGAGTGCCTCAAAATGGATTCTCTCGTTGTGTGAATAAGCTCTCCCGGTGCGGTGGACGTGCATTTTGGGATCAGTTTGTTTAATGACAGCAGGACCATCTTCAATCCATCATTACTTAGGCCTTGTGATTAGTAAAATGCTCATCAAAGTCATAGAGTGAGTGAAATGCCCATGTGATCTGCCTACAATCTATCAAATTGACTAAAGTACGTGCACAAAAACACACACTGTCTGCTGAGCTTTGTGCCAGCCATAAGCTCTTCCCAATAGCCCTGCGCTGCATTAAGCATTTGGGTTAAAAGCTTTCATAATCAGGTGTGTGCTCATTTGGTATGTCCAAGATCAATACTGTCCTTGACGGGAGAGCTTTGCCCACTGTGTGTGTGTGTGTGTGTGTGTGTGTGTGTGTGTGTGTGTGTGTGTGTGTGTGTGTGTGTGTGTGTGTGTGTGTGTGTGTGTGTGTGTGTGTGTGTGTGTGTGTGTGTGTGTGTGCAGAAGGACCTCAGAGTCAGAGCTTTGGCCTGAGTGTGTGTGTCTTCACATTTTGCCTGACAGTGTTTACTGCCTTCTGTGTTTTCCTCCGTGATCTTTTCATTCTGTGTTTAAGGGAAACTAACAACGGTGTTCTGTAGATACTGCGGCTGCTTTTTCCCGCCTGACGCCCCCTCAGTTGATCCTAAGGTCCACTCAACAGACTGCAACGGCAACAAATGTGGAGCCAAAACCCATTAATGAGCGCAACACACACATACAGGCATCTGCTTCGGTTCCTTTTTATTTTGCTCGTGTGTGAGTGCCTACATGTGATTTTTAAAATCATGCAAACTGTTTCCAGATAAACTTTTTACAAATTAAGTCCAAGATAAGTAGGCTGTTCACACTCAAAAACAATCCTTCACTTAAATGGCTTTGTCTTGTATTAAAAACAGGCAGGAAGAAATGACACACTGTTTCAACCCTCCGCCTACATCAATGCAACAACTTCAAACTACATTTCATGTCAAAATAAAGAAAAATTCTTGTTAAATTGACATTTTTTCTGCAGCATGTATTCTTGTGAGCAGCAGAGTGTGCATTTGTTTGCAAGTGTGTGGGCGTTCAGGGACTTTTAAAGAAGTATGCCGGCAGCAGCGTTTTTACAAATGCCTCCTCTGCATTAAGATCAATACATGAGGCCTTGGGGGAAGAGCCTGACCTATGTGAGCAGTTTTTCATGATCACTACGTCTTGAAAATACTGTTTTTTTCTATGGTGGCACTGTGGATGTGTTATATTTTGCTTTTTTCACTTGCTATATTCGGATGGAGAACTTAAAAACCCTGTGGAAGGATAAAAACAAGAATAATGACCCTTTGTTGCTTCTCTTTACCGTTTTAGCACATCTGCCTGAGGTAATGTGTCACATATATGAATGGTGCCACCAGTGTGATGAATGAATTATGGTGTGACACAAGGCAGTAACACATGTTAACATCATCCGTCTGACTCTAGATTGATTGTATTTCAACATGATTGATATTAAATTGACCCTGTGAATGTCTGTGCTTCAAACAACTGTTGTTTCCTGCATGAAATATTACATCAAACCATAGCCGGCTAATAACATCTTGATCTTTGACACCGTCAATGTCCTGACAGAAGTGTGATGCCTTCATCCCCAGCAACCTTCCACTAAAGCAGACCTTGGCCCTGACAGAGCAGTCTGTGATGGCTATGTTCATTGTTTATGTGCTCAATAGGCATGCATGGCGTGGGCAGCAGTCAGTGGGGCTACATTTGTGCCTCTCTGCTCATTCCGGGGATATTTGTGACTTGCTCCTTGTTAACTCGATGCTCTTCTTGCTGACAACGGGTCCCTGTGTGTCACAGATGGCTAAATCCAGCCAGCTGCATGCAATTAGGCTGCAAAATGTTTGGGATGTGCATGCTAATCTGCACAGTAAGTGGTGACGATGTGCTGATTTAGAGTCTTTGATCAGCTGATAAATCGAAATTAAATGTACTTTCTGGCCTTTTTGCTTTGCTCCTGACATAGTAATAGTGATTGTGTGCCTTTACAAGTATAACATAAATATTAAAGATGTATATTAAGTAATGTAATTCAATTAAATTACTCTGGCTTTATTAAAATAATATAACACATCCATTATTCATCTAATAATCATGTCTCATGTCGAGGTTGCTGTGTACATAAGTCAAGTAAAAGTGTGAATTTCTATAAGAATGAATAGGGTATTGTAAAATAAATTGCGATAGGGCTTGTCAAATGTGTTTAATGTTTTTATTTTGTCGATGGCCGGCTATTTTGACAGACAGACAGTCACTGGTTCATAAATCAGTGGCCACATATTTTCCCCCAGGGAGATTCACTGTTGTTTCCTAGGTAACAAGCACCCCCTCCCTTTACCCTTGGTTCGTTTGGACTGTACCAACTTTACTGGAGGGTAGTAATAGCGATGTTTATCGAAAATAAGTAAATCTCCAATGTTTAAATTCAACGAAATGTACCAGCACCTTCTACGTTCACACCACGTGGCGTTTAGTTGCAGCATATAATAAGTTACATATTTTAGAATAAATGCGTTTTAATGTTTAGACCTTAGTACCACCCCGGACACATTGGACATTTCCTCGAACTGTCAAAATCGCTTGTTGCTTCCTACCCTAGCCTTAAAAGTAGTTAGCGAGCTAGCGTGTAGTGAGCTTACTTCTGCCTTTCACTGAAAAACCGTGCACCGTTATTTCGAAAGCGAAAAAAGTTTGCAGCTGGGAGAAGTCTCACACGAAGACACATTTTGCCGTCCTGTTGGTCCCGTTACAACCGAAATAGCGCCCTGGAGAAGCGGATGAAGTGCAGCTGGATGTGACAGGTTCGTCATCAGGTAAGCTGCAGGTAGTTAGCTTAGCAGATAGCATCATTTGCCTCTGGTGTTTCTGCACACACTTGGTTAACATAACGCCTCTTTTGGACAGCAAAGGTGGCTAAAATAGGTGCAATGAGACCAGTCAAGTATCCTTAACAGTATGCGTTAAAGTCTGGACTGCTATGCTGTCTCATAATCATTGCACAGAGCTAATGAAAACAAGTGAAAGCAGCAAGATAAAATCAGCATGCGTAGTGTTTCTCTCCTGCACTGTCATATGTAATGCTTTCGAGGACATGATGTTTGCTAGGTCTCATATCTCACGTCTTTTTCTTATTATTTTCTTATTTATATATTCAATGAATTAACTTTCAGCATTATCTTGCACAATAGGCCTACGTGTTCGTTTAGTTCATGTTCAAAAATAACATTGTGTTCCTTGTAAAGAAAACATGTTCAAACATGTTTATGAATTTAACAGTACCTTTTCAAATGTATATTTATGTATAGATGTCGCTATTGTACACAGCTTTGGCAATACTGTATGTCATTATGGTCATGCTAATAAAACTATTTGAATTGAAGTAATCTATAACATTAATCTGGAGTAGGTTGAGTAAAAAACAATTGGTTATTGATTCCATTTATGGCAATCAACATTATAAAATAATTGAGTTGTCATCATGCCTCTAGGTGCACACGTGTTACAGTGTACCCAGAACGAACTAATGGCACCTTGATTAATGGATAGTTGGATTTAATTGCCATGTGCAAGAACAAATAAAACTGTTCTAATGAGACATAAGTGGAAGCACAATTTAATCTACTGCAGGTTGGCTAAGCAGGAGCCTTTCTACCTGGGTAAGGTTAATAAATTGTGATTAGACTATCTGCTAGGTCATGTACAGTCGTTGGTCCTGTAAATGCTAATTAACATCTAAGAACAGAATAACTTTGGCTTGTTCACATGTTCACTTGAGTAAGACCTAGCAATCCACAGTGCATTATGAATGTTAGAAAATGTACTTTGTATAATTAGCAGTGGGAAAAAATGGGCAATAATGTTTGATAGCATCAGATTAACATACAGAAACGATTTTGACCCCACCCAATAACACTTTTAATGCAAATAATCCAGTACTTCCTGGTTGATCTTTGGTCCACAGCCTTGAACCGGCTCCAAAACACACCGGTTGACCACTAGCCTACATATCTGTCAGCCCGTTGTTTATTTTCTGTCATCATGTGGCCTTGTGTGTCAGATTTACCAGAATGGGTTTCAAGCGGAAGGAAGGAAGCGCAACTCTCTGCCGCTTCATATTTGATTACGGCTAATAATAGAAAAAGACAGCTGCCTTTTCATTGATCTGTCTTCGGTGCCCTATTTCTGAGCCCTGCTTTTTTTCCCTCTGTCGTGTGTAACTATCCAGTAGTGCCACAGAATTCAGTGTTCTGTACTGGGGGCCAATATCAGACAGATTTAGCCATCTTAATTTGCCGTAATTATCCATTGTTCTGGAATACTATTGTATTTGAAATGAAGCCGCTTTGGGCTCCTAAATTTGCTTGTGAGTGAGCCAAGCCGTTTGCGGTCATACAGGACAGGGATAATAAGAGGGGAGGGTGTACCATGTGCAAAGGAAGTGCCTCAGCTTGTTTGTCTGCCGGCCTTTTGTTTGTTTTCCTGTCAGGCAAATCTATTTAGAAGGTAGGTTATCTGAGGTCTGCTGTTAGGAAATTTGCTACAACAAAAGCAGGCTTGTTATTAATTTATTGACAGTTATTCAGTAATGTGGTTATTGAAAAATCGGTTGCAGCCAAATGAGAAATTGAGAATGTATCGGGAATGGTGGAGCAGCCTCGCCTGTCCAACTGATGCTGTTCTGGATACATGTTGACATAAGGAGCACATTTTCATAACTGTCAAGTTGTATCCTGCAGTAATACCAAGTTGTTGCTTTGTAGCATTGCTGCTCCTTTAAACTGCTGCATGGCATAGTGAGACTTCATTCCAGGAAGGTGACACTTTTGCTTTTGACAAAGGCTGACACCCCCCTGCCTCCCTGTTCGTTTAATGGAAGAGCGCTTGTCTGTGTTATTTCATTACAGGTGCTCTGATGTCTAGGGTGACGTCGGTTTTCATTTGCTGAGGTAGACAATTTATCATGCTGGAGATTTTAATCCCCCCCATCTCCCCTAAACCATTTGACAAATAAATTTCCTTGCGGAGCATCAGATTATTTATTGCCATTAAAGCATAATCAAACGGTTTGTTTATGATGGGACTGCAAAGCATGTTTAGCCTCATTGATGTCAACGAAACACCCAGGCTGCTGCGTCATTCACAACCTTTGTACGAGACGGAAGGAGGGAGAGACAGACGGTACAGCTGTTCTATTGAATCTGGATCGAAAAGTCATGAAGCTGGATCTCTGACTCATCAGTTCTGTGACGCTCCGGTTTCACGGCTCATATGTTGCCAACCAGCATGTCATCAGCTGGGCGGAGGGGAGAGGACGAGTGGGGGAGGAGACAGACCAAGACTCCCACTTCCCAGCCCCTACAAATCTTCTTTTTTTTTTTAATTCTGATGCAATAACAATAACAAAACTGTCCAATTTTCCAGTCCAGTAAAATGTGATTGGAAAAGAGCCTGAAAGATATCTTCGAGTAGAGAAATGCACAGGTGAGGGGTGGAAAAGAGACGTCGGGAGGAGAGGAGTGTCTGGAGTAGATGAGTTTAGAGGACGGATGGTGAGGGAAGGTAGAGGAGAGTCGAGAGGGAGGGGGAGGAGGTGTGGTGCTCCTGTTTCCTGGGGGGATGGTGTTAAATGTGATGATAGAACATAGACAAGGACATGGCTGATGTTCAGCATGCCACTGCAGCAACCCTTTGATTATTGCTTACTCGTACTGCTGTCTTCTGAAACAAGTACTGTCTTTGTGTTTCTATTAGAAAACAATTCCTGGGGTGCAGATTCTAAATAAAATTAAAAAAAGTTGAGCATGGAATTGGGGAAATACCGTTTAAATTGAGCATTCAGAGGTTGTTACTGTAAGCACATATTTCACTTAGTCTCCTCTGTTCCAATAAGAAAGCTGGGGGGCTGTGTTCCTATTGGCTGGAGCTGTTAAGGGGCAGGGCCTTGCTACAGGCTGGTGGGCAGGAAGAGGCTGGCTTTAGGGGTGTGGGGGGGAGGCTGGAAGTGTTTTAGCCAGATAGTTGGAGTAGACACTCTTCTGCTTCCTGCCTGCCTGCCTGCCTGCCTGCCTGCCTAGCTCGCTTGCTTGCTGAGAGAGAGAGAGAGACATTTAGAGAAAATCCCTGTCTAGGCATGGACCTCCAGCTGCAGCACTCGGCAGCTCGCGAGGAATGACAACAGTTCACATGGTCATTAACTCCAGTCGCAGGCGCTGAAGGGAACGCTGCACTGTAGCTCAGTGTCACAGCAGCACCGGTGCCTCCTGTGTTCGGGACAGCAGACAGACAGAGGCTCACAGCAGGACCCAGTGGAACCAGGTGGGAGAGAACGGTCATACTGGCTGCCTTTTTCTGTTTTTACTCAAAGAGTTTTGCTGCAGTGTGCTGCATACCAGTCTGGGTGGGGAGGGAGGAGAGGGAATGTTTTATCTGTGAGAGTGAAAGGCTGAACTGAGGAAAGAAAGGGGCAGAAAATATATATATAGTGTGTGTGTGTTGGGTTAATGCACAGAGTACTTGCAGCCACGTAGTAACTACCCTTATTACAGTGCAGTTCCAGCACTGTAATGGACTTTCTCATACGTCTCCTGAGGGAGAGGCATTATCACAGCAGTGCCCCCGTCCTCAGTGCAAATGTCAGAAGCTCATATTCTTCACTCTCTAGAGAAAAACTTGTGTTGTGTAGCATCTGCTTTTTCACTACTTGCCTTGTTCCTACAAAGTTTTTCCTTGTAACACATTTTCCAAATAACAAGGGTAGGGATTGTGTGTTCAGAACAGGGTTTTACACTCTTGTCTGGACACTCATAGTTGATACGCTGGAAGTTCACAGTTCTAATACGGCCCACATCATCATTAACCTTTTGAGTTAGATGCGGCATGGTCGACGTGTCCCTGGCTTTCCGCTGTCTATCCAGATTTAGCTTTGTGCTAGACGATGGGCCTGAAGCAGTAAAGTGGACATCAGCGCCTGCATGGAAAAGGCCAGGGTGGCTGTGAACCAAGGGGAAGTGGGTGTTTTCTAAAATGGAACATCAGTTCAGCCCTTCCTGTTGAGAAAAGAATGGGATAAGTCTCAGACAAGTACCAAGCCTTTTACAGCGCGCCCCTGTCAGACAGAAATCCCCTTTCTCTGAATCGACACGTGCAAATTGCATCTCGAGATGGTATTAAACGGATTTAGTGGTCGGTAGGTTTTTCAGACATCTTCTGCATGAAAGAGGGAGTCTGATTACTCTGTGACACGAGGGTGAGTGTGCTGAATCATCCAGCTCTTGTGTTTTCAAGAACTGTAATTTAACGGCTTGAGATATCAATAATTTCACCTCTTATTCAAAAGTACAAGAATTTTAATCTAACGTAGCATTTTTCTTCTGTGAGTTTAGGTTAATATTTCAGTGGAAGTGATCAAAATACAGCCGCTGTTGATGTAGTGCTTCTAGAATTTTCACCTTAGATCTTGGGTATGCTGTTAATCATCATGTTTATCAGATTGGCGCTTTTCACCTCTGGCTGCCAACTATACTGTAATTAGCTGATGACTTGCCTGAGTCCTGTGGCTAAGCATTGAGTAGACGAGAACACTTACACAGTAAACAAGTCCATTTACAGAGTGCAGGGGAAATCCACCCCACACTCTTTCTTATAAAAAAATGGAAAGGGTCTAATGTTTTGTGTTTCGAAATAAGGAGAGAAAAGGCCATTCTGATATAATGAGCAGGGCCATTCGGGTCAATGTGGTTTAGCTAAGGCTATTATGATATAGGGCACACCTTTCTGCTGACTGTGTGAAAATGCTTCTTGTGTCTCCTTTCAAACAGTATAGCTTAGTCCTGGTATATCTTCCACTGAGCTCACTCACGCATCCTTAACACTAATGGCACTTGATGATATTACACTCAAGGAGACGTAGCTTATGCCAAAGACAATTTCATAAGCGTCATAACGTCTGTAGTATTAAACAGGAATTAGGCTGCATGGTATAGCCCTGCTCTGATCCTCCCTGGAGGCTGCAAGGGAACATTTGTGCAAGCTGGTGATGTCACCCTGAAAGCTAGGTTAGGGACATTTTGATAAAACCATTACTGTGAGCCTCGTTCATTTTCCATTACTCACTGGAAGTTGAACATTTTCCTATTTCACTTGAACAATGAGTCCCTCTCTCCACAGCCTTGAAAAAACATTGACCACTTGTTCCTCTTGGCAATGCAAATGACCATAGAAGTGTGGGTTTTCCAGCATGAAATGGTAATAAATGGAAATGCAGCCACTCGGGTACCCAGCTCCTGTGCCTGTCTGTCACAGTCATTAGTATCTCTTCATTATTTCTGCTGGCAACACCTGGCTGATGCCACAGTAAACGTTGTCACAAGGCTCAGGACCAATGGAAAGCAGGTAGCTTATCGTCTCTGCTGAGCAAATACAAGCAGCTGAGATAAACTGTAGCGCACAGACCAGTGCTCAGATACCACACTAATGGGTTACATACATGGTATTCAGAGGTCAAGCCAATGACTTTCACTCCAGTCGCCCCAGTCCTGCTGACTCTCATTCAATTAAGCAGACTGACCAAGATAATGCCCCTGCCAGCTGGCCTTAGTAAGCGTCAGTAATCCATAAAATCATTTTCTTCACATCTCTGCCCTCTTTATCAGGTCACCATGTCTGTCCACTGTTTGTACTGAGGATACAGAGGCAACAAAGCCTCGGGAAGTTAAGATAAACAGGATACACAGGGATGTACAGGATTTGCTCTTGAGGTTTATTCAAAAAGTAGTCATGTGTGTAGCTGAAAACAGATTAAAAGACTAGTCCCTAGAAGGACTTAAAAACTGCAAAAACAGAACCTGGTAGATCAAGGGTGTTTGTTTCTGAGGTCGGAACATTGGCCGCTGCATGGTCCCTTCCTACCTGCTGACCATCTGTCTTTCCCTTTTTAATTTAGTGGCATTGTGCTTGAAGCTGGACCGCTAAGCTCAGCATAAACTAAGCCAGTCTGCATGTTCTCTAATTATCATGCACTAGCAGAAGCTAAGCTAGCTTCAACCAAGCCAGAGGCACACTGTCCAAAAGACAAAACTTAGCTCAGCTTGAGCTTTCCAAATTATATTCTTCCACTGTGAGTTTGGGTTCTTCAAGCTGTTACACTAGGATGTTGTTATGTGACAGAGGTAACATCTCCCCCCCGGTATGACAGCTTACTTTCCAGCAGGGGGCTTTGGTATGTTTCAGGATGCCTCAATCATCTCAGCCTAGCATTAGCTAACATGCTACGACAGCGTTATTTCTCAATTACACACCCATCTCATTAAAGCTAATTGGATGAAGCACACTGCAATTTATATTATGATAATATATATATAAACATATGCATCCACAAATTGATGATATCACAGGTTTTTATTTTCCATGACGTGTGTTTTCAACTTCAGTAATGTACTAAATGCTTGAATAGATTATCTTAATTGTAGTTAATACAAAAGGCCTAGTCTCAGGGCAGATGTTGTGAATAACAGCACCCATAATAATGAGGAAACAAGTTGCTTCAGCAGCAGTCCAATTTCCCTGCTTCTAGATATTACACAAACCTTCACAGTCCATCTGTATGGGAACAGACATGCGGTCATGTTCCTGCATGATTATTATCCTAACATCGCCCTCATGAGGGTGTTTTTGATCTTCAGTCATCACCATTTGTTTTGAATACCTCTCATGACAAACATTGTTTGAGTGTTGCCTGTTGAGCCGGCTACCCTGTGAGCTTTTCAGATGACCTCAACCAACCTTTATCCACACTCGGCCTACTCGATTTCATGAAAGCTTTCAGAGCTACTGTAAGCCAGTAAACCCCAGCTTTCCAAACACAAATATAAAAAAGGATGGTTGTGTCCCCCTAACAATTTTAGCATAACTTGAGGCCAGGACAGTTCACAGAGAAATGGCGCCATCGGCCCTTCACACGTTCCGACAAAGTAGGTTAGCTTGATAACAGACTTCTTATGGCTTCTAAAAATAAGAAGGGATTAATTGTTAAAGGTCAGATCTGACATGATTCTTACCTGACTCTGTTCTGCAGCGATTGGCTTTCTCCCTGGGGAGATGGTGTGAAATTAAATCCTGCCTCTGAGAGCGGAGCCTGGGCGTCAGTACGATTGGACGAGGAAGCTTCTCATCTCATTACACATGATCAGCACTAAAGTGGGACAATATGATTAGCTAGACAATGGTCTGGATTCATAGGCTTGGAACAGTATAATGGTTACAAAGGGTAGCATCTACCTTTCTTTGTGACTGGCAAATCATTATTATTCATTGGCGAGGATATAGGGTCTTGTTCTTGTGGCCTTTTTGAGTTATTTGATATTTCAGACCTCAAACTGAGTTCAGAAATCTCCAATTAGAGAGAACATGTTTCAGTCCAAGATGATTTTTACTTTTACAAGATAAAAGGACAAAAATAGGTTAGGCTAAGATAAGATGGACCTTTCTGTGCCTAAGCCTCACCTAAATCTGACAAGACCTGCTGTATGGCAGCTGTGTATCTGTGAAAAGAATTTCTGCAGGGATTTCTTCTTCCCTTTACAGTAGCATTGATGGGTTGAGTACAAGTCTCAGCAAGGCTTCATTAAGACCACCTGAACTTGTCATGTGCCTTTTTAGAGCTTGTTTAAGATGTTGTTCTGACAGTATTTAACACTTTCTCTGTGTTTGCTCCTTGTCTGGTCTGTTTTCCGTGCATTGGTTTATATGTTCCAAACAGTAACGGGGGAATCTTTTAACCCAAGCTGTATGTTTTTACAACCCTTCTCCTCCCGCAGGCTGGTGTCCTCAACCCCCTTTTCCCGCCCCCAGTTAGCAGAAAAACATTTCCAGATGTGCCAAGGAAAGAGCTCCTTGCGCAGTAGCTTAGTAATGGCTTTCGTACGTTCAAGCTAAAGGTCACTTGCTCAGATTGTTGCTCCACCAATTGTCCCAATTTTCTCCCTAGACGACTCCAGACAGAGACCAGTACCTTTACAGGACAAGGCGCACATTCCCCCCGTGGATGTAAATTGACAAGCCTCTGCCAATGAGCCAGTATCTAATTTGGACAGTGCGAGACAAGTGAGTATTGCGGGACACTAGGCAGCGTCATAATCGAGTCTGGTGCTTGCATATGCATCTGTCTCGGTCCCTCTGTGGCTGCTGGACGGCTGCCCGGAATAGTGCTGCGCTGCGCGGTTTTCTATTGGCTGCCCCATCCCGCCGTGCATGGCTCTACAGGGTGGGTTGGACCCTGGGGCTTTTCTCTATCTCTGCCCCGACTCCACGCTCTTGTCCACGGTCTCATAGCACACAGAGTTTTACTATTCACCGCTTTGTGCGCAATATGTTGGAGAGCCAGTGGGCATGTAGTCACCGGCTCGTACAATGGCCCACAGCAGCGATCTGGGGACTTAAACTCAAGTGCGGCTGAACATCCTCACAACTGCCTTTTCCCTGGTTCATCAGCCCTTTAGAGGTCCTCCAGGGCACACTAATTCAGATTGACATGCATACACAAAACCCTTTTAATGCCAGTTGAAATGTATTGCCCATCATATTTGGCGAACAATTTTCTCACACTGTTGTCTCTTTCTCTGCTCCATTCCAGATATCGGAAAGTGCCTTGGGAGACGACATCCTTACTCGAAGATCCCTCGGGGCTCCTGAAGAGCTCCAGGTTTTCCCCCTCTGCAGTTGTGATAGGACTTAAACACCCTTGACCTGCTTGTTTGTCCTCTGTGTGAAGAAACCCCAAGTGAAGCGTTGGAGCTACTGCACTGCTGGCCAACGTGCCAAAGCTCGGGGAGCGGAGGTACAGAAGACTTTAACAGAAAGCCACACATTTAGTGTCCTGTGCATCTAAAATTTGCTCTACTTTTGCTCCCAAACATCCACCGTTGCACATCATTAGTCATACAAAGGTCATTTTTGGGGACGTTGGTCCTACCAGTAGAGATTGTCCCTGATTATGCCCCCTTGGCCTTGTCAGAGGTCTGCACCTGAGACGTACTGATTGAAGAACAATTATCTGAGTGACTGATAAACTCCCAAACAGCAGCGCAGTCCCATGCTCCGGTCACAGAGACTTTGCCAGTCCATTACCTCCACTCTCCTGTCCACAAGGACAAACCTGATCTGCTGACCTGAAGCAGATCTTTTATAGCTGCATGTTCCATCAGTTTTAGTTGTTGTGCGTTTTATTTTTTTTTAACTGGAACACTCTGCAACGCCTCCTCAGAGGATCGCCTCCTTTTAAAAACCAAGTGCTCCACCCGGCTCCACAGCCACTGCTGCTGCCATGGCTCTAAACATTGCCTCGATACGGGACACAAAATGGCTGACCCTGGAAGTGTGCCGGCAGTTTCAGAGAGGGACTTGTTCACGCAGCGATGAGGAATGCAAATTTGCCCACCCACCCAAAAGCTGCCAGGTGGAAAATGGGAGGGTGATCGCCTGTTTTGACTCGTTAAAGGTAAGGATTGTTAAATGTAGGTTACTGCTGTGATCCATCCTCTACTTTAACTCCATGTTTTTCCCATTAGTATAGGTAAAAACATAAATTATGTTTTCTACTCTCTAATTCACTTCTCTTCACACAACCTCATGGAACTGTCAAATGAGGTAAAGCAAATATGAGAAATCAGATTTCACCTCTGCAGTACCGATATAGTATCTGACATAAAATGTTACAGCTTTGTGGGTTCTAATGGTCGGGGGGTGTAGGTTGTCGGCTCAAATTAGCATGTGTGTCAGGTCTCCATGCTGTGCTGCAGTTAGCAGAGCGGTCTGACCTATAAAGTTAAAGGCCAAGGAGGTCTGTTGTCATGTTCACTGTCACCACAGGTGTGTCTAGTTTTTTGTGCGATAAGTTCTTCTAATGTTACCGTGCCTTGTCCATCATTTGTATATGAGGGTGAACATCTGATCGCCTTAAGTCATTCCAGGGCTTCTATTTCTGGATGCATGTCAGCTGCCACTCACATCTCACCATCAACATGAACAGCCACAGCTCGTTTTGCAATGTTTCTATCTCAATGATCCAAGAATAGCTGTAACTATGGCATTTTATGTGACATCATCTCGACTTTTAAATGGATTTAGTTGTTATTATTGACATTTGGTTGATATATAATTCCATTCAAGGCCTTAAGACCATGTTGAAGTATTTAATTCTGTAATACGGGTCTCTAGTTTATTCCCTGGCCCCTCTTATGAGAATGTCACCCTTACAGTTTGGCAAAATATCTTAAATTAGCTCTACATCAGACCCTTTGAAAGTCTCTGCAATTATAATGAGATCATTTCATACAAGCCCCCTCATACTGCAAATAAAAAAGCTTATTTTCAAGCTGTGATAAAAAAATATATATATAAGAAAAATAGTGGTGACAATGATAAATAGCCAAAGAAACTAGAGCAGAACACTTTTTCTTTTAAAGTGTGAACTGTAGCTGCATTCCACATATACAGCAGTGCAGTGTGTGGCGAGGGCATTTTACATTTGTTCAAGGTTGTGTACGAGGCCAATGTCAAAACAGAGAGACTAGATTCCCTCTCTCAATTCTGATGTCATTTATACATACTATCCCTCCTCTTACGCCTTGCTACTTTTTGTATTAATCCATATAGATCTTAAGGTTGTGTAAAAGCTCCATTTATTGCAAGTTGCTCACAGTCCATAATTATCCAACACTATGAAAACAAGTTTTGTTCATTGTGCAATCAGCTGTTTTCTTGACTGTGGTAAAGCTCAGTGAACTATTACTTGCTGTTATACCATAATGAGCTAACAGCTGACTCCAACTGGGATCGATTTGTTGTCTCACCATGCAGCGGATGACCTGACATGGATAGTCCACACATGATATGATTTTGCCGTTTCCATGAAAACTCCAACCAGTCATCCATGAACGAGCTAAATGACCCGGACACTCTACCTCATAGTGCCACCTTTTAATTTACACGATTCTCAAGGACGTATCCACTACAAATAGAAGCTTTGAGGCAATGCACTGGCAACTCGTGCTTCATCTGTGCTTTAAAGTACAAACTGAAGGAAAAACTGATCTGTAAAGTTACTTTACCCTAGGAAAGTAACTCTGGATTGGACTGTTAGTGCATCTTAAATAAGGGCTTTCTAAATGCTGGTATTTGGATGTTGAATTCGACAGTTCGGCCACCATGACCAAGTGGCTTCTGTATAAGCCGAATGCAGCTAAATTGATAAATGTATAGACGGACTGTAATCACTCCCTCAGACTCTCTCTGCCCCTGTTTTCACCATAAAACCCAGTGACAGAACGAGAATACAGGATTCTCTGTACCTCTGACTCCGACTCGCCCCCTTTCCCACCAAGACTTTCCTCGTGACAGCTGAGAGAATGAATGCTTTATTATGCATTAGGAAATGTGTTTCGCTCCACGGCAGGCTGATTTCCACCCCATTACGCCCGTATCGTCTTCCTGGGTCTTCTCATCTGATAGGTTTATCATGCCAGGGTTGTGTGCTGCCAGGCGTGTCTTGGCCAATGATCAGACGCGTCCTTCTCATAAACAAGTGAAAGGTACGGCTCGAGAGGAGTTGAGTAGGAGGTGTAACTCTGTTGTTGCACTTGTCAAGCAGCAGTAGGCCGGCATGCAAAGTCAGTGAAGAATTCTGGTTATTGTTGGTGTCAAACACTCCTGAGGTGATGACACACACTCTCAAAATGTGTGTTAAAGGTTTATTTTGTATGTTGTTTGACATGTTTGACAATCCTCATCTTCAAAAGGTTAAAAAGGTATTCTTGGGGAGAGACATTTTATTTACCAGGTGTTGTGACATTTATATGAAAACGTATTTCCGACCTATTTGTCGAGCAATCATATTCTGTAGCGCAGCTTTTAAAAGGTGTCATTTTAAACACAATGCAGTGACAAGTCGGAGAACTTGCTGTCATTGCTCTTGGCAAGAAATAGAGCGGAGGTGCGGTAAGAGCCTCGTGCATTTTCGCCGGATATAAATTACATTTGAGAGCATAATTCAGTTTTTGCACTCGTGTACATCCCTCCTTATTGAAGTCACACGCCAAGGACAGGGACGGGCGTAGCATCCAGAATGTCAAATAGCAACATTTCCGAGACCAGGCGCGTTGAACACGTGTTTTTGCATTTTCCGATAGTGTGTTTTTCATAGGTCAAGTGGAGATGTGGAGTCAGGCCTGCTACGGTGGCTCTTGATGGTAAAGCGTGCAGCGTCCTGACTCCACTTCCCTGCTCTCAGCACTTCTATAGTGTCATGCCTGGGGGATTATTTTGTGTCCTCCTGCTCCACAGTGTGGGCTTTAGAAATAGTATCTCCATGCTACATTTGTCATCTCTCAAAATAGGACAAGCTGCTTCATCTCTGTCCAATGAACGCTGGATTCACATTCGGTTGGTAGACATGATATATCTAATACCGGGCGTCATTCATTTTCATTGTGGCATGAAAACGTGACACTGTTGACCTCAACAATAGTTGGAAATGTTTCGGAAAATACACAATTTTTACTAACATATTTCCTTAAAACCAGCCAGAATGATGCATTTAAACGTGTTAAGAGAATACAGATTGTCGTAAACGGAGACAAGTAGATGATTTAAAGTATTTTCCATTGAGATCAGTCATTGCAGGCCAGCAGCATCACAAACGATGAGACGTGGTTGAAGCCTTTTCCTTTAAGCCCTTAGATACTTGTTGTGTTGTGTGACCATGGAAACCGTGACATATTGGTGGTAGAGGGGGTGAGTGGAGTGGGAAATAGTACCTTATTGCAATCCCAGCCGTCATGTGATGTCACGTTGGCCGTGCCTCTGACGGTAGCCTTCTGTTGAGGCTTCTGCTTCTCTCTGTAAGGTCTCTATCTGCGCTGCAGTAAAAAAGACTGTCCACAAGAGCGTTTGTCTCAATTTAAGTTTTTGACTGCTTGCACAAATATGACATAACACACGTGGGCAGATTTGAAAAATGCAGAAAATAATGCTTAAAAAATAAGCACCATGGTCCGTTAAGGCTCTCCTCCCACAGTTTCTTTTTACTCCACTCAGATGTAACCAGGTGATCCCCACGCCTCAGTGGACCTCAATAGTCTAAGAGGCGGGGGGTGGGGGGGTTCGTGCATCCTGGCACTATCATGTTTCATGTCAAGTTGCGGTTGTCAAAAAGAAAAGTGGTCGAGCAGGAGCAACAATAGAAGCTACTTCCAGGTGTGTGTGGTGTTTTCTCACTTGTGTCACAGACTCTCGGCAGAACCCCCCTGGGGGTGAGGTGCCCTGGTTTCCCCCACTTTGTAAGAACATCTTAATCCGGGCTTCAAAAGAGCAGAAGAGTTTTTTTGAGGACCGTGGGATGACGGAAACCTGCAAATAAAGTAGCGAGGGAACACGGCAAGAAGGGAAAGTGTTTGAATGGCTAAGGTAGTGGGACGGGTGGCGCAGTGGTCTGTGCATCCGATCATCTGATCAAGGGGGAGTGCTGGGGAACTCCAGTTCGAAACCCGCTCCTGCCGCCACTGCGTCAGGCCGTTGTGTCCTTGGGCAAGACACTTCACCCGGATTTGCTCCTGTGGGTATTATCCACATGTATAATACTAATGTGTACTTGTAAAAGCGCCTCGATGACCTCGAGGCGTGAAGATGGACGGTGTGGCGCAGTGCGCTGTGCAATGATCATCAGATCAAGGGGTGAAACCCGCCGCTGCTGCGTCTGTAAAGCCGGTGTGTCCTTGGGCAAGACACTTCACCTGAACTTGCTCCTGTGGGTATTGTCCACAGTATCTGACCATTGCATGTATGATATATGTGTAATGTGTGTATATGTAAAGTGCTTTGAGTCATTGAAAAAGCGCTATAATAAATGTAAGTAATTATTATTAGTATAGATGCCAATCCAGACAGACCCCAGACAATCAAACTCAAACACATGCCTTTTTTTAATTTAGAGATTCTTCTGATTTATCTGTAACGTCCTCCCTCTGGGCTTTTGCATTTAGCTGGATCTTTAGGAAGCCTCAGTGAACATGGACTTCATGCCTATGGCCTGTACCCCCCTTCTCCTCTCCTCTCTTGTTTTAAAAGATGGGCTCGGCTGCATTCCTCAGCGTAATCCTGTCGAACTGGGCCACACCCTGGGCAGAGTGTGGAGGGGAATGCATGGGGGGCAGCGGGAGGTGGTGTTCCCCCGAGGTCATTCACACAGACTCAATGAGGCGCTGACTTGAGCTTAGCGCGGGGCTGCAGTGGACGCGGCATGCTTTGATGAGCCCCTCGGAGACCCCCGCCGCTGACGTTCCTTAAACAGGCCTCCTCGCACGCAGACGCACGCTCGCACACTCGCTGTCTTCCCTGTGCAAACCATGCCAAATCTCATTTGATCCATGTGATTTCACCACTAACGCCCCACAGACCGGGGTCTAGCTGAAAAAAAGTTAGGAACAGATGAGAGAGGGAGGAGGAAGTCAGATCAGCTCACTGTTAAAGTCTCATGACCAGTTAGCGTTGTATGTTATAATGGTGTCACAGAAAATAACATTGATTCTGTGTATATGAAAGCTTTTGAACGTCCATTATAGCCTCAGTAAAACCTCAGTGGGAGATTCTGAGAGTCAATGGCATAATTGTTCTTTAATTGAGATAAATATTTACAAAAGTGATGGTTGTTACTAGTGTGTGTGTGTGTGTGTGTGTGTGTGTGTGTGTGTGTGTGTGGCTTTGAATATACAGACATTACAGGAAATGAGTAAAATACAGAAATACTATTTTTTTTTTATTCCATCAATTACATTCCGTATTTCCTTCTCTCAGTTTTATCAACTCGTGAGTGTTGTGTGTACTCCTGCTTTAAAAGTGTTTGCAATCCATGTCCTCTAGCAACAGCATTTTAAACGAACAATGTTGCCCTTTAGTGTGGACAGCCTAAGTAAAAACATTAAATGAGAAAAAGAAATAAGCTTTTAACGTAATTTTTAAAAGTATGAAAATATCAGGCACTGTAGTTTAGTGTTTTTATATTTACATTATCTTATTTTACGCCAACTACTACTTAAAATAAAATACATATTTTATTATTCAAATGTACTTGTTCTGGAGAATTTATTTCTGTTGCTTTCAAGTTAAAATGTTCCTTTTATTAGTAGACTTTAAAGGACAGTAAACACAAACATTTTTGCTGCAAAATGTGCGACCAAACCATCATGCGGTGTACCGCTGACCTTCAACATAATTTGGCAACATAAACTCTTAGATTTTTCCCGTGTTTAACTGCTAATAATAAAGTTATTAATTTGAGTGAGAACATGGGTTTAGTTGCAGGAAATCATCCCGTTGTCTCTGCCCCACTCTGCCTTTTACACTATGATATAGCGGTGATCTAGTTTTGAACTTCTGTCTGCTATACAGAACAGAATATGTGTTCGTCACCCAGTGAGCCGCCTGCAGCGTGATGGAGGGACGGAGCGCTGAAAATCTGCCCATCTGCTGCTCCAGAGTCTCACCTGGTCTCAATCCACCCACCATCTCTGAGTCATCCCCCTCTTTCCACGGCTCTCTGCTGCCCACAGTGCAAGTACTCGAATCTCTGCAATGTTTTCCGTGGTAAAAAAATGAAAAAAACCTTAAATCAGTTGTGCGGAATCGATGCCGTCCTTACATTTGATGATTTCAAAGCCAGCTGGACTGAAACTGCCGTACTGCTGCAGTAGTGGATGCTGCTGTTAGCACCTCTGCAGTAAAGCTGAAGGCAGATGTATGGTGAGTCAGGCAGGAGGCTTGCTGCATGATGACCTTTAGTATTGCTCATTTATTATTGATATGTAGTTTCATCATCACCCATCAGAGACCGACTCAGTTGTCCTAATCTAATATATACTCTAGAGGAGCCTGTATGTGCTCTGTTCTGCCTACACAATTTAAAATTTAGATCATGCTTTGAAAAATCAATAGCTACAGCGTTGTTGTTTCTTTCCTGGAACGGCCACAGATGCCACTATGTTGCTTGTGTTGCTAGAAGCATATGGCGTTTACTGTAATCCATATTACACACAAATTAATCATTGCCCAGGCTTCTTCAATACTCCTGATTATAAAATGGACAAACTTACACTGACAGAGCTCAAGATGCTCCACCAGTCCTACCACCCCCCCACTGACACACAGACACACACCTAGGGAGCGACATCAGTAAGACAGACAGGCCCAGCTGTCCCCCAGGGGCCAGCCTATATAATGAGACAGAGATCTTCTTAATTGGCTCCATCTAATGAGGCAAGAGAAATGCAGTCTTTAGGGGCCCTACACCAGAATGGGTTCCCTACACTTGTTTTAATCTTTTGACTGGAAGACTGTGTCAAACAGGCTGTTGTGAAGAAGTGTGACATCCCAATCCCATGTGAAGACGTGTCGGAACAGAAAAAGACGAAGCCTTTTACGTTGCTGTTTCAGTATCAAAATGACTCTACGTTAATACAATGAGGAGTGTAAACTGCTCTGACAGTGATTGACATGGGGTTCACTTCTAAAAAAGCCTGTCAAAGTGACAATAGAGTTTGCCCCGTGCGAACTCACTCCTTCTCCGTAGAAATGTTCTGCTTCTGACTCATATCCAATTGAGGCTTGACGAGTGGCAGTGACGGACTCCGCAGTGAAAGCGGAGCCTGCTATATTTTCTTGCGAATCGCTCCCTATGCTGTGCTGCAGACAAGCCCAATGGAGACCGCCATTTCAAAACTAGCACTTAAAACTGCTTGTTCTTTTCTTCCTGCACACTTTAAAAAGCCATTAACTCATTAGATTAAAGATAATAATCGGTATCAAAGTGATGAAGTAGTGTACATGTCTGAAAATGGCTGCAAAAACAATACTGCTGTTCCATCCAGTCTCATAGAGTATAAGACAATTTATTCAAGGCCAATCTAACTTTCCACAGAAACATCAGGCCTAATGGGCGAGAGCTTTGCTGCTCCAAATTGGGGTAAAATGATAAAGCTTTCCTGGATGAAAGTCTTGGAGGAAATGACTCTTGTATTAGTGAATGAAAGGCTGTCTTGTTAGAGGGAGAGCTGGGTTAATGTTTTCATACCAATGCACACTTATTCAGCTTTGATTTTGCTTCTTAAATAATGTTTTATTGATGCCGCTTTGTTCAGCCGAGCCAAGTGTAAATTCCCACAAAAAACTATAAAACTCAGCGTCTATTATTAAAGCATAAATCATAGTCGGGCCATTATTCCTTTCAGAAATACCAGCCCACTCCCCAAGTTTATTCCTGAGCTTGTGGTGATGTCACTGCAGAGAATACAAGCTGTCAAAGCTTAAGAATATCTTTTGATAGCCCAAAACACGCATGGTAATATGAACAATTCCAGTAGGGATTGTTCTTAATCCGCACGCCAAGCAAGTGGTATTATTATATCACAGGCTTCTCTTTTGCCCCTACCACGCAGGGTGGCCATACCATTAAGGTCAACCTTAGGTCATAGCAGCATATCTGTGTGTGTGTGTATTTGGGCCGCCGGGGGGGGCCATGCAAAGTTCATGGGCGAAAGTGAGATGGCCAATTTCACACCCAGCAGGTGCCAGTGACCCACGGCGACAGGTGGGGGACACTAATTGGCAGCGCACACCGTCACAGAGTAGGGTGAACCCACGGTGGGTGAGGGAATGGAGGGGGAGATGAAGGGGGAGGAGAAGTGGCACTGATGGGGGGCAAACAGTGGCTCCACGTTTGCCTTTGCGAACACGGTTTACTGGAAGCAATTTATTTTGGCTTTCTTTTTTTTTACCAAAAAGGCATTTCATGGTTGTGAAAAAACAGATGTTGCTCTGAAAACTACTCAAGTCAACTTTCTATAAGGGAAGAGCAGGCTGATGGTGAGAATTGGGGCTGTCTGCGGCCCAAATGGTTTGTTACGACTGTATTTTGCAACGTCTGTAGGTTTTCGAAATTAGCTATCAGTCAGAAACATTTAGTCTTTTGTTCTTTTCGGCTGCACACAAGCAATATTTCAACACCAGGGTAATGTGACACCCCAAAGTGAGATCAATATGTTTACCTACGTATGACAATTTTAAGATAAAACAGCCTGCAGCTCAGCGGCTGTTTGAGTCTCCGTTCCCGGCTTTATTGATCTCATCTCTTTAACCAAAGGGCCCTTATTACTCAAACCAAGTGTAAACACTCATTCATCCCTCTCCACTCCCGCGTTCTCCACATTATGAGGACTGTTTTCATCATCTCCATACGGGTTTAGAGTCTCCTCAGCTCGGGGGAGAAAGCCTCCTCAGAGGCCTCATCATCAAAACCAACAAACAACGTCCCGTTCCATGCGACGCTGCACCTTAATCCCCTTTGGTTGCATATAACAACCACATTTCTGCATTTGTGTTTTCCCATTTAATACCAGGTTCTTGCATGGTTTAGTTTATCATATCTTGAAAGAAACCAGCATGCTGCGACATATAAATAACTTCTTTGTGTTTCTGATCACTCACTGACTTGGAACAGATATTTTAGGACGTCAGGGAAACAGACTTCTCTCATAATGTATACAGGGCTATGAATAACCGTGAGGCATTAAAGACAAAGATAAGATTCACAGGAGTGCTAGCATGCTTCTAAATTCCCACTCGGGTCACTGGGCTCTCCACTTCCCTCTGTAGTTTGAATCAACACTAGAATACCTCTCAACTTTTTCTTTGTCAGCAACCAAAGCTTTAATCTCCAAACTGGAGAGTAAGCAGCCACGCAACATTCCCCTATCTGCTGAGTGTGTTCGAAAGAGGCTTTGATGAATAGATCTGCTCTCCCCCTTCCATCTCATTATCCGCCTTTATCTGTTTTATGGATTTACACAACTCCTCAACACGCTCCGACACGCGGTCGATAGTGTCAGCGGGAAAAGAAGATGTAGGCTAGCCTTTTTTTTTTTACCTCTCTCGTGTTGTTTGTTTAATTTCATTTTGCTGTGATATTCTTAGAAACGCTGCAGAGTGGTGGCAGCTTTGATGGCTTGAGCCGGATTGAAAATGAGGTATCTGTTAGCAAATGTAAAATTAGGAACGAAAAGAAAGCCTCCTGGATTTCGGCTGTTTTCTCTCGGGGCTGTGGCACAGTTCTTGTCGAACTAGGGCATCAACTTAACCTATTTCTATGAAATCCACCAGCGTGGGTTAGTTAGAGTTCCACACGGCTGTAGGACAGCTTGCACCAGTGCAAAGCTGACGAGATCTGTCTTCTCAGCACGGGGAAATGACAGCCTGTGGAAAAGCAGGCTCTGTCTTTTAGCCGTGACTCACCTATCAACACTCTGGCATTGTCATGACTGAGCCTTTTTCTTTTGGTATTTGTAGAAGTGTGTGTTTGCAGGAGAGTGACACCCTTCATTTAAAACGTGCTGCACATACTATATGAGTACCTGTCAGCTTTGTGTGTGTGTGTGTGCAGATTAGAGGAGCTCTGGAGGGTGGGTTTCATGTCTCAGCAGGTCACAGATGATCAGATTAACTGAAGCAGGCTCCTGCCTCCAGCTGGATTAGCGGCAGGGACCTGGACTCTGCAGGTGCCTCACACTGAAGCCACTCTGACCATCACCAGCATGGCTAGTGATCGCAGCCATCGCCTGATAATCTACTTTGAAATTGCCAGTGCCCTTTTTTCCTTACTTCCTCCTGTGTGGAAACCGTTGTGTTGAAAAACTCGTTTCATAACCAGCATGAAGTATATCACAATTCTCAAAGTAATATAGTCTATACCCTGCAGACAATTTAAGCACGCAAGTCAGGAAAATCACATTAGAGGTTTAATAAAGAAAAATGAAGGCTTTTACGAGAGTCCTCTTCATTAATTGCATTGGACTTTTCAATGCCTTTTTAGATTGAGACGTTATAAAGAAGAATCAATCGCCTCCTGACATCTTCACTGTATTCCAACTGTACCATGATGGCCATAGTGAAACATGCACTGCTCTAATGATCACTTTGAGTACACACACACAGCAGATCTGCAGTGCCAATGCTGCAAAGTGTCAGCCCTAGCATGTGATTTTCAGCTGATGCACAACGCTATTTTCAGATGCCACCACAATGACCTGCAGGGAAACAACGTGAGCCGAAGGAAACACTGACCAAATGATACAAATGGTGTCAGTTAGAGACAAATAAATGGACACAGGCAGTTGCTTAAGACTCACACAGCCTATATTAGACATCTCACATGGGGGTGGGTGGGAGTGTTTTCTCCCTCTCCTCCTTGGGTAATCTTGGGCGTGTCAGTACTATTCCTCCGTCTGTGGGATTACAGCTTGTGAAACAAAGGCACTTAATTACTGCGGAGGCCACAGCATCTTACAGTACATGTGTATGCGTGTGGCTATTGTTTCTTAATTCCCTGATCTCTGCACTATTTTCCTTATTTGCATTCCAATTCCTCTGTAGTGTTCTCAGGGGGTCCGCGGGGTCTTAAAAAGTATTAAAAGTTGATAAATCAATTTAGCGAAAAGTAAGCCTAATTAAAGGGCATTTTCCAAGGTATTACATTTTGTAGCTTGTTTTCAATAAGTATATAAATGGTCCAGAGAGGTTGTGTTCTACAGTCTGCCTGAATGTAATCATGGCGTAGGTGTGTAGTGTGATTCTGTGTAGTTTATTGATGGCATCCCGTTGGGTTTGACGTCATCTGAACAGGACATCGCACGCTCACTGCTTGATAGCGCGAAGGCCCGTTTACGCCGGTTGTTAAACAACATCGTTATGGGGAAATGCAAGTCTGCGTCCAAATGGTTGGAAGATAAGGAGGAAGGACAATCAATACTGTAGTCAATGTGAGGTAAAGTGTGTCGCCAAGGTAACCGGTTAAAACTCCAAGTGGAGATGAGGTCTTAAAATGTATGGAAAAGGTCTTAAAAGGTCTGACATTTGAATTCAGGACTCCTGCATACACCCTGGTTCTAGGCAGGCCTGATCAGAATATAATCAGCTGGGTTACTTCTTCGGATTTACTTGTTTTTAGCTACTGTTCACCATCGATTCATGTTCTCCATTACCAGATCTGATCATAATGGATTTTCTGTGTTTCCTGGTGTCCTGGAGCCTCCCCACTTCAAACGGATCCATTAGTCAGAACGGATCCATTAGAGCCCAAAAACAAAACAGGATCTTTCGGAGGGAGCATTCTCTGTGATTGAGGATGAAGGAAAGCCCTGTCCATGTGCATCCAGTGCCTCCATACCTCACCTGGTGCTAGGGTCACTGGCTCGGCCTCTTTGCAGCCTTCTGTAGTGCCTCTCCTGGTGTCTTATAGCTGGTGGCTTTCATAAAAGTGTTCTCCTTGTGAATTGTTATAGGCTGCCTAACCAGCAGTTAGTGGCCCTGGAAAAGAATCTCTTTCACAGCAAACAGAAAGACATTATGAACAAGAAGAACTGAAGAAGGCCCTCGGAGAAAACCCCCAGAGAGAAAGCTACGTGGTCGTAAATGGAAAACTTTTATGTTTCATCTTCTAAATGTGGTGGTGAGGCATAATTTCCAGGATCGTTTCCAGTAGATATTGCACGCCAAGAAATACTGTTATTCAGATTTTTATAGCCTAAAATATGAATATCTGTAAACAAAACACCCAGCCAAACGGATAAGCGTGAGCCATGCGTATTTGCTCAACAATGCCAATGACTGAGCATTAAAGGCAGGATGTAATGCGGGGACAAGGCATTGAGGGAACATTGAGAGACGAGGAGCGCGTCCACCCCCCGCCTCCCCTGGTCAGCGGGGATACAACAGGTTCTTCGACTATGCTCTAAGGGGATTACACATATCACAGGCTTCATGTCAGAAAAATTAGTGTCAGTTTCTCACAGCGGCCCTCCTCCTCTCGTGCTGAGAAGGACAATCGGATAAACCGGGGAAGACTTCAGTTTCCTGAGTGTATTTTTCAGTAAGTCCCTTTTTAGATGGGATTCCTTTCTTGTGTTTTATTGCCCTACTTCCTTTTTCTGACCTTTGCATGGCCGCCGCCCACACAGTCTGGCAGCTGACCCTACATTTCTTTAGCTGCTTTTCCCATGATCTCCCTGCCTGATTGTTTTTTCTGGATTGCCAATACAGCCAGTCACACTGCCATTGATCACCTCACTGAGCGTGGTGCTAGCTCCTGAAAGATGTCACTTGAGGTAGTATGAGTAAAGCCTTTTCTCTGTGATTTTGGAGAGCAAGGGGCTTACATGAGAAACGCATGCACACACACACACATCCCAAATCCCCAACATTCGTCCCTACGTAAATCACCGATATTGTTTCTCGGTCTGAAGTGTTGATGTGGGACCGGAAAGCAATGGCTTGGATTACCACCAGGGCACTAGCTTCCTTATTTAGGGCGACTGGAGCCACGGGGATGTAATCTAAAATCGCCTTTATGAGGACATTTACGACTCCTCTGGCGGCCGCAGCCTATAGGCAGCCACTCTCTGTCTCACAGGCCGAGGATAGAGCGCCCATTGAGGGCAAAATGCAAATGTTACAGTGGTGAACGGAAGGGCCCACAACTGAAGCGGTATTCTGCCGAGGGGGTGGAAGACTGGCCCTCTGTGTCTGTGCCACCCACAGACACACAACAGTCATCACTCTGACCATTCAGCAGGCTGATGAGGGAGGCGGGGGGACAGCGTCTCTGCCAGTGACAAAGATGGCAGCGTTAAGCCCGGTCAGGGGAGGCTAATGCCAGCTATAAATGGACCATTTGGGCCAGTGATCCCCTGTAAATGTGTTGCTGTATATTCTGGGGGCGCTAATTATGTTTCTTAGTCCCAACTCCATGAGGGACTGCATTTAATAATGGCTCTTATTTGAATGTCTCTGACTGTCTTGCCATAATTGCAGTGGTTTTTATCATAGCAATGGCTGGGACTTTAAATTTGACCTTACCTTACCATATATATAAATTAGCACTTTGTACTGCTAGCTTACGAGAGATACTTCCTGCCTGATGTGTCTGGTTAGCATAATGAACATGTTAATTCTTACCATGTCGTCTGCTAGGTGTGGAAAGATGTCCAGATATTTAAAACATTGTTAGAGGCGAAAAACAAGTACAAGGTGGGTCACTGGCATTTAAATTGTATGTGGTCAGAGGGTGAATGTTTTCCCAAGTGTTTTTCTGTCTGCCCAGTTGCCATAGTTGGAGTGTTGCAGCACGATAGTTATGTTGTTTTTGGGCAGGAGAAATGTTGTACCCTCCTCAGCAGTCTGTCACTCTGTGGAAGGATTGGCTTATTTTGTTCTCTTGCCAGTGTGTTTACTGTGGCAAAGTATTCCCCTTCCCTTTGCTAAAGGTTTAGGGCACACATGCCAGCATAAACAGTTAAGGAATGCTAGTACTTATTCTTGGTCTTCAAAACGCGGCAGAAAAGGGTAACATTCACATACCAGCAGGAATCTACATTTCAAAGTAAAAGACTTTGGAATTTGTGCTCCATTGCCTGTTTTAGAGATAAAAAATACATCTTCTGCCAGAGCGGCTTTCCAGGAGTAATTATTGCGACCTAATTACAAGAAGTAAAAACAATTGAAAGAGCCTCGATGGGTAAAGTGAGTTTAATCCTAATCTGTTCATGAAATTAACTCCTTTTATCCCCTTCCCCTCTGGATCAACTCTAATATGAGCACATTTTTAATTGATATCATTATTACTACATGTGAAACTTGGCAAACATTAAGTGCTATCTTGTTTAGCAATGGATTTGGGTATATCTGTCTTTGATCTCTCCTTCATTGTACTGCGACACAAGGAGATAATTATCCAATCTGAATCAAAGCCGCTATGTGTGTCCCAAAGCATGGATCATAGCATTTTAGCACGAGGGCAACGGCGCAGCCTACAATAAGAGTTGCCATGCAAGCGACCCCGCTGAAAGGTATAATATCACCGTGTAACTATGGCTACAAACCGGCGGCTGGTGCGTGAATCACAGAGGTGCCTTGGTGCTTTCAAAGATCCTTTTCATAGACGGCTTCTCGGAGGCAATGCCTGTGATGAATGGATTTCTGCTCCGAGTGGGTGGCTTAGACACAAGGAACAGTGTGTGTGTCTTTTTCCGTAGGTGTTTGTGTGTCTGCCACCCTCTCGAAAAGATAAGGGGCTGTAACCAGACAAGGCCACGCCATTGTCATCAGCCACGCTCGCAGGTTTTTTAGCACCGTCATTGTCACGCCGGCGGACCACCCCACTGCTTAAACCACGAGTAGTCTCCTTTTTTCTGTGATGCGGCGCCGCCTTTCCTCAAAGCTTACCTCATCTTATGTGCTTTGAATCGCCAAGCATCGCAGGGAAACACCTCCGACTGCAGCCTGGACCCTTCATGCACATCACGAATGTTTGGCACTGCCAGTTCTTGATAATGGCTCTTCCATGTTTTATCAAAGCATTAGTTACTCCTGCCATAAAGCAGATGTTGGATTTTCACCCTGACTTGGAGCTAATCAGAAAGATGTGACGTGGGTGAAAGCTTTCTAACTGCTGTGCAGAGTACCAATAAATTAACACCTCCCTACTGTTTAATGAAGGCACAATAATATGTGTGTGTGGGTGTGCGTTTTTATCAGCATTGTTACTGTATGACAGCGGTGAACACCAGGATGTCTTTTGTAGGATAGGATTATCCCAGAATACAGCCTTGGACTACCTGACCTCATATCTGCAGTACGAACACAGCTCAAATTCTCCTGAAATCTCCTCTTTTGTATTCTACACCTCCAAAGGATATGGGTCATTTCTGATCCTTTAACCGTATTAATAGCAAATCCATATCCCCTCACCATAGACTCTGCGGAGCCTGGTAAAAGACACTGTTAATAACACTGTATGTGACACTTTAACATGTTTAAACTGAGGTTATATTGTTATATTGTTGACGTAATCCAATTTCAGAGTATAATAAACCGGACTTCCTGGATAATTTCACCGTTTCACGTGTTCATATAGAACCTATTAGGAAAAGTGGATTGAAGATGCAGCAGTGATCCTGGGGGTTGGTAATAACATACCCCCACCAATGCAGACCTGTGTGTTGTTTCAACGCAGTGCTATTTCCAGCCTGAACGCCCACTAACCTTTGACTCATCTACTCTTATTTCCACTGTAACATCCTCTAATCGTCAGTGTTATGAATAGATAAATATATATGAATGCTACCTTTTTAATGTTTGACAGTTAGATACTTTAGGATTGTAAACCAAACAAGACAGAACTCAATACTCCTGCCACTGTAGATGTGTGGATATATTAGGAGTTGGCGATGGTTCTTCAAACTGTGTACTAGCTTTTTGAGGTAAATCAATTTACTGCAATTAATGGGTGTTAAAATAATTGAAAGCTGCACTGAATTCCTCGCCCTGTTAGAAATCCCATTACCACGACAGTCTTAGCAAAGGTGCTTAATTTATTTGCTTTTTCAAATCTAAACTAGACAAAAAGAAAGGCCGAAGACAAATCAAACCTAATTTATTCAAAGAACTTGCACAATGCTTGCAGTAGATCATGAATGCGTAAGTGATAAAAGCCTCTAAAACTAAGTTGGACGGGATGAAAGGAGAAGGTTTTACGAGTCTGAGGCTTGCACTTAGTGTGACAGCGCCTGTGCGTTATGAAACACTCTCTTCTCCGTTTACTTCATCAATTTAAATGGAGAATAATGATGAGCAATTGCCAAAAGCACCTGTCACTCACAGGTTATAGATTAACTGAATATGGAGCAAAAGGGGGAACGTTATGGCTTCACTTTAAGTCCACATAAGTGAGTGTTTGTATCCGTGTATGTCTGTGATCTCTGCGTGGCGCGCGGTGGATGCTGTGCTTCCCTGCAGACTCAGTTTGGGATGCCGTCCAGAGCAGCACCAGCTCTCTCTGTCACACACACACACACTCTATCACACCCGCCCACACAGTTTCTCCTGCACACACACGCTCTGTTACACCTGCCTACGCATTCTTTCTCGTGGGTGTAGATAAACAAGACACACACTTCTCTCTGTGGTGGTGCACAAGGCTCCAATTAGTTTTCACACCTCTGAGGTTTGCGGTGGTCCATGCTAAGGTTCCTCTGGTCTGGACAGGGCTTCACAAAACGGTTCTATATCTACACGCCTGTGCGCAGTGTGTGTGGGGGTGCCGCTTGTTGTGATTTAATATGCATATGTGTGGGCAGGCGAGGTTTTATGCACGTGAAGCGTTGGGGGGGGGTTATCAGTGGTTCGTTGCAGCTTCGACCCCCCACAGGCAGAACACCTTAATATCATGTCTTTGTGTGTTTATCCATGTGAACAGAAGCATTACAAAGAAGCCTACAGCCTTAATATCCTTTATGGCAGGTAAAATAAAATCATTTGTAACAAACAGTGTTTTTGATGTACTGTTTGGTGGCTTTAATATCTGAGAGGAAGAAAAGGATAGCCAGGTTTTATTACTTTTTTCTTTGATGAGACTTGAGGATTATTGGTTATTTACAGTGGGAGCCAGGCTTTATTAAAAGTCCTTGTCTGTTTGCCTGCATGTACCAAAACAAAGCTCTCAGTGTGGCTATATGGACTCGAACAGGTTGAGGAGCTCCTTCAAATCCCCGAAGCGTGGTGAGTGACACTCTGGGCTCTCAAGCCTTTGTGTTAACAGAAATAATCCATATCGTGCTTTTATTCATTTGCATCAAAAACCATGGGATGTGTTCCAGATAAGAGCTTTACTTAGAATAGTGTGAAAAGAATAATGTATTATTTTCTACATTTCTTTTCATGTTGCTGCTCGAGAGCTTAAACTCTGTTTGCAATCACAAAACCACATTTCATAATGTTTGTTTTTTACCATAACAATCAATATTGGGTCATCAAATTAAGGTTGATTAATAGATTAATAGATTAATAAAGAAAAGAAAAGCACAGGTGTATTCAATAATATTAACAAGGGCTCTGTTCCCCAGTTACCCAGAAGGCCATGCCAGCCAGTCGTTATTAATGTTATTAATTCAAGCTGTGTGTGTCCTGCTTTGACAGGAGAGTATTTACTATGAGAGAAAATGGTTATTGTGGAGTTATGTCCTCATGCTACACTGATTCTTATTCAGCTTCACCTCCTTCTGCCCTCCTTCACATTCACCCTGCCATGTCACCTCCTCCCCTTTTTTCTTCTCGGCCTTTCCCTGTTGTCTCCCCTCTGTAGTAGCTCAGACTACTCCACATCTCTTCCACCTCTCCTCTCCTCACCTTTACTCTCCAGTCTCTTGCACCACTACCCTTCACTGTGTGGCTCCCTCCTGACCTCCTTCCTCTCTTCCGCCCACTCTCATCACAATAAGCACCGCATTGAGGATCCATATTGAATTATCGTGTTTGCCATTAGCCTCTGGGTTGATGGTGTAATTACCTCCATTCAGCAGGGTCCCTGTAAGCCTGACCCCGCCAACCCTGCATTTGCATTTCCACGGAGAACACTGGGTGACCTGTGCAACCAGAGATTTGGTCACGATGGGGAGAATAGAGCTCCAGCCTTTGTCCACATCTCCTCATTTCCATGTCAGTGTGCCCAAGGTGCAGGCAGGAGTAAGAACCGGAGTTAACAAGCTAGAAAGACCGAAACTGGTAATGTTTCGACTTTGTTGCCGAGGGCAACCTGCTGCCGTCACTGGATCCGAACAAACATTCCTTAATTCATTTTTCAAACTTTCCAAGTATGAATATGTATGCTGCCTTCGAGCACTTGCTCTGCTCTAAGTCCGTGTCAAACTCAATGCCCAAAAATCTGCCACATCCTCGGGAAGACGCACAACCTGTTCATTCAAAATCAAAATATATTCTGTTGATCAGAGACTTGAATTGTTCAGATTGTTAAGAACCTTTGTTTTTCTCTCCCCCCGCCCAGGGCCGTTGCACACGAGAAAACTGCAAATACCTCCACCCGCCCGCTCACTTGAAGACCCAGCTGGAGATCAACGGGCGAAATAACCTGATCCAGCAGAAGACAGCGGCGGCCATGTTGTCTCAACAGATGCAGTTCATGATCCCCGGCACCACCATGCAACCCATGGTTAGTCAGTGTCCACGCAACGTGACTCACTAGGAAAATAGCTGTTGTTGTGCTGCACTGCTCAAAGTGTTGCTCTGTTGAATAAGACATTATGAAGCTTTCATTATTGCTGTGTCATTTTCCGAAAGTATCAGCAGTGCATGATTCACTGAGAGCAAATCGTATTTTATTAGATGCCATGATGTTATCGCTTTTCTCTCAGATTACCTTGTTCTCAAATAACATCTCAAGGGAGCTCACGCATTTGTTTTTAAGTTATTGAGATGGCCTTGAGCAAAAGCACAAATCTCCCAGACTCCTCTCCGGGAGTCGCTCTGCAGTCAGGCTGTGGGTGCACTGGGCAGCTGCCAGGTGTGAACGTGTTTAACTGCATCAATGTAATGCTGGGTGAAGCCGAAAAAGAACATGCTCACTCAGCAAAACCTTCCCTGGGATACATAGAGGTTACAAAAACCCTCTTCTCTTGTTTCTACCCTCCTCTTCTCTCTGAAACCTATTCCTCTCTGTTCCCCTGGCTCTTTCTCTCTACCTGTCACACCCTCTCCCCCACCTCACCTCTCGCTCATTTGTCTCTCCTTCCTCCAACTTCTCTACCCTCTTCCTGCCTTTCACCTTCCATTCCCCATCGTCCCCTCCCTACATTCATCATTTTTACATCAGCCATTTCTTTCGTCCCTGACTACCTTTTTTAATTAAACAAAAAAAGGACAGAATATTTTAAAGCAGCTCGAATAATTCGGGGTCTTTCTCTCCCTGTAAAGCAGACGTTTCCAATGAGCCAGGGCCTTGGGTCCAGCGGTTTGAGCTACGCCCCCTACCTGACCCCCATGTCCCACAGTATGGGCCTGGTGCCCACGGACATCCTTCCCAGCAGCCCCTGCATGGTTCCCGGCAGCCCGCCCATCTCCATGAGCGGCTCTTCCTCCAACCAGAAACTGCTGCGTACCGACAAGCTGGAGGTGACAATCACAGCATCTCTTTCTCTCATACACACAAGAAGAGCATGACAGCTTATCATACCTAGTGTTGTCTTGGAGAGTCCTGAAGTGTAATTATGATGAAACCTGTGATTATGGGTGTGAGATATGTGCGACTAATGACTATTATTCATAGCTCTGATGTATTTACAGGGTCTTATGGTTTAAGTACAATAGTCACAAATACATTTCTCTTCAAGGTTTCACTCGTTCTGTGCCGTAAATACCGGGGGAAAAAACCTGGGTACCAAAAGAGTTGGCATAGCAACAAATACACACATCTTTAACCTTTCAAGAACGTTTTGAATGCAACCACTTGTTGTGTAATTACCTAAAGCAAGTTTTCTGATGCATGAGAGTAATTATTGACCTAAAGGCATGCATTTAGGAGTTGTCTTTGAATAAGTCATAAAAAAACTGCAGTACAGAAATAATTGAAGTATCAGAAAAAAAAGGCCTACAGTAATTAAGGTTGGATATTGCTCAACGCAAACTGGTACTTGCTAGACAGCGGCAGTAAAGAATGGTTCAATTACGACAACTTCAACATCCTCCATCTGCCCCTTGGCAAACAACACTCGTTTCTTTCCCACTATATTTTTGGAAGATAAACAATCATCTCCCCAAGACCTAGAGGTGATGCGTAGGTGTGCGCCTGTATGTGTTTTTCTCCGGGAGTGCTATCACTTAGCAACTGAATGAAGTTGGCTCTAATGAAACAGTATCCCTGTGAGACATGTATACACTCCCACTCAAAAAGCAGCATGTGTGTGTACATGCGTTTCAGTCCCAGAGTGCAAGTCAAAAGCAGATCCCCATGTGATTATGCCCGGCCATGAGCGGTTGAGCACGGACTGGTTCAGTGACTCCACAATCATTTTGTTTGGCACACATTGCCCTTTAGTTTCACGCTGTTCAGACCTTTTTATACCTTTTATCGCCTGCGCTTCAAAACATGGGATTTTTAAGTCTGATGCAGCAGAATAAAGTAAATCCTTACTGTTTTAAGAAAGACATCGTGCAGGATTTTTCTCCCATTTCTTTTGTAAAAATAGTGCACATGGTTTGAAAGCGTGTTCTTCCCTACTGTGAAGTATGGAAATATGTGTCAGGATTCCCATTTTTAACGTCAAATACTTCCAAAAACATCAATTATCTTGGAGATTTTGATGGCTGCCTGCTGTACTAGTTGGTTGATCATGCACTACACCAAAACAATTTAATTAGAAGCAGCCAGTGTGTTGAATAATGTTTTGTGACGTGTTCTGGAAGCTCAAGTATTCACATTTCTATGTCTTTCTCTGCTTATTTCTTTGCCTTCTCTTTTTGGCATCCCTACATCTGTGTGTCTGTCCACGTCTGCGTGTTTCTTTCGTCCACCTCTCGCTCCCAGGTGTGCCGCGAGTTTCAGCGAGGCAACTGCGCCCGCGGAGAGACCGACTGCCGCTTCGCCCACCCGAGCGACAGCCCCATGATCGACACCAGCGACAACACGGTCACCGTCTGCATGGACTACATCAAGAGCCGATGCTCCCGCGAGAAGTGCAAGTACTTCCACCCCCCCGCCCACCTGCAGGCCAAGATAAAGGCCGCCCAGCACCAGGCCAACCAGACAGCTGTGGCCGCGCAAGCCGCCGCCACGGCTGCAGCCATGGTGAGAGCTCAGCACTACAGCCTGCCTACTCTACACTCATATTGGTCCTTGTAGTAGCTAGACAAATATTTACAGAGCAGTACTTCTAGAGAAGGAGCTTGTAAGGTTAGGATGGGACAATAAGGCTTTTTTTTTTATAGCGTCTATATAAAGTGTACCTTTATATCGCATCGAATAAACAAGTTATTATGGGGGGGGTGAAAGAGCGAGTAAACACAATTAATGCATTATTTTCACACAAATTACATTAATATCGGCACCATTTTTAAATTGGAGATCATACGTCATTGTGTGGTGATCTCTTGGGCAATTGTACACACGTAACCACACTCTGAATACACGTGACATTATCACAAATCATCCCGGCTTACACCATATGTGTACACACATGCTGTTGCCGATGACACCCACAGTAACATGAAATGTGGAGCGCTGCTTTATTGCTGTATAAAACATACCCGCCTCTGCTGGTTAATTCTAGTGGACTCCGGCGCACTCTTCACCAACAATAGCTGAGGCCGTCGTTTACAATAACCAGGGTTTAGTTAGACCTATGTGCATCCGTATAATGTCGCAAGAACAATCTGTTATTATCTCACCGCAGTATGCTTTTATTTTCCAATGCCCTTGGTTCATACAGAGACAATGTGCTGGCTCACCCCCCATCCCACCTCCCCTCCCTGCTCTCAATGATAAGTGCGGCTCTCTGCAGATCAGTGTAAATTGAATCGGGGATGGATGAGGATGTAGCCTCACGGGCGGGGTTTACCCTCCTCTGCCTTTAGTTGGAGAAAATCCCATGACATGCTGAGGAAGAGACAGACAGATTGAGATGCAGACAGAAGGGTTTGGCAGTGTGTGTCCCCCCCCAGGCTATGAGTGGCTGCTGCACTCGCACACCTTGTACTGCGCTAGTGTGTTTTCTCCTTCCATGGCATGGGCATGCTTTATGCACATACCTCTTGCCATTGGCTGGCTCCATCGCTGCTTGCTCTCTTTGTCCTTCCTCCATAAGTCCATGCAGTGCCAATGACGAGTCGACAGGTCAATTTTGTAGCAGAAAAGCAGGGAAACAAGAAGGAATTGGAACACACATAAATAAAAGACAGCCTGAGACCCAGAAGCGCTGTAACCTGACGTTGACCCCGTCTGTTTTCTTAAAGGAGAACTTTAGCTCAACAACTTCCCCATCAGGTACACAATGCTCAGTCAAACAAGCAGTAAATCGTCCCTGTGCATTCTTTACAATCCTGAGCCTCTTCTTACTCCTCTTGTGTTCCTCATATGCCCCACTTAATTAACTTTATGAACCAATTTGCCATCAGCAGTTACTGGCTTTGCCAGAGGTGAGCTGGGTTAACCTTAGGACAATGAGTTGTTTAGTCAGCACCTTAATCCAATTTTCTTTTAGCCCTTAGCCTAAGCTTAAGCACCTTTGTTGAAGCGGAGCCCCATAAAACTTGTATTGCTGCACTGCTGCAAATAGGTAATATCATTATCCATAATTCACTTTATTTGTTTTAAGCAAATAGGCTAAAGTGTGCTGTAGATAAGGTTACACATTAACTGATACAGTTACAGTAAGAAGATCCTATTATGGAGATTATGTTGTTTTACTGTGCCACATTATGTGTTGCTTGCCATGCTGTAATCTTCTCCCTCATTGCAAGTGGAATGCGGTCATCTCTGCTTTTCATGTCACTTTAATTGGCCATCTTCCATTTGCACTAACCAGGGTGTTTAAGTGTGTTAACACTGCAGCAATGCATTGTCGCTCTTTATAATGTCATATACTAGTAGAGTATCTGCATACAATAAGCAAGAGGCTTGTGCATGGACCCCTCTAATGCTGTTCTCATCACATCCATGTCATCTTTTTTTTTTTTCTCAGCAGTGACGGATGTACGTTTTTTTAATAAATTAAACAGTTACTACCTCGTTAGGGTTAGCTTCATACTAATGTAAAACGCTTCTAGGTCTTAAGATACTTGCTGTTTCTAGGAGGAATGTAAGAATAAACAGAACTCCACATTCTGTGATTATGACTCACATTGTGTCACCTCCCCAAGTTCATTGATCACACTAACAAGCCACACCATTTAGTTTAGGGTTTAAAGCACTAGACGTGAATTGACACCACCATAAATAAGTATTTGATCTGCTTTTTGTTCGGCTGGTTGGGACTAAAAATCTGCCTACACAAATATGTCCACTTGTGAGTGCAGAGTTTATTATTTGAGGGGCTTTGACCAGAGCTCGCTCCCATCCAAACGGGTGTTTTAGACATTTCTCACGGCCCAAAGCACCTCCAGAAGCACTGTAATTATTGTGTGTAGCACCCTACCTGTGTGAAGTGTCAGCCTATTATCTGAATCAGTTGTGTCTACTGCATTTTCTTCTACCGAAATTAAACTTATTTACTTACTATAAGTAAATGCTTACCCAGTAGTTTTGAAATACATCATAGAAACTTGCTTTTTGTTAACCGAAAGATAATATAGATGCTTTTTTTTGCTTTTTGTACTAATTCAAAAAAGGTAGTTTTCTTTGAAGTAAACAAAACAGTTTTTTGTTTATGTGCATGCCTATTGTTTTGTATGTGGTATACTTGCATTCAGATTATTTTTGTTTTTTTCCTTCTCACCTATCCACAATGCAATGCTGTCCCCCATGACGCACCTCTGCTTGCTGTTACCTGTATGTTAATACGCTTGAATCCCATTGGCCCACTGCCATCATGTGCTCGCTGCCTGCTAATTAAAGACTCAGTCGACTGCCAAAGCAATGAAGCGACCCCTCGAGGCAACTGTAGACCTGGTACTTTGACCTTTCACCTTTTGCTTTGCATGTAGCTTCTTTAATTGTACTGTAGCCACTCACACAATTTAAGTTGGCTCTTTTGTTTTTTGTGAAACCCTGTAAAATTCTAAATATTTTTGATCACAAGTAGCAATTATAGATTGTACTGTACATGTATTAATGTAATGTTAAATTATTTTCTGTAATGTGTTGTTGATTGCCTTGCTATGGTGTAGTTTCTCATTGTCCTTGTGATAGTTACAGCAAGCTTCCACTTGTGCCTTGTTGTGCTGTGCTTAGACAAATAACACATTTGCAAATATCACACTTGTGTAAGTATGCAGATCAAATCTAGTGTGTGTGCGTGTGTGTGTGTGTGTGTCCAGGCGTTCCCCCACGGCATCCTCCAGCCCCTACCAAAGAGACAAGCGATGGAGAAGTGTAACGGCTCGCTGTTCAACCCCAGTGTTTTGCACTACCAGCAGGCTCTGGCCAACGCACAGCTCCAGCAGCCCGCTTTCTTTCCCACAGGTAAGAGCGCCTCGAAACACAGAGGCACTCATCTAGAGCATGCAAACGCACAGAGACACCCACTGAATGTGCTTATCTAACCTCATCACAAATTATCTTATTGTGCTAAGATCACCACTCATGATCGGTTTCGTGAGTTTAGTCCTAGATTTTCTTTTGATAAGTTTGAGTGACGTACATAAAAATTCCTGCTATGAAAGTGTGTGTTAATGTTCCAAATATTCACTGTGCCAGCCCTAAACTTTGATCTAATTCCTGCCACGTAGTGTCTGCCAGGTTGAACTTGGATTCGATACACCTTTCTCAACCGTAGCACCAAAGCATACCAGAGGAGAAAAACAAGCCCTAGTTGTTTCTAATGATAAGGAGGCTTTTAAGAAGAAAAGTGATTTATGTTTTGAGGTGCATCAATATCGGAAAAAAGGGACAATTTTAAAAGCGCAATCCTCTTCTAGTCACTTGCTAAAATGATGTACAGGCCTGTAGCCACACTGAGTCATGAGGATGAGACTCCCATCCCTCACGCCACATTTTACCTGATCGTTTGGTTTGCCTGTTGTTTGAGATGCCTGACAGCCCCTCCTCTCTCTCTCCCTTCCTCCCCTCCCCCTCAGTATCAGTGTGTGGGAAGTAGCCCTGGGTTAAAGTCGTGTTTGCACATAATGTTATTACAGATCGGCTAGGTTTCAGATTGGTGGAGATTGAAAAAACAACAATAGGAAGCAGATATATAAGGTTGACTGTAATACTGTAGTGACACTGAACCTTGATATTTTCCTACACCACAATTATGTTATTTGCATCGGTCTTGTAGCCACTGAACTTTATGAGAAAGTAAGAATATACAAAAGAATATTCCCTTTTAAATAATGTGTAAAAACATAAGCTTGGCTGCTTGTGGATCAGCAGAACAATGTGTATCAACTTTATTAACAGAAGTACAACAAATGCCACTCTCAGATACGTAAATGACTGATTATTTATCATTTACTCCACATCTGTAAGCCAATAATCATTGATCCAGCTTTGCCAACATATTACACATTATTTCAGAACCTACAGTAGCATTTCCTCACGTATGCTATAACTGAATAAGGGGACTCCTCTGCTTGCTCCTGCATTCACGGCTCCACTGTAGATATTTTTATTTTGGTCTTGTCTAACTTTGTTGATCTCCTCCCTCTCAATTAACCCATTTATTTCCTCCTCTCTCTCTCTCTCCCTCTCCCCCCTCTCCCTCTCTGTCTTTCTCTGCATGAACACAACAGGGTCAGTCTTGTGCATGACTCCTACTAGCGGTCTTGGTAGGTCTTGCCCTTCCCTTTGCTCTCTCACACACACTGTATGATGTATGTTGTCGGGGGCAATATCTGCAACCCTTGCAGGTGAGACAATAGGTCACCGCATTTCCACCTGTGGCAGTGGTGGTAAACCAGGAAATGTCTATTTGTTTGTCCTGAGATAATATATGGAAAACACATTTGTTTGTGTCACCTGAAAGGGTTGTGACTTTCCTCCCCTCCTGACCTACTCGCTAATGTGTGGACATGATGAAGATGGTAGATAGAATACTGTTCTCTAAGCTGTAGGATAGCTACTGTCTGTTTGCTGTGCTGTGTTGATCAGGAAATTGAAATCAGTTTCCCAGAGAAGTTATTCCACAGCCGGAGTATTTTTCTGCGCTAAAAGGGGATCGGAATTACAAGAAGTCCGCAATAATGGGAAATGGATGACAAGGAATAATGATTGTAAGCGTAATCTCTGTCAGAGGAGCATGTTTTTGGCATGAAGGAGCTGCCTGGCGTCTTCCTGCTTGTCAGCCCACATGAATTAGAAAAACAAAATTTCCATCCCCGCTGCCAGAAAACGCCATTGATTCATTGTAATTGGCGCGCTCAACTTCTCTGGGAAAAACAGCAAACTGATTCTCCGTTTACATTTCCTTACTTGTGATTGTAATCAGCTTCTCTCCTCTTGTTTTTGTTTGTTTTTTCTCCCATGCTCTTTCTCTCTCTCTCTTCCTTTCTTTCTGTCCTCCTTGCTTTGCATTGTGAATGGGTGCATGCCATCTGCCGGTGTAAACTTAACGATGGCTTGCTGGCTCTCTGTAACATCCTGCTCACCATCAACAATATCTACGACAACAAACGCATCACAACTGTTGCCCTGGTTACCATAATGCTACCTTTCCATTGCTACCTCCTCCTCCTCCTCCTCCTCCTCCTCCCTCCTCCTCCTCCTCCTCCTCCTCCTCCTCCTCCTCCTCCACCCTGAAAACATAGTCCCAATGATGTACAGTGCTTCGCCTGCTACTGTCTCTGCAGCAACAACTCCTGCCACAAGTGTCCCCTACGCAGCAACAGCACCAGCCAATCAGGTTTGCTCCTTTTTAAAGCTTTCTTTCATCAGTCCCTGGAGCTCTGAATAAGTACTAGCCTCTAATAGTGGGCTGCAATAACCTGCAGCTGAGCCCCCCCCCCCCTCAACCAAACATCCGCCCGCACTGGGCATGAGAGCCTGTATTTTCCAGAGCTACCATTGTTCATATTTCTTATAAAACATCACAACAAGCACTTCTTCAGAGCTCCCCAATTTGCAGAGTAGTAGTTGTGTTGCACTACTTCCTGGTTTTGTTTTGCATGTTCTGTTTTAAGTTTCCACTTTTCTCGTTGTTAAGAAAAGCCTCTTCATCTGCAATAGAGGGCATCATCTGTACTGCTTGTGTGCTAAGCAAACACACACGCTTAAGCAAACACACACAGGCCATGTTGGATTTTTACCTTTTTCTGGACGCGGGATAAAAAGGGCGAATAAACCATGTGAGGGAACGATAGTGTCAGTGAGACAGACACAGGAAAAATGATCACAGAGGCTGTCTAAAAATGGCCTCTGATCGGCTCTCCTGTTGATGCGTGTCAGCAGGAGCCAGGGAACCAGGTTTGAATGCCACAGTGACGCATGCGTGGAAATGTCTGCACAATGCTGGTGCCCCGGCCTCACGCAGCTGGTAATCATTTACTGGTAGTACGCTATGTAGAGGTGCCTTGAGGACACGCAGATGAACAGATTAGAAGTGTTCCACAGGTACACATGTGCCGTTACTGGAAAACAACCACGCCACTATCAGCGGGGAAGAATTGGCCACATGTTTATCATTGTTTGTCGAGAGGCAGTTGGGATGAGTATAAATTCACTTTAATGCAAAACAAATGCAAGCATAATGGAGACATGTGAAATGGGACACTGAAGGGAGCTTTAGAATAGATAAGGGCCAAGACACTCATCATTAGTTAACGCAAAAATGTTATTTATTTGTGCCCTAAATGAACAGAAAAACTTAAATTACAATTTTAAACCTTTAAAAAGAAAAAAATAATGAGAGCGGAAGGATGGTGTAAAAAAAAAAAAAATGACGGGTTCATTTTCAAATGAAAAACAATCAAATGAATCGCTGTTCCATCGTAAACGGATGATCCGGCCCGGTACCTTGCTCTTTATTGCCCCTCACAGGCCAGCAGTGTGTGCACTTCCTGCGAGACACCATCCCTTCCTGTAATTGGCATGCAGCAGCAGTAGCAGCAGGAAGCAGAGCTGCTCTTTAAAGATGCATGTGGGACAAGGAGAAACACTGACGTCAGCCTCGCTGTCTGTCTCCGTCTGCTCCCCCCATCCACCACGCTGCATAAAGATCTCTCCAGCTAGGACACAGTTAACACGTCTCATCACGAGCTGTACTGGGCGGAGGGCACGCCTTGTTTACTACATCTTATGGTCCTTCAGAATAAACACCCAGAATTAGTTTTTTGTAAATACATGATGTCATTGTTTCCTGAAAAACAAACCTGTCTGTCAGAAGCTATGAGGTGCAAACCCTGAGATTGTGCTAACGAAGCATTAGCCTTTGGCATCGCCTTCATTGTTTTGTGGGGTTTTCAAGTTGATTTGGACTTAGTGAGGGGAATAAAATTGGCATAGTGATATTAATACTTCTGGAGCTATAGGCCTGTGTTTTGGTCACCTCTCAGACGTAGGTTAAAAAAGACACACTCGTGCTTTGAGGGACAGGATGTTGCAGACACATTAAGAGGTTCAGAGTCTGGTCAACTCTCCACAGTCTGAGCTGTGACATGACAAGCAAGAACCAATCACATCATCATGTTCCAGCTCATATTAACCATGTGCTAGGTACTGGTGTCTCTTACTGGTAACGTTGCAGCGCCCTCTAATGTCAGAATATGGCATTACATGCTTTGCAGGCTGTGTGTGATCCACCTAGATAGAAAGATATGTTTATTTGTATTAAACATAATTAGAGACTGTATGTTGAGCAGCTAGAGGACAAGGGTTCAACCTCTTACCTCACTATGGAGAGAAATATATTTTAGAACATTTAATCCTCCATCTTCTCCTAGGCTGAAACATGCTGTTAGTAAATCTGCAGTATAGGACCTGCGAACAGTCCCTGCATGGCGTTTGTTTTCACCCACCTGTGGTGCCAGACGGGTGGAGTGTAACATATGTTCACACTGCACACACTCACACACTCTCCACCTGCAGCGTCCTTCTGTGATGTGTGATGCGACCAGTGGCTTCTGTCCTTTGCTGACTCTCTATTGTATATTAACACTCACCATGCTTTAGGGCTTTGTTCTGGCTGCTAGGGGCAACCACAGCTACCTGTCCTCCCCCCATAGACAATCTGTCCCTCTTCTTCTCTCTTTCTCTTCGTTGGGTCAGTGTTTATCTCCCAAAGAGAGAATACACACAGACGTGGCTGGACCTAGGTCAAATACAATTTGCAAATCCGGAGAAGCTTTGGCTCCAATTTGTGTGAAACATCAGACCATTAACACAGAAAAGCATAATATGTCTCAACAAACAACATGTTGTCGAATGTCTAAAGGCAAACATTTGTATGTGAGTCTGGAATGGCTAAAAATGGTCCTGACTGCATCTCACTGCCTTCCGGATGGCTTTCTCTCCACAACCCTTTAGAGGAAGTGGTTTCTCGCTTTTTTGGAACATGATCTGACATTGACTTGACCACAAAACATTCTCTGAGTTTGGGATAGACAACTCCAAGAAGCCAGTTGTTAAATAGTGGCTAGCAGCTTGCTGAATCCAAATCTGACCTAGACTAGACGGAAACAAAGGCAAATATTGTTTGACCCAGATCACGGCAAACACATTAAAAGCATCTATTCTCTGTACTTATGTTGTTGTATATTTAATATTGGTCGTTTCTGTATTACAGGTCCACTAAATGTGTCTTTTTGCTCCTTCTCCTTTACTCTCTCTGTCTCTGTCCTGCAGATTATCCTGAAATAATTTTCAGGAAGGGAATGGAGTGTCACGAAGCTGCACTAGGAAACCCACAAGAGCCCCTGTGTAAATACTACATGACCTCTCCCATAGAGGTCCAGCAACCTGCATGCTAAGAGTGTAACACTTCAATTTAACCGTAAGAACTGCAGTGCCGGTGTAACACACACATAAAAAAAAAAAAGATATATACTGTATGTATTGCTAGAAAAAAAAAAACTATTAACTTGAAAAAGTCAAAAATATTCTGTATAGTACTACATACATAGCAGACACACTATAAAGGTCGTTTTAACAACTGTTCTCCCAAAGTACCGTCAAACCCCTCTTTCATATTTATTCTAAAAGCCGCTGCACAACGTTCATCCTTTTGGTTAGTATAGAGAAAAAGATTTGCACTATACGAGTCATGTAGTGCTTGAGTGGAAAGCAGGAAGAGTCACAGGGGTATGGTAGGGTTAGGGCTTTTCTAAAAGTTGAATGTCCTTGGGGCAGACAGGCTCATGTTTTGTTAACGTGACGGTCCCTGCGAGGGTCCTCTGCCCCAGATGCTGTTAAGATGCCATGATGAAGCTCATCCATCCCTCCCCATGCCAACTTTTCATCTCCGGAAACATCTTGCCAAAGTTGAAGAGGTCGGTGGAATCGACCTGCCAGAAGCAGAGCCACATTTGAAACCCCCTGATCATTTTTTTTCTCTCTTTTGCCATTGTGAAAGCTGCTCACGACGCACCCTTTATTTGTTCCGGTGCTCAGGAGGAGTGGTGGGATAGATTGTGCACGGATTTCTGCATGCAGTCTGGACTGTGGGGAAGACAGTGTTGACAGAAGACAGTTGTGGCCATTACCGAAAAAAGCCTAAAGGCTCGGGTCTGTGCCAAGGGCTTAACCAAGCTCTAGGGTTCATTCCAGACATACCAAGCCTTGTGTGTGTGTGTGTGTGTGTGTGTGTGTGTGTGTGTGTGTGTGCGTGCGTGTGTGTGTGTGTGCGCATGTGTGTTCGTACCTGGAGACGGATGGTCTGCCGGCAGACTGGGACTTGAAGCGAGGTCTAGCAGGTGACAGGAGGACAGGTTTTTTGGGGGGTGGGAGAGGGTATTAAGTGCTAAACAAAAAAACGGTGCATTTGACGACGCACGTCAAGCAAAAGATGACTTGAACTACGACTGGAGGGCTATCTGTGACCGTCGGTTGTCCTGTCCAACCCTACTATCACCGATAATCCTGTTCCATTTTAGAAAAAAACTGTAGAAGTGCCTAAAAAATGCTCATCAACAACACATTCATTCAGAGGGAGAAGTCAAGGACACGACACACCGGCTGTCAGGAGGACTTTTTCGGGGAAGACATCACATTTCGGAAAAAGGTTACTAGAAAAACCCCTAGTAACCGTTCATTGACATCACAAGTGACTTTATGGAAACAAAATAAGTTAAAGAAACGACAAATCAAAAATAGCTTTGTAGAATGTTTGGTGACTTTCACAGTGTACCATCGTTTCTTACCATGGTTTGAGTAGTTTACATGAGGAACGTGAGTGAGAAAAAAAATGTATTGTAAACTGTGTAATGTATGTAAAGTGTCTCTTATTTTGAGAGTTTATATTCATGGTTCTAGAAATGTATTCAAAGTTATTTAAAGATTTGTGTTGTGTCTACTATCAAGGTATTTTTCAACACCCCCCACCATCTTCACCTACACCCAGAACAATCATTAGATTTTATCATTTTTAGAGCAACCCTCTCATTAATACTTTAAATAATGTGTTTTAACTCATACTAAATCTTATTTCCCATATTTCAAAAACTCTGATGTAATTTCATGGTGCTCGATTAACATTGACAATCCACGATCACACCTTTCTAAAGAGTGCTTCACTCTTGGTTTTTTTATTTCCTCCACTCTTGATTGTCTCCACTTATTTGTATGTAATATTTGTGGAAGGTGGTAAAAGTTTTTATTTTGTTGTAATTTATCTTATGTTACTCTTGGTCAAATTTTAGTCGAAAACAATGTTGTTAACTATTTTGAAATGAATGTAATTTATTGAGCTGTGCTACGTTCTGCACGGTTGGTCATTTCAAGGTCTAACCTGTGAGGTCAGCCAATGAGAAGCCGAGAGGGGTGGGGCTTAAAAGTCAAGCCACCAATAGGAAGCTACTGGATCTTTCTTGCCTTCTCATCGATAAAGAGATCACGGGTTGCAGTAATGAGCATAGTTATAGAGTTGCTTGTGTTGTTGGAAAAAAAAAATGTTTATTGTATAGATGACATTTTACCAAAAAAAGAAAGAAAGACAATTTCAAAAAAGATGTACTTTTCACTCTAGTATAATAGTATTTCATAACAATATTAAGTTGTTGCTGTGGCAACCAAATGTTGCAATTACTAAAGTTGGGTATTTTTGTAAATGACATCGTTAAGTTGATTTTTGTTTCTTTTTTGCTAGAACACTGTACACAAGGTAGATTGTAAAGAAGATATGAACATTTCTTATTCTTCACTGAGATTACGACCTAATATTTTCATTAGCAAAGGACGGCCTGTATAGTGCTGTGACTGTAACACTTAAATAGATGTAAAGTCATCAATGTTACATAGATTATATATAAATATATATATATATATATATATATATATATAAGAACTAAATAATCTATAAATTAAGATGTACAACTTTTCCCCCGACAAAGGACCTTACGGTTCCACACTGAGACCTTTTTATTTGTTGTTAAGGATTGCACTTTTCATATTGTTTAAAGATGATCTGTTTTTCATTTCCTTTTGAAGGGGCTGAGACAGTCCTTCACTCTGCAGTCAATCTGTTTATCAATCAGAAGCAGACTCCATCGGTAAATCACTTTAACTCCACATGTTGCATGAGAAAACAATCTTTTCTTTTCTTACTAAAACGATTACGTACTGAATGTTTCTAGTGAAAAAAAAAGTCTGTACACAAACATGTCCTCATTTGGTGACCCACAATGCCCTTGTGTAAGGAATCCTCTTGAGCTGTAATGTTTTTTTTATTTGAAATGTGTTGGCAATGATTGACTGATGGGGAAAAAAGAAAATGTAAGCACTTTCTGAGCAGTTTGTCAACTGAGCAGACTCCGCTTATCCAAACACGCCTTATCTTGAGTCCATCGTGCTTAAGGTTTTATGTTTTTAATAGCTCTTATTACATTAAAAGAGACTTGATCTCGAAATCCCTTCTCGGTTTCACTTGAAATACTTTATATCCACCATCTTAAGGTTTTAATGTGCTCATCACAAGGCCAGGGGAAACTGCCACACAGAGAAGAGTCGTCTGTGTTCTTCTGCTCTCTAAAATCTGTACTGAGGTGTTTCTGTTTGGAGATGTGATTGACAGCTTTAGCCGGCAGAGGGCGGTACGCTGGAGACTGCAGGTTAGACACTGTGACTTCCTGTGCCATCCTTTGTTGCAGACTACCCCCCCCAACAAAGTAAAGACAAATTGACAAAAAGACCCTCATCGGATTTATAGTTTCAATGTAATCATTTTTAAATGTGTTTTTTTGCATATATTTTGTGCTACTTTTATGTTTCTATAGTCAAATGTTTCTTCGGTTCCAGCAAGATAGTGTAAAATCTATTGAAATAAAGAAAATCAAAGAAACGTTGTGTCCCAATCCTTTAGTCAAAGGTCTTGAAGCACCCTTTTTGTTTGCAGGAACGACTTTTAAAGTATATCACAGGTCATTTGAACATGTTGTGAGGCCAATATCTGGTCAGTGTTTTAATAGAAGTGGCTCCTAGCTGTCCGCTGTTATGCTTTCACCACACATGATGAACATTATGATAAGGCTCTGGGACAAACACACTTCATTTGTTGTTTCTTTGTCATTTCCTGTTGCTGCAGTGGAGCTTGTTTACAGGGGAAATACATTTCTATCTGAAGGGTCAACAATACTGCTTTAATGGATTAGTATTGATGGTGTAGAAAAAACAAACCGAAGACTTTGGTGAGTATATTTGTGAATATAAATTGTATTCTGATGTGTTGGCAACATTTTTTATTTTTGCAGTGTATTCCAAACACTTTGCTGAGTGTGAGGAGCATCTCCTGTGGTAGGTGAACCCAGTTTCCCTCAGACTTGCAGAATCAGTTCCATCTTTTACATTTCAATCTTAGAATTATCTTTAAAAAACACTATTTATAAACCCAGGCACATTTCTTGTTCATTTCCAACGTGTCTAATGTTCTTTGTTTTTCTCTAATGTTATTGCCTTCTATTTCCATAATACCTTTTTAATTGGTTCATTGACTGTCAGTATCAGTTATTTAGAAAATGCCAAAAACCCATATTTATGAGTGACAAAGCACTTTGGTGATGTGATGTTATAGAGTCTGGGGCATGGGACCAGCATCCATTGTTCACCTTTTATTAGTCTAAACTTAACCACACTTCAACAATAACTATGTTTATTTGCAACATTGATGTGTATTACATTAAATATGCACTGATATAGTGTAATTCCAAAATGAGGGCTAATAATAGTTTGCTTACAATCAAGAAAACTTCCTCTGACAGTTTAAATAACAATATGATTAAGTAACACGGCTTCAGTATCAGTTTCATTCCATTATCATAAGCTTCTCTTATATCTTTGTCATTTCTATTCTTCCACTGTCTCTATGTGGCACTAATCACCCCCCATATATTCCAGGAACTAGTAACATCATCCAGTGGCTGCACCGACTCCAGAGGCGTGGATTCCCAGCAGCTCTGGAGCCTCCTTAAGGATAAATAGGCTCTTCGCCTTTAACGGTACTGTACCCCACTGAGTGTGCAGACATACTGTTAGCCTATTGTTTTGCACATAAGAAGATGTGCCGTCTAGTTGTTGCTAATAATAGACAATCTTATTTTTACCACACCGACGCCTTATTGCATTATGGATGCCACTGGAATCCCTGCAAGATAGCGTGGGAATATTTCAGTAGAGGCTGCTCCTCTCTGGGCTAAATGCTCCAGCATCCCGCCTGTCTCTGCAGCAGCATCTCCTCCTCCTCTGTCTCCTTCTCTGCGCGCTGTTCCTGTGTCATGGCTGTGGTGTGAGTCTAGACTGCTGTGCGTGGGGATGCGTTTCTTTTATCCGCTGCTGTACACTTTATTCTCTGCATGCGGGGTTTAGGTCCACAGGATGCGAGAGTATAAGGTGGTGGTGCTCGGCAGCGGTGGGGTGGGGAAGTCCGCCCTCACGGTGCAGTTTGTCACCGGGACATTTATAGAGAAGTACGACCCGACCATTGAAGATTTCTACAGGAAGGAGATCGAGGTGGACTCCTCTCCGTCGGTGCTGGAGATCCTGGACACAGCCGGCACCGAGCAGTTCGCCTCCATGAGGGACCTTTACATCAGGAACGGACAAGGCTTCATCCTGGTCTACAGTCTGGTCAACCAGCAAAGTTTCCAGGACATCAAGCCCATGAGAGACCAGATCATCAGGGTGAAAAGGTGAGACACTCCTTGTATAAAGTCCTGTTACAATAGGGGTGATGCTAGCCTATTAAGGTCCCTTTAAATGGTCACATCCTGGTGGGGGAATGGACACCAAAAGTTGGTTGTGTTAGTGGAATAGGAATGTAATTGTCATCCTTTTGATTTATAGTGGAATACAATTCTCATCATGGAGAACCCCAAGGATCCTCCCAAGGGCCCTTGAAAGATCAAAATTATCCCACGCCAAAATGTAAGATTATTTTTACAATCAGGCCCAGCAGGAAACATGCCAAAATATCATCCCGCCTCTTCCTCTTGTGTCTGGATCCCCTCCAGCGCTGCGTGAGAAGCTGTAGCTCATATGTTCCCCATAAGAGGCCCAGCTGCGGCTCACCTGTCATACATCAACCCGCTGAACTCTCCCTGGGATTGATATCCTCTGTCTCTCTCACATGACTAACTCTGGATGGCTTTGATCAGTTCAGACCATTACTCAACAAATCCACTGAGCTCATCCTCGGCAGGGAGAGAAAGAGCGAAAGAAAAACTGGGATATTTCCCTTTGGTGGTCACATATCGGTCTTATGGTTTCCCTTAAAGGACATAGCCAGACCAGAGTGCAAGTGAGGAATCTATTTGTGTTTTAATCAGCTAAATCTAAACATTATGAAGGAATTGAAGAGATTGTTTGAAATCGGTTTGGTGTCATGTCAATCATTTCCCCTTTAAAGTTTAAAAACATTTTTGCAGATATCATCCCTGGTTTATTTTCTCCTCATCTGTCAAAAATGAAGGCGAGCATATTTACAATTAAACCCTCCAAAAAATGAAGTATAATAATAATTAAAAGGGCTACATTTCCTATTTCCTAGACAGCCTTTAAATTGTGATAATGGACATTTACAACAGTTTGGATAAGACATTTAAAGAAATAGGAGTGTCTGTTTATTGTGAAGGTGCAGCTAGGAGATGGTTAGCTTAGCAAAAAGACTGGAATCAGGGGCAAACTAGCCTGACGCCCTCCAAACTGCACAGTTGTCTATGTGCTGGACTTCTACCTCCGGGAATACACTGGTCCAACAAAAAATAGGACCAAATTGTAAACAAATATCCTTTAACCTTTAGGGTTGGTTGTCACAGAGTAGACAGAGCCATCCTGTGTCTTGGGGGAAATAAATCCTATCTCACATGCTGTGTTCCTCCTATTCCTCCAGCTTTTCATCAGTAAAACGGACAGAAACACAATTATCCATCTGCATGTTGTGTTATAGTAATCTACCTGCATAGTTTGGTGCAGTGCTTTTCACCTCCACACCCCCCACAGTTCCTGTAGCCCAGACGTCACAGGAAGCAGGAGAGCGACACTGCTGACAGAAACACAGCGGGACGAGTGGGTGAGGGAACTCCTTTTGAAAGGAGAAATATAACGAAGAATACAACTGTCTTGTGCCGCCTCTAGTCACTAGCCGCCACCCCGATGCAGCTGCCCACACCGCAGCAGCCACCACCAGCCTCAAGTGTATATCCATCAATATTTCATACTTTTATTTCACACTGCTCTGCGTCTGAAGTAGAGATTCTTACTGTATGTTTTCATTGCATTAGTGTCTCATTTCTAAGCGTGCAATGGGACAGTGCAAAGGCATTCATGCAACATCTCTACCAGTTTATATAAGGATAGGCTTTGTTGTTCTTTAAACATATGCAGACATTTATTTTTTAATGAAACAAGCCACACAATCAGCTCCTGGTCTCCATTAGCTGTCTCCAGGAGATCAGCCTCCCTCCTCCCAAACTTCTTGCTGAGCCAGCACCACACAGAGATATAGTATGTGCCCACTCACCAGAACTTAATGGGATTGTGTTGGCTTGGAAGCCAAGAACACATCAGGCCTCCATTAGGGAGACAAATAAACCAGAATGCTTATGCAGGAGGTGGGAGGGGGCATGGGAAAAAAGTGGGATGTTATGTGCTCTGTGGTGCAGGTGTTGTGAGTCCACATATCATTTTCATTGTGCTGAGTTATACTCGAGGAGGTGCAGTCAGTGTCAGGAAATACACTCTGCGTAATAGTTAGAGCAGCTGACAGGAGCTAAAACACCACCAGCACGTTAAAAGTATTGCTCTATAAAAATAATGTTTCTTTTACATTACACATGTGTATAACTGATGCATATGTTAGCCAGAACGCACCCTCTGACATACTTTACCCCCCTTAGACTCAAGCACTTCACAGTCTAACAAAATAAACCCATGTCGGTTGCTATCTGTGAAAACAACATCTGGGTGTAGCCCTCCGCACAATCTAATAATCTCCTGGCTTGCCTGTGAAGGTTTATTGTGCGTCTGCTCGGAGGAGGAGGAGGCACGTTCAAAGCTCTGGAGCTGCGTGTTCACGCTGCACTGATGCTGTGTCTAATAGCAGGAGGTGAGCATCACGCACCGCTGAGTGGGAATAGGGTGGAGAGACCAAAACTACATATCCCAGGGGGCACTTTGGTGTAGGTACAAAGCAACTTCCCGACCTCAGGCTTTTAGTGTTTGCCATCAGGATGGAAAGAGTTGTTAAGCAGCCAGCTTGCTTTAGTAAAGTGCTCGGTGTAAAGTGTTTTCAACATATCTCACAACAGCCCTGTTGCCCTGAAGAGGTTCTCTTATAACACTTTGAAGAACAAAACATGTTTCCCATATTTCTTATCATCAAGCAACACATCAGATTTATCTTATGACCCCTTGGGGGGGAATTTAAATAGCTTTCAAGTGTATCTGGGATTTCCCACATTCAGCTACAGAAGTGAGATTGATTGTGATTCCAGATCCTATGGGAATGTTTACAGAGCGACCAAAAGGATGTTTTGGCATAACGGGAAGCTTTTTTTAGAGGCTGTGTTTTCTGTATCGGCTTCAAACCTCAGAATTTCTTTCCTTAAAAGGGAGAATTGGGCTCCTTTTTATGTGGATTTCCAATCATTGTTGTTGGTAAATGTAGTCCATTGATAAACTCCTCAAAGCATGCTTACCGAAAAACCGGCCCCTGCTTGTGCCTCTAGTTCCTACATTTCCCACGATGCATTGTGAGCTCGCTATTGACTTGTTGTGCCTTTACTTATAAAACATTTAAATATTCTAGACAGTGCAGCTTCACTCTTTCCGTGTTGACCCTTCACAATAAAAGCCTGACTGAAATTCCCTCAACAGAAGGCAACCCAACAAGATAAGTAAAACTATAGGTGACGAAATAGTCAGTTTGTAGTTCTTCCCAGCCTCTTACTTTATACCTACATTTCACTTAAAGTGCATGGTGGTGCAGGGTTCATACACATTTCTCTTTTTAGTCCAGTCCTTTCAGCAGTGCTGCTCTGCTGTTGAAAGCCTTTTGTCGGGGGATTGGGAATGCAATCTGCAGCATTAGTAACATTCAAGTTTCCTCCCCTTTTATTACTTCTACACTTCTTTAAGTCTCACTTTGAGTTATTGTTCTGCTCAGAACAGCGGGAATAATATAACTAATTATTTCTTCTCTACTCCCATACTGCCTTTACTGCCTTGGCATCTTCAGTAAAGAAAATAACATGATCTGTAGGAGCTGGGCTGCACCATTAAAGATGGAAATGAAGCTTGGGGGTTTCATCATAACAGAAACAATCTGAAGATGTTTTCCATCTGCTGTGTTTATCACAGGAATGTGTACGCTTGTGTTATTTTGTTTCCTCTTCGAGTATGGGATGCTACGGAGACATTAGCTTTGTTCTCCAGCAGTAACACCCTTTGGGAGTTAACTCAGCGTAGGCACTATAGGTTTCTGTGAATACTCTGTCCCTTCCTAATCGCAGATATATGGCTGGTTGTCACCCAGCGTGGCTCCTCTAACTGCTAATTAACAGCAGATGCAGAGAGCAAAGAGGGTTGGAGGCCTTCAGGTTGGAAAGGCATGTGTTTTCTGTAATTTGCATGTGTTTGCCGGCGCTGTGGGGCTTGTAAAAACGAGTAAGTGAAGTCACTTCTGCTACTTAGCACAGCAGGTAGCAGTAATAAGGCCGTTGTACCCTAAAGCTAATTGGAAAATGTACGAATCCATCTTTTTTGTGAGGTATAAACACTGACTCTCTTTGTGTGCCTTTTCCACCACAGTAGGAATAACACCCTGCAGAGGCAAAGCGTGCTAACTGTGCTTTAAAGGCCACATGTATATCAGCTAGTTATTTAGGTTTCTGCTTCCACTGATGAGGATGCAGCAGCAGCAGCTTTTTACAAATTGACATCCAGATGATTGCGTCAGAAAAACCCTAACCCTGGACATCAGCACTTTCCTGTGAAAAGCCCCGCGGCGGATAACACTCTCCGGAGTATCGTTCTGAAAGAGTGTTTTCACAGCAATATTGTGGAAATGGATACAGATTTTTAACATCCATATCTCCTTATAATTTCATTTCCTGTCAACCACCTGCTGTTGCCTGTTCCCTGAATGCAACGTGACTCGCTCCCACTGCAAAACAAAAAGCTGCAGATTCGTACAGCCAAGCAATCCAAACACATTCCAACTGTGCTGATAATTCCCAGGATGCATAGCTGCCAACTCTTGTGCTGGACCCAAAACACGTTAGCAGTGTTTATTTTCTCCTGCTTTGTATTCAGTATGTTAAAAAAAAGTACTTTGCATTGGCAACCGTATCTCCCCCAAAAACCCTGAGAACATGTTTCATTTTGATGGTGTCATGGAGATACATCTGTTTAAAAGCTGTGGGTAAAGTGATACCATATCAAAGCAGTAAAGTTGCATGCAATAAACCAGTACAATTAGCCTGGAAACATCCTTTTAAACCCTTTTTTATATTAACACATTGCCCTAATTTTAAAGAATGGCCTCTGACAGTTATCTTATTGGCTTTTCTAAAGCATTGCAATATAAACAGTATTTAAATGTTGTCGCGGTTGAGCTAAGTTGATTGACTTTATGTACAGTTGAGTCAGTTAATCTATAACAGTGCTTCTCAAAGTGTGGTCCGTGAGCGCCCCCTAGTGGTCCGTGAGTATATTGGTAACATTTCACATTTGAAATTAATTAATTAATTTAAATTGTTCGCACTCTCGCGGGAATATCTCCGCAATGGAGCGAGTTTAAGTTTCACTTTCGATTGCATGATAAAGCCCAGATAAACACCTTCGTCACACATGTTGCCACTTGTTTGTACCATCTTCAGGCGATTTGTAAAAAACGATGTGTTTTTGGATATTTGTGGAGTTAGGTGGTCCTCGAGTGTTTTTTTATTGGTTAAGTGGTCCTTGGTATGAAAAAGTTTGAGAAACACTGATCTATAACGATGCATCACATTCACAATCTAATTATGGGTTTTTATTTAAAACCTGAATCTGCAAATAGATGAAGTGGAGTCAAAAGTATATCTTCCGAAATGTAGAAAGCAGATGAAAACATTAGCAAGAAACTCCGTGTTTAATGTCAGACATTGAGTGACATATTCTTCAATCACGCATGATATCAGCCTACAAGTCCCCGCGGGCTCACTTTCCTTCGTGCTGGGTTGATCAGATTCAGTTATTCTGACGAGGAGGGAGGTGTAGTTTGATGCTGCAACAAACACTCTGTAAAACCGCCCCACCGGGAAGCTGGCTCTCCCTGTGTCTTTTTAGTTATATATAGAGTTTCTCCTGCGAGGCTGTCACATTGCATACATGTCTGCATGGTACTCTCCTTGGTCACACTTCACCCTCTAGACTCCATCTTTTCCACGGCCATGCGAGATGCTCGTCCTGCTGAGGTCAGCTGGTGTGTGTGTGTGTGTGTGTGTGTGTGTGTGTGTGTGTGTGTGTGTGTGTGTGTGTGTGTGTGTGTGTGTGTGTGTGTGTGTGTGTGTGTGTGTGTGTGTGTGTGTGTGTGTGTGTGTGTGTGTGTGTGTGTGTGTGTGGTGTGTGTGTGTGTGTGTGTGTGTGTGTGTGTGTGTGTGTGTGTGTGTGTGTGTGTGTGTGTGTGTGTGTGTGTGTGTGTGTGTGTGTGTGTGTGTGTGTGTGTGTGTGTGGTGTGTGTGTGTGTGTGTGTGTGTGTGTGTGTGTGTGTGTGTGTGTGTGTGTGTGTGTGTGTGTGTGTGTGTGTGTGGTGTGGGGAAATGTCAAGCTGCAGGGAAGCTGTTGACATTTGAATTTTTCCTGAGCGAGTTTTCTCTCCTTGACAATCTTAAAGCATGTCTGGTAACCAATTAGGAAGAACTCCCTGACTTCATTTGTAATTATTTATTTATTTTACTTCCATTTGCACTTTTCAAGATGCTTTTTCAGTCATGTGAATCCCTGAGGGAGGTCAGCCCCCTTGAAGCTAGGGAGCCTCTGTTTTGCTCGAGGACACTTCAGCAGGTGCTCAGGTGTCCTCCACCTCTCTCTTTCATCTCCTCCCTCTCTCGGCCCCTCGTTGGCTCAGTGAGACGTGGCTCTTCTCCACGCCTCAGCTCTTCTCCACGCCTCAGCTCTTCTCCACGCCTCAGCTCTTCTCCACGCCTCAGCTCTTCTCCACGCCTCAGCTCTTCTCCCTGCTGAGCAGTGTGGCAGCAGGCCACCAATTTGTAGATAAGAGCTCATTTCTCAATAGCACCATCAGATCAATACGCCGCGCTCTGAATGCACTTAGGGATGACTGATGGTCGGGCTATTAGCTGGCCTGCACCATTACCTGTAGTGAGAATCTGTCCTCTCTGTAATTGACATGCTGTAGTTATTTAATTTGAGGAAACATGAAGGGCTTCTAAGTCAAATGAAATATCTAGTACCTGAACAACATGAGTATTTTTGTTTCCACAAGCATCATGGATAACCAATCATTGGAACTACTTTATTCTACTGAAGAAATAGTCCCCGTTTTAAATCTATATCTGAGAACCTCCTCCTATAAAACTAACTTTATCTGCATTGGTAGTTTTATTTTTTATGTGCAATCCCAAGTCCCCATGTTGGTATTACACATTGGAAAAAGTCTGGTCACATGTGCCGTAAAGTGTGTGCCTTCTGGACATGCTCTTACAATGATACTGTAGAGTTTTTTAATGATGAGAAACAAAGAGCTTATGTAAAGTAGAAAATAGTTATGTCCAAGTTACAAGGCCTATGTTCAGAGAGCAGCACATTAGCCTCATTCAATTATTCAATACGCTATACCATTACTCTCCACAGCCTGGTTTCCTTGTTTTGATGGATGGAGATGAGTGGGATGGTCGGCCACACACTGCGGGAACAAAGCTTTTCAAGAAATGCTTAGTGCGTTTTGGGAAAAGTGGAGAACGTAAAATCATTTTAAAGAAGAATTTGGAAGTCTTTAAATGTAAAGCTTGCATGCAGCAGGAGTAAATAGAGCATTGCAGTTATTTCTTTCCGCTGTGACAGTTTGCTAATGGGACCGCCCACTGATATCAGACACCGGGGAGGGGGGGGTGCAGGCCTCCTGGGAAGCTGAGCTGAATGTAGCTGTTTATCCCTCTCCTCTTGCTCCATTGTGCATTGTTCAAACCCCTTATTGTTTCAGCATCTAACAAATACAGTATGTAGGCCAACAATGCACACACACACACACACACACACACACACACACACACACACGCTCATGATGTCACTGAGTTTAGTCACCCTTAAGAAATTCAGCTTGCAACAAAGCAGGGAATTTCACATGCACACTCCTCTGATGTTCCTCTCTCATCTCCAGGTATCAGCAGGTGCCGGTGGTGCTGGTGGGGAACAAGGTGGACCTGGAGGAGGAGAGGGAGGTGTCCCCCAGCGAGGGCCAGGCGCTGGCAGAGGACTGGGGCTGCCCCTTCATGGAGACGTCGGCCAAGAGCAAGACCATGGTGGACGAGCTGTTCGCTGAGATCGTGAGGCAGATGGACTTCTGCCCCCTGCCGGACCGGAGGGAGGCGTGCTGCCCCGCCTGCAGCGTGCAGTAGCAGCCTGTCGGACGTGATGGATGGGAGGGGTGGTAGAAAATTAGAATGCAAATGAATTCATGTTAGATAGATTAAAGATGGAGGGGTTTAAAGGAAAAATCCACTCCTTCTAAAAACGGTTTCTACCTGCTTTCTGTATCTAGCAGAAGTAGACAAAGGTGGCAACATTTTGACATACATCACTCCTCGGACACAGGGTGGATTTTTCCCTTGAAAGAATAAAACAACACTTGACCTCCCACCTTCGCCATCCTTGTTAACAGGAGTAAATGTTCGGGGTTTCCCAAAGGCAGCACGGTGCCAAAACCATCTTAAAAAGCCATCGCCAAAGAGGATCATAGTGCGAAATGCTTCTTGGGAAACCAGCCATAGGTCCGAGCAGGGATGGCAGTGTTTTTGGTCCTCTTTTACTTCTGCTTGTGTTTTTCTTGTTGCACTTTTGGGACTTATTTGACAGTGCAAGACCAATCACCAAGTATCTGAACGGATGTCAAGTAACACCACTGTGAAGGAGTCGTACTGGAAGTTAAATTCACAGCAGGCCCGCCTACCTATGAATGAATGAATAGATGAACGAATGTTTAAAATAAGGAAACCGCACCTTTGGGGAAATTCCTTCAGAAGATCCCAACGTTGACATACTGTGGATGATGTGTGCATGACGTTGTACTGTCACACTGACATTGAGTACAATCAATCTCACCCAAAGAGACAGTATCAATCAACTGATCAAACAATCATTGAAATGTACAGAACACTTGTCGTTACACATTACGGATGATACAAATGCCTTGTTACATTGTTTGAAGTAAACATCAGTGTCAATGTATAGTTCATTTACCTTATTCACATCAGATATGTTAGTGGTTCAATGTGAGAAACACTTATTTTCAACAAAAAATAAATCTTTATGCACATATGTATCACGTGTTTTTATTCCTTGAATGATCATTTTGTTAGAAATATTACATTTTTCTTTAATCTGTAAAGACAGCTCCTCCTTCCAACTTTCAGCTCGGCTTTTGATCTCCATTTTGGCCTGCGTGGAAGTGATTTATGATGTGTTGGTCCTGCGGCGGCGCTCCCTGGCCAGGCGTCTTGCCGCTCCGGCTGCTGCCATTAGTGCCAACACTTACTGCTGATTCTGGTCCTGAAAGCTCCAACGAGCATTTGTCAAATTCTGAGCGCCATTAGAGTCCATTAGGAGGATGAAATTGGGGACGTGAGACTTTAAAGCCAAGATCATCACTTTGGATTCCATCCAATCAGCATAAGAGCAACAGTGTTTTAACACATAGGAAACACAAACTGAGGTCATTCAAAAATAAATTGAGGGACACTGTGACTAAAGAAATATCAAAAAAGTATTAAAAAGAGATACATGTTGATCGGGGTACTGCCATACTGAATGTAGCCAAACATTAAACATTCACACAGCAAGGTTTTTGATTTTATTTATTTTTAATGCACAGCTGCTGTATTCCTTTGCATCTCATCTGTTGAGATAATATATTATTAAAACAATAGCCTTCATCACTATTATCATCTGACATATGCATGATGACGCAGTTTGGGTGACACACTGTTACCTTATTGCTCCCCTCATCTGTTAATTCTGTTTTTAATACCGTTTTGATTCCATTATATGAAGTCACTGCTCACACAGTTTAAGCAGGAGTTGTTGGAGCTTGTGTTTTCTCAACGACTTTTAGAGCAATAGTCTTCACAGCGAGCAGAGCTTCGTTGCAGGCGTCGGAGATGTGAGATGGTGGAAGGAGGAAGCCATAGCGCCCGCGGTCCTGGAGCTCAAATGTGAACGAGTATTTGATGCCAAGTTTGTACGCCCAATCATCAGAACCTCCAGGAGCCAGGTCTGTTGAGCAACAACATTCATATGAAAGTCACTGAATTTACTATAGCTGATTTAGATTGAAAACAAAGCACTACTTACATATTGTATTTGCTCCAGGACCATATTTGTAGATATTTCTGTAATATCTATGGATTTGCCCGGCAGCTTCTTTGACCATTTCAAGCTTTACAAAAAACAACACATATTTAGAAAAAACTACCAAGAGTTTCCGTGTTTAACCTCAAGATGTGAGGGCAATGTGGTTTACTGCAACAGTGGACAGCTATCATGTCATGATCTCATCTATAAATGCAACCACTCACCAGCTCGCTGTGGTTCTCTGCTTCCTCTAAGGTGCAGGAGTACGGGAAGAGCAGCATCTGAGAGTAGGAGTGGATGCTGAAGTAGATCTGGACGATGTCCTTGTGGCTGCGCAGGAAGTCGGCCACGGCCTGCGTCTCTGGTTCAGACTCAGGGAAGGCCCCGCAGTAGATCTCAGTGCAGGGCTGATCAGAGGCTCCCTCCGCTGGAAGACACACAATCACTTTAGTTTATATAGGTGAGCCTCGCATATGCAATCTCAGACATTGTTTTTGAATGCATCGTCTTTGTGTTACTAGCTTTGGATATTTGCATCTGTAAATGTTTTCCGAAACAATGCCTTCTTTGCAAATCTTCACATAACATGTCACCAAGCTTTCACACTTCAGTAGCACTTATACACACAACAAACTTTCAAGATGTAGTCTTATCTATATTCTGAAGCTTTTTAGTGTGGGGTGTGTTCAGATGTCCTTCAAAGTCCTGTTGTAAAGTACAAATTGTTCCTAAAACATGGATCATGTTGATGGAAAAGGACTCACTGCACCAGTTGGCATCAAAGTTTCTGTTGAGGTCGACCCCGATGCATTTAGTGCTCATGTTGGTCGAGCGGTTCTTCCTCCACATCCTGTTCTGAGACAAAAGCAATTTAAATATCTTCCTTAACAACCATCCAAGCACTTATCAACGTACACATCATGTACTCTTACTGTTGTCCATGTGTAATGGTATCCATCAGGGTTCAAAACAGGCAGGATGTAGACATCCATGTTGTCCAGGATGTTAGTAATGTCTTTGTTTGACTGGTAAAATGACAGAGACTGTGCAAAAAAACAACATTGAAACCGTGGTATAAAACAAAACAAAACCTTGTTCTACAATACAGTACATTCCCACTTTATGATTACTATATTTAATATACTCACATATTGTACAAACCATAAGCAGAAAGCAGGAGAGATCCACTCTCTGGCATGGATCCCACAATCTATCCACATTGCTTTCTTATTCGGCCTGTTATTTACAGACAACTGAAAGAGAAAGGCTTCATTTAAATACATATTTATAAAAACAACTTTATTCACATTGCAGCGTATAATGTAATTAATCAGATTACCTTTAGAACATAGAGTGGACGCTTCTCAAATGAGGAGCCAATGAGAATGACTTTCACAGTGTCAGGGTTGTCCTGTTGAGTCCTGTTTATCCAGATATAAATCTACAATGGACACAGTGTGTTTGGATGTCAACATCCATTAACATGTGTGCATAAAATCACCAAAAAGTAAACGCTATGTAGCTAGAATATGATATTTAAAGATGGAAAGCATACATCCTCCAGGCTGTGATATCTTTCGTAGAAGGTCGAGCTGCTCCTCGGGTCAGTGGAGTCGTTCCTCGTCTGCATTTCAATCAGCTCGTTGGGGTTCGCCAGTAGCACCCTGAAAACACACAAGAACAACTCCAGACAGCTTGCTCAACTTGGATGAAATGAAATGTAATCATGTGTGGGACGTACTCGTGTGTTATGGCGTGTCTCTTCAGCAGGTCCTTGACAGTCTCTGAGCTGTTTGCAGGGACAAACAGGTGGACCTGAGTGTCTTCTTTAATATAATGAGGGGAAACAGGCTGCCACAAGGCTGTCTGGGAGAAATCAGGCAAACAAGGTGATTCACAGAAGATACATAAAATCACATGAAGAAAAATCCAACTCCTACCTCATATTGAGTGGAAACATTCTTCAAGATGTCTACTTGCTCCTGTGTTTTTGGGGTGATTGATAGAACTTGATCTCTAAATAAAAAGAAAACAAGGCATTAAAAAGTCCAGCTGATGCAGAACCTCACAATGTTTCCAAATGTATTATTGACAATGTGAGAATATAAGTGTCATTTGTATAAGCTTTATAAACGTTGTCATCTGCTTTTCAGAGTCCACGCATACAAGGCATGTTTGCATAAGTGTGTCACAACCTGTTTTCTTTGTGGAATTCAGTTGCCTCACAGATTAGAAATGAATAGGAAACGTGTTGTTGTAAATGTAACCAAATCAACTTACTGTATTTCTGCGCAGTGTGCCGGCTTCAGCAGTTTGTCCAAATTCATTAAAACAAAAAAAATCAAAAGAGCCTTCATGATGTCAGGAATCAGACTGGAAATGATAGACGTTTACTAGAACCATGAGGACAGCCAGGAACACATTATTGATTAGTACACTATTTATTTAGAAGTTAAACATTACTCTTTTAAAAGACGAGGGCATAGATCAGCCACCATGGCCTAAAGAGGGAGTATGTAAGTGTTGTTGTTCTATAATATACAGATGCCTAAATCAAAGTAAGCTTTACTAAAATGTGATGACACTGTATCTTCCCACCTCAACCAGGATACCAGTGATGTGATGGAAATTAACAAAGTACATTTAAGGCAAGGCAAGTTTATTTATATAGCACCTTTCAACACAAGGCAATTCAAAGTGCTTTACAAAAATGAAAGACATTAAGAGCATTAACCCTCCTATTATCTTCTTACTTTGGTGTTAGCGGTCAAATTTGACCGGTCCTGTTTTGACTGCTATTACATTAACACAAAAACCATTAATCATCACCAAATGTAATTTAACACCCTTTCAAACTGTACATATAGTATCAGACTACTGGTATACATGAAAAACTGCAGTAAATAATATACAAAGAACAGACACTGAACATGTATTGCGTGTGCCAGTTGTGATCCATGTGGGGGGATGGGCACATAAGAGCGGGAAATGTGTCAAATTGTTCTGTGTGTGTGTGTGTGTGTGTGTGTGTGTGTGTGTGTGTGTGTGTGTGTGTGTGTGTGTGTGTGTGTGTGCGTGTGTGCGTGTGTGTGTGTGTGTGTGTGTGTGTGCCAGGTGTGATTCACATGGGGGGATTGGGCACATAAGGGGGGGAACACATCTAGAGTGTGTGGGGGTGTGTGGGAGTGTGTGGGTATGTGTGTTTTATCTGATCCGGATGGTTACTAATTCCTTTTCTTTATGGCGGTCATTTTTGACCGGGAACACCATGGCTGATACAAAGTTGACTAAATCATCCAAAATGCAATGAAAGTGGTGATCAGCAATTTCATATGTTCAAATGTCTACTGTGAAGGATATCATAAAGCCTTAATGCAATCGAATGTAAAACAAAAAAATGTATGATTGATGAAAGTAGTAAATCGGTCAGATTTGACCCGAAGACAACAGGAGGGTTGCAGTTCTACTTCACTGCATTTCAGAGGCAAATACTGAAAATACTTCCACATAATAACTCTGCATCAACTCAGTGCAGTACCTCCTCCCCGCCACACGGGGGCGCCACACAGATATCAGTGACAGTAGAATGGACTAGAACAGGAAAGTGATGTGTTGTTCATTTGGCAAGATGTCGGGCCACGATCAGCTCGTCCTCTGTCTGTGCGAATTAACTAGGTAAGACACATCAGGATTCAAATGAACAATTCAAACGTCTATATATAAGATGTTCATTGTCAATTTCGAAAGTGTAGTTAAGAGCTGTTGTGGTAGCTTTGAATACAGTCCATGCTACTGCTACAATGTTGACGACACTAGGCTTATTGTTTGGTTGTAGTCTTCAGATAAATACATTACATGCTATAGTTTTGTCCTGTTTCTACGACTAATGTTGTTGGTGTTCTTGTTGTACTAACGGTGTTTATATAGTAGTAAACTAATGTTATATGTTGCAGAAGGTAATATCCCTTTACATTTGAACTTATTATGACTTTATTTGTTGCGTCATGAACACTAATAACGTGAATGAAGTAGTACTTTCTTGAAAATAAATTCACAAGTCTTATATTCTCCCACAGTTTGGTAACAGTTCAGATTGTGCCTGTAATATTGGCCTTTTAATCTTTTATGGTCACAGCCTTTAAAGATAAGGGTATTTACTAATCAGGTCTTTAATTGTGATTGAGAAGTCACATCTATGTCTTTAAAAAGCCTCAATGTGATTGCTTTTATTTTATGAGCTGTTCTAATTAATTAGCTTTACACGCCACCCTTCTCCTAGAATCCCTTTGAAACTTTCACTTTGAAACGTTGCATATAAATACGGTGTACTGTCCCTGTGTGTGTGTCAGGCTGCTGTGGAAGCTGCTGCTGCCGCTGGTGGTTCTGGTGCTGCTGCTGGTCGCGGTCGCGGTCCTGCTGGTGCTGGCCGTGCGCTTCTGGCTCCAGAGCAACAGGAGCGCTCGGCGGGCGAGGGATGGACGTCCCACCGTGGCCTTCTTCCACCCATACTGCAACGCTGGTGGTGGGGGGGAGAGGGTGCTCTGGTGTGCTATCCGGGCTCTGCAGAGCAGGTGAAGCTGATACATCATTTCTAGTTTTAGTTTTTAGTGTATCTCTGTTTCTTTTTGCGCAAATGTAATTATTTGTATTGTTTTATGTCTTATAAATATTATGTTTCATTGTCATTGCCATGACTTTTTTGTATATATTGATTGTTGTGTTTTGTGTCTTAATGTGTGCATATGTATAAATGTGTGGTTTGATTGTGTGTGTATATTATATATATAGGTATATACATATTTGCATAGATATTTTTATGTATATTTGTTTTTGTATTTCGATCTCTCTGTCTGTACACACAAACTGAAAGATTACATTTGACTTTGATAACTTCACTGTAGCTACTGTGCATATGATAATAAAGACTTTGAATCACAGGTATGTGAACATCAACTTCGTGGTGTACACGGGGGACCTGGGTGTCACGGGTCAGCAGATCCTGGACGGGGCGAGGCGGAGATTCAACATCGTGTTCCCCCGCCCGGTGCAGTTTGTGTTCCTGAGGCACCGGCTGCTGGTGGAGCCCAGCCTGTTCCCTCACTTCACGCTGCTAGGGCAGAGCGTGGGCTCCATCTTCCTGGGATGGGAGGCGCTGATGGAGTTCGTCCCGGACCTTTACATCGACTCCATGGGCTTCGCCTTCACTCTGCCTCTGTTCCGCTACCTGGGGGGCTGCAGCGTGGGGAGCTACGTCCACTACCCCACCATCAGCACTGACATGCTGTCTGTAGTGAGAGAGAGAAACCCCAGGTAATCACGTTTCTCTCTGTGTGTTTTTAACTCTAGATGAAGAAGTTAAATATTCTGCAAAATATGAAAGGGAGTAGGCAGCTTCTTCCATACTTAGTATGAGTAAGAAAGCCATTAATTTAAGGGGCTTTCTCACTTTCCAATTCATTAGTTTGAGGCGTTTAGTTAAGAGACATGCGGAACCTGCTTACTAACCCTTCTTGTTCACCCCAGGTTCAACAACGCTGACTACGTCTCAAACAGCCTGTTCCTGAGTGCCTTCAAGGTGGTGTACTACTGCCTGCTGGCCCTGCTCTACGGCATGGCGGGCTCCTGCAGCGACCTGGTGATGGTCAACTCCTCCTGGACCCTGGACCACATCCTGTCCCTGTGGCGCGCCCCCAACCGCACAAGCGTGGTTTACCCGCCCTGCGACGTTAGCGCCTTCCTGGACATCCCGCTGGAGGAGGACGGGGACAAGAAGTGCCACTCCATCGTCTCCATCGGGCAGTTCAGGCCCGAGAAGGACCACCGGCTGCAGATCAGAGCCTTCAAGAAGGTGCTGGACCGGGGGAGGGCGGGGCCGCTGAAGCTGGTGCTGATCGGTGGGTGCAGGAACCAGGAGGACGAGGACCGGGTGCTCATGTTGAGGGGCCTCTGCCAGGAGCTGGGAGTGGCCGACCGGGTGGAGTTTAAACTGAACGTCCCCTTCGAGGAGCTGAAGAGAGAGCTGGGAGACGCCACCATCGGACTGCACACCATGTGGAACGAACACTTTGGAATAGGTCATTAATCTGTGTTAATTGCAATAACCCTAAATGCAATATGCACTTGTGCAATTCAAAACATCTGCTCTTCCTTTCCCCCCCAGGCATTGTGGAGTGTATGGCAGCAGGGAATATCATTCTGGCGCACAAGTCCGGCGGTCCCAAGATGGACATTGTGGTTCCTTTCGAGGGGGCCCAGACGGGCTTCCTGGCGGAAGACGAGGACAGTTACGCGGAGGCCGTGGAGAGGATCCTGGCTCTGCCCCCCGCCGCTCGGCTGCTCATCAGAAGCAACGCTCGGCAGTCCGTGGCTCGCTTCTCAGATCAGGAGTTCGAAGCCTGCTTCCTCGCTGCCATGGAGCCTCTGATGGGAACGCTTGAACGATGAGGGACTTGTGTGCATGTACAGTTGATGTCATACTGACACTTTGAGCACATTTACTTTGATGCACTTACGGCCGCATTCACAGTGTTGGACTGATCTCTCACACAGAGGGCTGCTGAAGTTATCTTCTTTTGACTCAAATGAATAAAGACGGATTCAAATCATTCCTTTTTAAATGTCTAAATGCAGTTCAGAGGCCAGCCCTATACCAGTCAAATAAAAGCCGTCGTCAGGCAGAATCCAGATATAGAAACATGTGGTGTTCTCTTGTAGCGAGTTGTTTTTGTAAATAATTGACCCTCAAAATCCCTCATTGCATTTTATAGAACGCATTCCTTTTGTTAGTAGTTTCAGTTGATTTAAAAGAAGATGGGTAAATGGGAACGAGTGTATTAGACGGCTGATAAATGTTACTGGACTAAATATAAACATATTTATTGTTTACAAGAACTAGAATTCTCTTCATGCTCTAAATGTGATTATTTTTGATATTGACCATGAATGTAATAAAGATATTAGGGAATGATTTTCGACTGATTGAATAATTGTTTCAGTGTTGTCTGAGAAAGATACCGAACTGAGAAAATATGTTTATTCAGAAAATTGATGCAGCAAAAATACATTTAAAGTATCCTATAAATAATTAAAAGGGAAATAATAACCACATGCAGAAGTACAACAGCCATCAGTCCCTGAGATAACATCAACCCTTCTGTACGCCTTGATTGTTTTTGACAAAACATTTGTTTCCCGAGGTGAAGAATATTTAAAAAATGTAAAATAAATGCCTGAAAAGTAAAGAGAAACATGAGTTTTTTTAGATGTCTTAAACCAGAATCATCCTTATGCCGTCTTTCCTCTCTTCATTTCGAGCGCCTCCTGGATCCTCACATCCTACGGAGAACACACGTCTGACCCTGGCTGACAGTCACAGCCTCAGTGGGATGTTGGCCTCCTTTTCAGACAAAATTGGCATTTCCTGTGTGCTGTTCTCTCCGTGCTGTTTAAACAAATCAATATCCCTCTGAGCTCTGCTCTGGCAGAAATCCTTTCCCCACCTCAGTGTAGAATCACACTGATTGGAAGTTGCCCTCTGTGTTTGGAGGATTTTATTGCAAAAAAATATATATATATTTTCCATATTGACCTCTTTTGGCCAAGACATCCAGATGTGTTGTCAACAATGTTGAAGTTGTTTAAATGCAATAATATATAGGATGCAAAACATTCTATAATTGTGTGTGTGTGTGTGTGTGTGTGTGTGTGTGTGTGTGTGTGTGTGTGTGTGTGTGTGTGTGTGTGTGTGTGTGTGTGTGTGTGTGTGTGTGTGTGTGACTAGTCCAATGAATCAGAATAATGTCTGCCTCTCCCGCAGTAACCCCCACAGCGGCCAGCAGGTGGCGCTCGCCCTGATGGAGAGCCGAAGGAAGTGGCTGAGGAGGAGGGGCAGTTTTATACTAGTTGTAAATTGACTAAATAATGCCTGGGAGTAGATTAGTCACTGTGCTTCAGTAAACTCTAAAGTGGTGTGCTTTAATACAGATTCACGTTAGGATTTAAAGGTAATTTACACACCATTACAAAGTTATCTTCAGTGTTTGGTGACTGTTGAACATGAATGTAATTATCCACTGTTTGATTATCATTCATGAACGGGAGCAGTGTGTTTCTGCAGTGGCTGTAACTGAATGTACACACTGTGCTGTGAGAATAATGTGTACAGCCAATTACACTTAACGGTATAATATAACATCAAAATGTACTCGTTATGCAGAATGGATCTTTTCACAGTATTATATTTATCATATATAAAACATCGTAAATGTAGGCCTACTTACTTTCCACTGCCTATCGGTTGTTTGGTTGTTGTTTTTTTTTACAAAAGTGAAGTTTGGTAAGGTGTGTATTGGCTTTTCCAGCTCGTTCTGGGTACCAACGTTAAAAGTACGCTTGTTTATTTATTCATTATCAATCATAGCATGTATAAATCCTCAAAAGTGTGTGTCTTGTAAAATACAGATGTATCGTAGAAGTGTGTTTTGATATACTATAACTGTATACCATTAAACTGTCATATTCTGCACATTTCTTATACTGACATACATCTTATAAGAATATAATACATATATCAGTTAAAATAAGTGCTTCAATATAGTTAACATTGCTGGAGGTATACACACATATTGATAGATGTTTTGTAATGCACTGTTGAGGAACCTGCAACCCAAGTTTTTCATTCATTGCATAACTACACCGTAGTTGTGTATAATATTATATGTTAATAAACCTCAGAACATCTTGAAATCTTGAAAGGGATGTGCAAAATAGTCTTTAATTAACTATTAGTAGAGAATAACGAGTAATGAATATACTTTATAGGGATGCTATTAATATCTAATAATGAAATTAATAAAATTAAATAACGTGCTTTAACCACTAGGTGTCCCTTTATATCAGCTGTGCACCTCTATTATTTGTATCTGCATTCAATTGTCACACCAATTCATGGATGTAGCAAATGTTGTTTTGTTTGTAGAGAAGCTATCATTTGGGCCTGGATGGTTGCTCTCGGGTCTTCAGGGACTGGTCAGCTTTCTGTCCCCAGAGTCAGAACTAAACATGGAGAAGCAGCATTCAGTTGTTATGCTCCAAATATCTGGAACAAACTCCCAGAAACCTGCAGGTCCGCTGCAACTCTGACTACTTTTAAATCCAGGCTGAAGACTTTTCTTTTCGCCGCTGCTTTTAATTTAACTATTCACATCTTAAACTGCACTGTAACTTTTTATTCATGTACTTTTTATTCATGTCTTTTATTATCTTTTCTTTTTAATGACTGTTTTTAAATGCCTTTGTCTGAATGTCTTTCATTTTTGTAAAGCACCTTGAATTGCCTTGTGTTGAAAGGTGCTATATAAATAAACTTGCCTTGCCTTGCTTCCGGGTTACAGGCTCTGATAATGTACACATTTCATACATTAATTATTTTAATACATTTTCTGTTGCTTAAACATGTTTTGTCCATGGAAAAAATGTAAGAAAAAAACGGCATAGTATGTCGAAAATGTGAGATAAACTATTTAAAAAATCAGCATTCATTTATTGCCTATAAATAAATGTTTACAATAAATATAGAGTAAACTATATGAGAATAAGACCATTTCCAAAGACTATGACAACAATGATTTGCCATGGGTAGCCCAACTTTAGCAGGCACAATTCACTGTTAACTAAACATGAATATGGTTTATTCTGCCATGGCCCCCCCACAGGATGGTATGACCCGTAGACGCCCCGCCCCCTGCTGGCCAGAGACGCTACATAGCCAAGGTCAGCTGACTGATACGGATGACGCAATGGCAACAGCTCACAACAACTTCGCCAGCTCACGAGATGCACAGGGAAGAGTGACTGGAGGGAATACACAGCGATAACCAGACTTTCCTGTGATTTAAAAGGTCAGTCAATGGCCAAACGTCCACACAAACTTAACCAATAAGCAAACTAACACATAAGCGAAAGATATAAGCAAACAAACACATAAGCGAACAAATAATCAAACAAACACGTCCCCGCTGTGTTAGCTTACAGCTATGCTAACGCCGGTACAGTTGCTACAGTCCGGCCGAATGAACAAACCGCTCATTGTCAAATTCACCCGAGTCATGGTCACTTCGAAATAATAAAATACTGTGAGAAGTACCATGACATTTCATACTTTTTTTAATGGACTGTGTGATATGTTTGCTGCTGTAGTTGTCAGTGGATGAACACTTCCGGTTTACAGGCTCTGATCATGTACACACATCACTTCATACATGAATCTCTTAATACATTTTCTCTAGCCTAAACATGGTTTGTCGAGGTATTTAATCCATTTGTGTTGTATGTTTAGCAGCAGATATACTCTGTCTGCAGTGGTGTTAGGGTGCAGTTTTAATTCATAATGCTCCACCTGGTGGTCACTAACTGCACATGCTATAAGTAGCAATACTACATTTTAAAATGACTTTATCTCCTGCATCAAAATATACTTAAAGTACCAAAAGTAAAAGTACTCCTTATGCATAATGGCCCATTTCAGAATCGTATATATATATACATGATTATTGATGTGTTTTAAGGCAAGGCAAGGCAAGGCAAGTTTATTTATATAGCACTTTCCAACACAAGGCAATTCAAAGTGCTTTACAAAAAATGAAAGAGATTAAGAAAATGGCATTTAAAATCAGTCATTAAAAAGAAAAGCTAATAAAATAAACATTAAAAGAAAAAATACATGGATAAAAGTTACAGTGCAATTAAAAATTAAAAGAAAAAGTACATGGATAAAAGTTACAGTGCAGTCTAAGATATGAATAGTTCAATTAAAAGCAGCGACAAAAAGAAAAGTCTTCAGCCTGGATTTGAAAGTAGTCAGAGTTGCAGCGGACCTGCAGGTTTCTGGGAGTTTGTTCCAGATATTTGGAGCATAATAACTGAACGCTGCTTCTCCATGTTTAGTTCTGACTCTGGGGACAGAAAGCTGACCAGTCCCTGAAGACCTGAGAGATCTGGATGGTTCATCATTTAGCAGGAGGTCAGAAATGTATTTTGGGCCTAAACCATTCAGTGCTTTATAAACCAGCAGCAGTATTTTGAAATCTATTCTTTGACACACAGGAAGCCAGTGTAAAGACTTCAGAACAGGAGTGATGTGATCCACTTTCTTAGTGTTAGTGAGGACTCGAGCAGCGGCGTTCTGAATCAGCTGCAGCTTTCTAATATATTTTTTAGTGAGACCTGTGAAGACACCATTGCAGTAGTCGAGTCTACTGAAGATAAAAGCATGGACAAGTTTTTCCAAATCCTGCTGTGACATTAGTCTTTTAATCCTAGATATATTCTTTAGGTGATAGTAGGCTGATTTAGTAACAGTTTTAATGTGACTGTTGAAACTCAGGTCAGAGTCCATGACTACACCTAGATCTCTGGCTTTATCTGTTGTTTTGAACATTGCAGACTGAAGCTCAGCGCTAACTTTTATACGTTCTGACTTGGCTCCAAAAACCATTACCTCAGTTTTATCTTTGTTTAATTGGAGAAAGTTCTGACACATCCAGTCATTGATTGTTCAATGCACTTACTCAGTGTTTGAATTGGAGCATAGTCTCCTGGTGAAATTGTTACGTAAATTTGTGTGTCATCTGCATAGCTATGGTAACTTATTTTGTTGTTCTTCATTATCTGAGCCAGTGGTAGCATGTAGATGTTAAAGAGAAGAGGCCCCAAGATGGAGCCTTGAGGAACCCCACATGTCATATTTGTCAACTCAGATGTGTATTTACCTATAGACACAAAGTTGTTTCTGTCCTTTAAGTAGGATTCAAACCAATTCAGAACTGTTTCCGAAAGTCCCACCCAGTTTTCCAGTCGGTCTAGTAATATGCTGTGGTCAACAGTGTCAAACGCAGCACTGAGATCTAATAATACTAACACTGAAGTTCTGCCACTGTCTGTGTTTAAGTGGATGTCATTAAAGACCTTTACAAGAGCAGTCTCAGTGCTGTGGTTTGGACGAAAGCCTGACTGGAACACATCGAAACAGTTATTTAAATACAAGAAATTACTCAACTGTTGAAAAACAACTTTTTCAATGATTTTACCTAGAAATGGGAGGTTTGATATGGGCCTGTAATTTTAATCTCAACTGGTCAAGGGGGAGCTCATTTTTTCATTTCAAACCTTTATTTAACCAGGTGAATCCCATTGAGATCATCGATCTCTTTTTCAAGGGAGACTTGCAGCAATTCGGTTACACAAGAAGAGATAAAAACATAAAACAACAGAAAAACAAAAGGACATCATACAGCATAGTTACAGGGTTACAATGTGCATAGCTAACGACATGTACAGGTACCAACAGTATCAGATTGCATAGCATCTATCCAAGCTTTAAAAACATGCACTGGAACCAAATTGCTCAGTTTCCATTCTTTTTGCAGACTGTTCCAAGTTAGAGGAGCTGCACACATAAGTCAGTCCTAGCTCTTGGCACATTTAACAAAACCACAGCATGAGATCTCAGGCAATAGCTACTTTCAACTCTCCGTGTGATCAGACAGCAGATGGAAGATAGTTTACCTAACATGGCTTTGTAGATGAGCATGTACCAGTGACTGAGCCTCCGTACAGTGAGTGAAGGCAAACCTGCCCTGGCATACAGGGTACAGTGATGAGTTAATACTTTACAGTTAGTAGCAAATGTCAGTGCGCTGTGATAGGCGGCATCTAACTTGATCAGGTTGGTGCATTCATATAGATCAGATCACCATAGTCGAGCACAGGTCAAAAGGTCACAGAGCCTTTTCCTGGCCTCAAGTGAGAAACAGGACTTGTTGCTGAAAAAGAAACCTAGCTTCACCCTCAGCTTTCTAAGCAGATTATTGACCTGAAGTTTAAAAGAGAGGCAATCATCAAGCCAGATACCAAGGTATTTATAACAGGCAACAACTTCAAGTATTTTTCATTGCGTAGTAACAATATCCAAAGTGGTCTCCGGTGTCTTTTTGGCTTTCGAAAATAGCATTACCTTAGTTTGATCAACATTTAAAAGAAGCTTAAGCTCAGAGAGCTGCGTCTGAATAATATTAAAAACAGCCTGTAATTTAACAGCAGCCTCCTTAATGGAGGGACATGCACCATACATCACGGTATCATCAGCATACAAATGTAAAATCGCTTCATCCACATTTTCACCTAAACTGTTGATATAGATGGAGAATAAAAGTGGACCTGAAACAGAACCTTGAGGAACACCATTAGCAATGTTCAACCACTCAGAAGACAGCCCATCAAAGTGAACACATTGGGACCTTTCAGAGAGTAGTTCACAAACCACCCACTGCATGGCTGGATATGCCGATACTGAGTAGCCTCTGCTTCAGGATATGATGATCGACGGTATCGAACGCTTTGGAAAGATCAATAAACAGAGCTGCACAACTCTGCTTTTTGTCTAAGATATTAGCAATATCATTCACCACTTTCATTGTGGCAGTGATGGTGCTATGTTGCTTTCTGAAGCCTGACTGATGTTTACATAGGATGTCATTGTTACTTAAAAACTCCTTTACCTGCTCACTCACTAGGCTTTCAAGAACCTTGGCCAGAACTGACAATGTAGAGATGGGTCTATAATTATTTAATAAGGTGGCCTCCCCTCCTTTTAGTAGAGGCATACTATACATAATACTATTAATCTACTTTTGTATGTTCATTTTGACCTACTATACAACTTGTTTCATATATACTATGACGTCTTTTCTGATATGTTCATTCTATAGTCAGTACCTACTATACTGACTTCATGGTGTCTTTTTCTTCTTTTCTCCCCACAGGACTGCGAGGACATTCACCTGACATCAATGAAGACGGTGGCTTCTTGAGTTTCTGAAGAAGCCACTATACCATACGCGTAGCTGGAAAAAAAGCTGGAAAATGATCTGGAAAATCTGTCACAGCAGCCAGTGAATGTAGCGTATTGTAAATGTACTTTCAATACTTTTTTATTTTTCGAAAATCATTGTATCTTACTTCTTTACAAATGCAGATATAGAGTGGTGCAGTGACGCGTCCTAAAAGCCGGAAGTAATCTGCGCTCGGCTTCCCTCGGCAAAAAAGCCATGAGATTTCTCCATAGGATCTTGGAAAATAGCTCGAAATAAGATCTGTGGGAAACCAACCTGTTTGATAAATGCACGTTTTGTTCAGCCGGATAATATCCACATGTCTACCCTACTTTTATCATTTTCGAATCATAAATCTAATCGATAGATTTATGATCTCTCACTATGACCCAGAAATAAAACGGCGACTGGACGACCTGCCGGTGAACGGGAAACTTACAAGCCCCGAAATGAGCGACTACGCAACAAAAGGCCTGCAATGTTCCACTATAACAGTCACAGATTGCATCGATCTAATCGAGGGTCCTAAGGAAAACTATACTACATTGAGGAAAACAGAAGCTGACTTCATTAAACTTGTGACACTGAAAGATGATTTGATAAAAAAAACACGACATCCTTAACTGGGACGTCACTGGGTCGCGAAAGAGGAGGTTGCTAGGAGAGTTTGGCGATAGGCAAAGTGAATCCACCCTGGGCAAAGCCTCCCCTGTAAAGGACCTACACAACATTTTGAATCATGTGCTTGACAGGCAGATTATGGAACTGGACACTCGTTTTAAGGCGGACACATACGGGTTTATGAGAGCCGCTGCTGCATTGTTGCCTCGGTCTACCTTTGGTGACAATGAATGAATTCAGCCTGCCAGCACACACTTTCCCATCTGTGTGGAAGTTGCAGAACACAAAGTGTTTGTTCAGCAGCTAAAGAGAAAGGTGACAGCGGGCATAACCTTCCCATCACTCGTGGAGTTGCTCGACTCATGTCCCATTGACATTTTCCCTCAAATGAATCGTGTACTTCGGGCTCTCGTCTATGGCGTTATTTTTGTGCCTCTATCCGGAGCACGCAATGAAACATTTTGAGCATAGAAAATGTTATTGAGCGGCGGGCGAATTTAATTTAATTTTGCAAGCACAATTTACTCTAAGCCCTCTCACAAACTCCTGCTCCGTGCTGCTGCACGCGCTCTCTCTCCCTCTCTCTCTCTCTCTCTCTCCCTCGCTCAACCTCTCCACCCTGTGCTCGCTCAAGTTGGCACAGCGTTACAAATGTGCCACAAAACCAACCAATCGGAGAACTCAAGGAGGTCCATTCTGACTGGCTTATTTCAGTTAACATGCGTTTTAGGGCATATTAAGTATGTGTGGTCTTGAACGGGCTGGGCCCAACCACTCTTTGATATCTGCCAACGCCACTGTACTATACTATGACTTTTCTGACTTTTCCAAAATACTACACTATGACCATTTCCAACATAGTCATAGTATACTATGCTATTTGTATTTACATTTTGGACATACTATACTATGTTGTTTTTCCCAGATTTTTTGACAGTAAACCAGAAGGTTTTTCTGATATTTTCGACATACTGACTTCCTGGTGTCTTTTTCTTCTCTTCTCCCCACAGGACTGCGAGGACACTCATCTGACATCAATGAAGACGGTGGCTTCTTGAGTTTCTGAAGAAGTTACGGTACTATACTATGACTTTTATGATATTTCCGACATACTATACTATGACTATTTATGATGTTGTCAACTTACTATGTTGATTTTTTGCATTTTTATATATTATACAGTGGGGCAAAAAAGTATTTAGTCAGCCACCAATTGTGCAAGTTCTCCCACTTAAAAAGATGAGAGAGGCCTGTAATTTTCATCCTAGCTATACCTCAACTATGAGAGACAGAATGAGAAGAAAAAAATCCAGAAAATCACATTGTCTGATTTTTAATGAATTAATTTGCACATTATGGTGGAAAATAAGTATTTGCAATAACAAAAGTTCATCTCAGTACTTTGTTATATACCCTTTGTTGGCAATGACAGAGGTCAAACGTTCTCTGTAAGTCTTCACAAGGTTTTCACACACTGTTGCTGGTATTTTGGCCCATTCCTCCATGCAGATCTCCTCTAGAGCAGTGATGTTTTGGGGCTGTCGCTGGGCAACACGGACTTTCAACTCCCTCCAAAGATTTTCTATGGGGTTGAGATCAGGAGACTGGCTAGGCCACTCCAGGACCTTGAAATGCTTCTTACGAAGCCACTCCTTCGTTGCCCGGGCGGTGTGTTTGGGATCATTGTCATGCTGAAAGACCCAGCCACGTTTCATCTTCAATGCCCTTGCTGATGGAAGGAGGTTGTCACTCAAAATCTCACGATACATGGCCCCATTCATTCTTTCCTTTACACGGATCAGTCGTCCTGGTCCCTTTGCAGAAAAACAGCCCCAAAGCACGATGTTTCCACCCCCATGTTTCACAGTAGGTGTTCTTTGGATGCAACTCAGCATTCTTTCTCCTCCAAACACGTCTAGTTGAGTTTTTACCAAAAAGTTCTATTTTGGTTTCATCTGACCATATGACATTCTCCCAATCCTCTTCTGGATCATTCTAAATGCTCTCTAGCAAACTTCAGACGGGCCTGGATATGTACTGGCTTAAGCAGGGGGACACGTCTGGCACTGCAGGATTTGAGTCCCTGGCGGCGTAGTGTGTTACTGATGGTAGCCTTTGTTACTTTGGTCCCAGCTCTCTGCAGGTCATTGACTAGGTCCCCCCGTGTGGTTCTGGGATCTTTGCTCACCGTTCTTGTGATCATTTTGACCCCACGGGGTGAGATCTTGCGTGGAGCCCCAGATCGAGGGAGATTATCAGTGGGCTTGTATGTCTTCCATTTTCTAATAATTGCTCCCACAGTTGATTTCTTCACACCAAGCTGCTTACCTATTGCAGATTCAGTCTTCCCAGCCTGGTGCAGGTCTACCATTTTGTTTCTGGTGTCCTTGCTCTTTGGTCTTGGCCATAGTGGAGTTTGGAGTGTGACTGTTTGAGGTTGTGGACAGGTGTCTTTTATACTGATAACGAGTTCAAACAGGTGCCATTAATACAGTTAACAAGTGGAGGACAGAGGAGGCTCTTAAAGAAGAAGTTACAGGTCTGTGAGAGCCAGAAATCTTGTTTGTTTGTAGGTGACCAAATACTTATTTTACTGAGGAATTTACCAATTAATTCATTACAAATCCTACAATGTGATTTCCTGGATTCTTTCCCCCCATTCTGTCTCTCATAGTTGAAGTGTACCTAGGATGAAAATTACAGGCCTCTCTCATCTTTTTAAGTGGGAGAACTTGCACAATTGGTGGCTGACTAAATATTTTTTGCCCCACTGTATATATTTTCATTCTACTAAACTGACTTCCTGGTGTCTTTTTCTTCTCTTCTCCCCACAGGACTGCGAGGACACTCATCTGACATCAATGAAGAAGGTGGCTTCTGGAGTTTCTGAAGAAGTTACGGTACTATACTATGACTTTTCTGATATTTCCGACATACTATACTATGACTATTTATGATGTTTTGCATTTTTATATATTATATATATTTTCATTCTACTAAACTGACTTCATGGTGTATTTTTCTTCTTTTCCCGGAACACCGAGTGCAAGTATATCTGACATCAACGAAGACCGTGGCTTCTGGAGATCCTGAAGAACTTACGGTACTATACTATGACCATTTCTGATATTTTAGACGTACTATACTGACTTCATGGTGTCTTTTTCTTCTCTTCTCCCCACAGGACTGCGAGGACATTCATCTGACATCAACGAAGACGGTGGCTTCTGGAGATCCTGAAGAACTTACGGTACTATACTATGACTTTTCTGATATTTCCGACATACTATACTATGTCGTTAATTTCAAAATGTCTGATTGTACTATATTATACTATGTCATTTTTTATTAACATTTTTCATCCTAATATATTATTAGTTTTTTTTCTAAAACTACTATACTTTGTAGTTTTTACTGACATTTTAGACATACTATACAGACTTCATGGTGTCTTTTTCTTCTCTTCTCCCCACAGGACTGCGAGGACATTCATCTGACATCAATGAAGACGGTGGCTTCTGGAGATCCTGAAGAACTTACGGTACTATACTATGACTTTTCTGATATTTCCGACATACTATACTATGTCGTTAATTTCAAAATGTCTGATTGTACTATATTATACTATGTCATTTTTTATTAACATTTTTCATCCTAATATATTATTAGTTTTTTTTCTAAAACTACTATACTTTGTAGTTTTTACTGACATTTTAGACATACTATACAGACTTCATGGTGTCTTTTTCTTCTCTTCTCCCCACAGGACTGCGAGGACACTCATCTGACATCAATGAAGACGGTGGCTTCTGGAGATCCTGAAGAACTTACGGTACTATACTATGACTTTTCTGATATTTTCGACATACTGTACGATGTTTTCTTTTAGCATTTCTCCGACATTGGGTTAGTCGTTTCAAAATGTTCCATTTTTTAAAATTCTATATTATGACTTTTCTGTCATCGTTATCGACATACTATACTACGCCTTGTTTCTACGCACTAAACCGTGCCTTATTTCCACATCAAATACGATGTTTCCATGGGTTAGGGTTAGCTATACTGACTTCATGGTGTCTTTTTCTTCTTTTCTTCCCACAGAGAGTGAAGAGAGGACCCCACCCCCCGCCACGGCATCAATTAAGACCCCAGCAGCCTATGTTTCTGAAAGACTTGTGGACGTTTTCAGCCTTGGGGAAGTATAGCAGACTTAGCAGCCTGAGGGACGTATAGCAGACTTAACAGACTATCGATGTGGCTGCAGTGAGAGCCCACAGCCACTTAGCAGACTTAGCCGACTTGGGGCGGTGGCTGGGGTGCAGAGCGCCCCACCCCCAGCCACGTCAGCCCCCCCGACTTAGCAGACTTAGCAGGCCTACAGACTTAGCAGACTATCGGCAGTGACTGCAGGCCCCTGCACAGGAGTGCAGTGAGAGCCGGCAGCCACCTATCGGCCGCTTATTAGGCTTAGCCGACTTGGGGACGTTTAGCAGACTTAGCCGACTTGGGGACGTTTAGCAGACTTAGCAGACTTGGGGACGTTTAGCAGACTTAGCCGACTTGGGGACGTTTAGCAGACTTGGGGAAAAGGCTGCACTGCTATGTATGAATAAAATCAATAAATGTGAATAAAGCAAACATTTCTTAAAATACATTTGTCTCCTTTCTTCATTTCCAGTTCCTAAGATAGTATCCTATTCACTCTTACTTAGTAGTATCCTATTCACTCTTACTTCCTAACCCTACTTTCTTCTATTCCGTTAATTAGCATCCTATTCACCTATTCATCTATTCACCCTATTAACGTATTCATTACCCCCTTATACTTATCGACCTGCTCTCTGCAACGTATATGTCTCGAACCAGCAACCTCTGGTCTACCAACCACCCTTCTATCTCCTTGAGCTATGAGACCTGATGACAGTTCTTTGCTTTTACTTGTATTTGACTTCTTCATCAAGGGAAAGACACATTAAAACTCTGCATGGCACAAGACTCAAACTCCTGGGATCTTTAAACCCAGTGGACCGCCCGAGGTTCGAACTCACGTTCTCTGGTCTCCAAGACGGGTTCTTATCACAGTGAGCCATCCGACCTGACACAGTGAGATGTTCCCTGGTCTCTTTGTGATTTTCACCTCAGGTTTGGACCTTAAAATACACAGCCCAAGCTCCTCTTATTTGACCTGAGACATTATTGTTTTGTAGAGCTTATGTCATGTTCATTCGGGTTTGTGTACCTTCAAGATGACTGCACCTGATAAGCCTTGAACCCACAACCTGCAGTCTCACAGTCAGTCTTCTATCCCTCTGAGCCATCTGACCTGAGAGGTAAACCTTTCATTTGGTAAATTCATTCTCAACTTTGGGTTGGAGATTTTGAAAACTCCTGCGCCTCATGAGGATCGAACTCAAGACTTAGCTTACCTGAGCGGTACAATCACTGACTGTTTGCACATGACTTGTTTTTTCACATTTTCTTTTTGTGACAAAATATAGAAAACACTAACAATAGCTCAGAGTATGTCCTACTGTCCTAATGTTTTATAGCAGTATTGTTTATTATACAATCACAGTTACAGTTGAGAATGTTACAATAATCAATCAGTTACACGTACTACTAGCAACATGCAAATATAAATTAGAAAAGAGACATTTTATTTGTATTGTTGTGTTATATTATTGTGGCCTGTATTGTAATATTTGCAACACAGAAAATTCATCACAATGTTTTCAATGATCACCATCTATTACAGTGTGCACCTCCAAAGAACATTATGGTGGGGAAAAGTCAGATGTATTTAAAACATGCTTCCTAATTCTTTGGAGTAATGTCAAGCCTTATGGAAGCAGTAATGGACCAATAATATTAATGTTTTACTTTATACTATATGTCAAAGGGGTTGTTGTTCTGAATACTAACTAATATATGAGATAAAACATTTAAAAGCAGAAAAAACAAGCCAGATTTTGAGTATAAGTTCATCTCAACAGCTACAATCATGTCACAATAAGACAAAGCTTCCGGGACAGAAACACGACTATGTATATACACAAATTAAAAACACAAGAAAACATGCAGAAACAAAAAAGAAAAAGAAAACATGCATAACAGTTAGCTGAACATAGTTCAGAGAATTGGATGTGTCATTAGCACAATGCCACGAAGAGGCATTACTTTGGGCCCACTCTCAGGGGCCACACTGACACACAGTGCCAGGAGGCCAGAGAGAAGGCGCTTCTTCAATACACACAAAAGTTCTCTCTCATCAACAGCACATGTCGTTGTACAATTATTCATCATTTGCACAATCTGACACGTAAGACAGGAAAGAAACCAGTGGGCTTCATGTAGCTGGCTTTTGGTGAACTGTCTGAGGAGCTCACTCGGTAGACTTCAATTCCTTGGCGGCCATTATGAACTTGCGTCAAGTGCAACTAAACTTGATAGGGTTATGCTTCATTCAGAATATAATGGCCAACTAGCAGCAGTGCAACGTACATCCAAATGTGCCTTTTAGGACCTTTCAAGCATGTCAGGTGTGTATTAAGTACATGTTAGCATCAGTTTAGTTAGTGCTCAGGTAACCTCCTGTGTGTGGAGAAGTTTTAGCATGTTCTTTGTTTATACTGCCATACTGTGATGCACCTAAAAAAACAAAACGTTTTGCATTTTGTCTTATAAGCTAGCTTTATTATTGGTTGTTCTTCTCAATATTTCTTTACTGACTTGTGTTTTTGAATGAAGACCTCGTCCTTTTTGTCAAAGTAAAAGTGGCTTTATAAATGTGCAAATACTCAAAGTAGAAGGAGAGTGTTACAGACTTTCAGAATGGCCGCCATGGGATCTGGGACTGACTACAATATAAACAAACGTTACTAATTAAACACGGTTGGGGTCTGTCCACTTAATGTTTAATTTAATAGATAAGTTACTGATAAAACATCAATGTTCTCCATTATTTCAAGGATACCAGTTTTACAGGCAAAAAAAAAGAGCTTAAAATGAACTGACCCCAACCTCACAGTGAAATAACAGACTAGTTGACTTCTGTTTTTTTTATTGGGCCAGTTAACCAAAGCATAATTCTCACATGTGATTTAATTGGAGCTCCTGTTGAAAATAAGCCAGCTTCAAACCCAAAAACTCGGATAAAGACGTTGTGAAACCTAAACATAGTAGGCAGACAACCCCTTTTGTTTCAAAACATAAAATAATTGTCTCAAGGCAATTTCCACAAGATTATAAATTGGATCTCGATTGGAACTGTTGTCAATGCATTTTATAATATAGCAATACATCAAGAGTGTTTGATAGATACAGATCAACAATTCCATGTACTGTATATACCAGCGACTTAGGTAATGATACAATTTGTATCAAACAAGGTTTTCTCCGTCTAGCATGGATTCAGCTGGGATCTGCTACAGACAACAGTAGACGCTCTTAGCCAAAAACACAGCAAGGGTAGTCTTAAATATATTTACATGTTGGATTTACTGAGGTCCGGATGTTTTCGGTCTGTAGCAGATACCAGAGTTGACCCAAATTACAGGGCTAGAGAGATAGATAGAGAGAAAGAGAGATGTCCCTTACTAAAACTAAGGTACACACGACAGGGTCACCCATCTCTACAGCTACAACTCTGACCAAATACTGACGTTATCTCAAATAAGACAACCAGCATTCACCCATTTTTACCAACATGAAAAAAGCCCCTCAAGTGGCCGCACAACACACACACACACACAAATATATTGATATTATACACAAGCCTTGGTCAGGTAGCTGTTTGAAACTCATGTGACCATGGCGTACTAGATGTGGATTTGCCACATAACAAATCACATTAAAATAGTTATTTGTGACTTAACTCTCGAGGGCCTACAATGCACATTATGAAAATGTGTAGTCCATCTCAAAGAAAACCTGGTCGTAAAGGTGGTGGAAATGTTTAAATAATCCTTCATATTACTCAGATTTGATGTACGGGATGCCAACTAACTGAGTGCCTGTTGACTTTAATGCATAATAAGTTGTGCATGTGAAAGACTCATGATAAGCTAGTAAATAAATAAAATGTCTTACTGGGTCTGAAAAAACTCTCCACGTCACACACTAATAGAATTCTCCCCACATTTGTGAAAGTTGAGTTAAGTGATCAGAGCTGAATAGATTTAATCTCCACTTGCAGACAATTAAATAACATATCAAATTCCACCATGCAAACCCAACGCGCTTTCAAGTGTTGCAAAGAAATACCACAGGTTGCTAACCACCCACATGTGGCTACATAACTGCTATTTTATTTTAAAGAAAAAACACATTTTCCCTTGTTTTTCAGTAGCCTGTTTGGGCTTTCTCTGCAAGTATAGCGGCTGCCAGCTGCTGGGGGTCTGTGATGTGGGGGCTCCTGGCCATCACCCGGCTCACCAGCTCCGAGGGGAAGATGTTGCACAGGTTGACGTACACCTTCTCCCTCATGTCCCCGTAGCGGCTGTGTGCAGGGGATTCTGGGTGCTGCGGCATGTAGGAGGAAGTAGCGTGGGAGGGCATTGTTAGGTGAGGCGGGTACGGTGGGAGAGGAGCGCTCGATGGATGAGGGGGGTGAGGAGAGTGGGCTGGAGGCGGGGGGTGGTTCAAGTAATGTGTGGAGGATGGGTGGAGCGCTGGGTGGGAGGAGTGGTGCTGGGTGTAGCCTTCCTGGGCCCAGGGACGGGCGTGCCAGGATGATTGGCGGGTGTCCGGCAGGCTCTGATAGGCCGACGGCTCGTACCTGGACGGCGGCAATGGAGGCTGTCTGTAGTAAGAGTCCCAGCCGGGCAGCGCTTTTGTCCGGGGGTGATGGTGTGATGTAGAGTGGTGTTCGTAAAGATGCGAGTCTGACACGCTTTCCCCTCGCGTCGGAGCCAGGCAGCGTCCGAGAGGAGAGCCGGGGGGGTGAGGGCTGGACTGGGGCAGAGAGTGATAGTCGCCCGGGCAGCTGGAGCGAGCGGTCAGCGGCTGGTGCTGGAGGTGAGGAGGCAGCGGGTAGAGGGGGCGCTTTGGGGGAGCCTCGGGGGGGGGCTGGTCGTGAGCACAGCTCTGCCCGCGGGCCAGGTGGTAGCCGTGCTGGATGTTGGCGTAATCTGCAGGATGAAGGCCGCACAGTTCGTGGTTTGACGCGACATGATGGGGATACAATCGGCTGTGAGGGTTAGCAAAATGGACGTTGTCTTCCATTAATGTGTCTGCGGGGCAGGCAGGACACGGCCTCTCGCTGTACGAGTCGCAGCTGCTGCCGCAACTCACGCTGCTTTCACTGCCGCATTCAGAGCCAGCGGAGCCCATGGAGCCCAGACGCAGGTCTGAGTCGGCGGGGAAGCGACAGTCAGGGCTGCGTCTGGAGGAGAGGCTCAGGCCGGAGTAAGCGCGAGTCACAGAGTAGTAGCTCAAGTCTGGAGACTCACAGTGAGGGTAAAGGTCGTGGCTCGGGGCTGGGAGACTATGAGGAGTCACAGATCTGGACTGCTGCTCCTGGGGAAGGCTAAAACAGGACGGAGGGCCCCCTGGAGCCGTAGACATGGTTACACTCCCACTGCCACACATACTGCTCTTCTGGCTTTCCGCCCTCCCTCTGGCCAACTTCTCCTCCGCGTCGCTGTACGACAGGGCTCGGATGCTAGGGTCTGACTGCCTTTTCTGGGCACCTTTTTTAGCATCAAGGCTGCCAGCTGGCACACTGTGGCTCTTAACCAACCCAGTGTCCCCCTGGTTCTTTGTGGTGACACAAGATTTGGCAATGGCACGCAGCTCATCAGCTACGGCACGCTGAGGCTGAGCACCTCTCTCTGGGTGGTAGTACTTACATTTGTGGCCGTAAGTGCACTTCTTTCCTGGAGACAAAAGGAAAGATTATTTAAAAGGAAATCACAATGAACATTATGTAAGATAAGTCTATATATGTGATCTGAGTTGAGGTCACTCTTATGCTCTGTGTTCTCACCGTAGGGGCAAGGCTGTTTCTTCTGCTCAGGCATGACAGGTCTTTTCCGCAGGAAGTTGTCTAAACTGGGGCCGTGACGACCAAGAGGGTCATCTGGGGGCATGAATCTGAGAGGAGGGAGGGCAGGATTAGATATGACAGGAAACACTGGGTGAATCTCTTAGTGAAATAAGCAGTTAGCGCGCATCAAATAAGCTGTAATTCTCCTTTGAAAACAAAGTGAAAATGTCAGCTGTCTTGGCATTTGTCAAACTAAATGTCAAATGTGATAGAGTGATAAAAGGGAATGAGATATGAAAGTTTAAAATTAGAGACAAACTATAAATGCCTCAATTCTTATGACACCAATTAATTCATTAATTTAAATATCACAATCAGCCCCTCCCTAATCCACCTCCACTTACTTGTCATTGACAAAGGAGTACATGAGCAGCCGCTCATCGATGAACTTCTTCCACTCCGGCTTCTCATTAGCCAGGTCTCGGTAGTTGTCATTGGAGACGATGATGCCGTCTGACTCATAGGCCAGCTTGACAATGAAGCGGTCGTCATAGCAAACCACGCGCCGGCCTTGGACGCGCCGAGAAGGAGTGAAGACCAGGATCTTCTCCTTTTCCAGGCGACGCAGGGTCTCCTGATCTGTGGATGGAGGGAGTTATGAGAAAAATACTCACAACGTATCGACTGCAGTGTGTGTGTCTATCGATCAGCCTCTTGCACCGACCTGTTATTGGGGCGTCGGGGCGGGACTGCTCTTTCCTCCACGCTGGCACAAACACTGTGATGTCATGATGGCCACGTTCGAGGAACCAATCAACCGCCAGCTGGATGCCTTGGCAGGAAAACACTTCCTTGTTGCCATGGCTGTAGGACATAATAAAAGGAGAGAATGCCGATGAATGCAATGGAGACGTAGGTAATGCTGTGATGTTAAAGTCGGCTGTGTTGGATCACTAAAGGATATGTTACAACGATTGAATTAGGGGTGTAAGGAAGGTCCTTTTTTAATTAAATTACTTGAATGAATTTAACCCCAGTGAAGATGATGTTTTGAAAACCTGAACACCAACAAATATGGATTAAACCGGAATATTTTGTTAGATGTCTTTAAAATGTACGTTTAACATTTTTCAATAGATGTTTGGATCACATGACTCAGGGGCAATACTATGCAACTGACACTGGAATCTAATTATACAAATATTTGAATTCTAATAGTTTTGTTCCAGTTATCTGTAACTGTGCAGGATTTAAACACACTGAATAGACATGCATTACAATGTTTCCATTGCCTGCTCACCTCATGGCTACATTACTGCCGTCCAGCACCACGGGCCGAAGGTTGTCCTGGTCGCCCAGAGAATCTGACGGACAGGGCGAGTCCGACCTCTGGCTCTCCAGCAGATCAGAACAGCCACAAGAGGAAGAGGAGGATGAAGAGGAGGAGGTAGAGGCTAACGATCCGACCGGCTGCTCTGCCTCTGACTTGGTGCCCAGTTTGACCAGCTCTCCCAGGATGTCGTTGATGAGGGTGTCGGGGCCAAGCTTGGACAGCACCAGGCGCACCGTCTCCTCCGAGTATCCCAGCTTCAGGGCAAACTCCAGCTTGGCCTGGTACTCCTTTCCTCCGCCCTCGAGGGCCGGCTCTGATGAGGAGGCGGCGCACGGAGGCTCAGGTGAGGGGAGCGTACAGGGGGAGCTGGGTGAAGGCTGGGCTGGGGTGTCATCTTCAACTTCTGATGGGAGCTCAGGAGGGCCGTCGGTGCCCAAGTCCACACACTGGGTCCGACAGAGCGGCTGGTGCGTGTTCTTACTGAGAGTCAAGCCTCCGTCTGGGTCGCTGGGAGAAGGCGCCGGCTCGCACTCTGCATCCGACCCTCCATTTTCCTCAGGGTCGTTGGTGGGGCCACAGCTGCCGGGGCTCTCCCCCTGCTCCTCCATGGCAGGGGGCCCGTCAGAGCAGCCAGCCTGCCGCTCGGCCCCTGCTACGTGTAGGTACTCCAGATCCAGCCCCAGGTCCAGGATGAGTCCCACTCCTGCCTCCTCATGGTCCTTCTGGCCCATGGAACCGTCACAGACATCCAGCACCGCGGGCCCACTGCTGCCCTCTCACAAAGATCGAGTCATTGGTGCCTGAAGAAAACAGACAGGATGAGTGAGATATATTTAGGAAATGTTCTCCCAAATAACATGTTGTATTACTTTAGAATGACTTCGTGTTACATTATCTACACTGTTCTTAGCCCTAAAGTAACGCACAAACTGAGAAAAATATATTATAAATAAAATGTGCATGAGAGGTGGAAACCCACCACTGATAAACCTCACCTTAAAAAAGGAGAATCAAATACATATTTCTAAAAAGAAGAAGTCCCACCAGTGGACAAAATATATTTTCATAATGATAAAACCATGAAAGGCAGAGTCTGAATATTTGCTTTATTAATTAAATGCACTGGAATTATAATGAGAATCAACACTGATGCTATTTTTTTAGCAAAATCTGACTTTTCATGTTTATTTCTCTGAAACATTTAGCCTAAACACTGTCTCTGAGCAGTTGGGGACTCAGCTGGCTGACACAATGGGGTCCCCCCCACCCTAATTTAGGGACTCCCGCATTTTTCAAGTCTGGCCCCAGCGTGCTACAACAGAGCCACGCCACAGCACATTAATCGAAGGGAACAGAGGGTGAACTGTTGCAAAAAAAGACGTTAGCGCTGGGGACGACAGACCCTCCCCTCCCCCCACATTCTACCTGGTAATTAAGGTCCATATGCTTCTTCCCACTGGGGTGGTGGAGTCACTCATTAAAACACAGAGGGGCTCCGATGCCACGCAGCATTCTAGCACCGCGGACATTACATCTGGTTAGGGTAATCTGATTGGTGTCAAAGGTTTATCTGCAGACGAATTACAGGGAGCGCTTTGGAAAGTTAATCTGAGATCAGGACACTGATATGTTACCTCCAGTATTGGAAAGTAACTCTAATACATACTTTGAGGTATTTGTAGTTTATGAGTATTTTCTATTTCTTGCTGGTGTATACTTCTGCTCCATTATCTCTCAGAAGACTGTACTTTCTAATCCACTATATGTATCTGACAGCTTTAGTTTCTTTAAAGATTCAGATTAATTATACAAAATACAATGAACACATACTCACTAAATGTATTACTTTAGGCTAAGGCACATTTTTTTTAAATCCCTAACACATTAATGCATAAATAACTGCAAATATTACTCTGAAGTGTGCAGTTGTATACTTGTTGTAAGCCTACTTTAAATACATCTTGAGGCTATTAAATACTTTTACTTATTGTACAGGGACGTGTTTTAACCCTACATTCACTCACAGGTAAGGGCCAATCACAAGAAAGGATGGTAATAACAAGTCCTATTTGCTTAATTGAATACAGGACTTTTGCTATTAACAATTTATTACAACCGTGTGGTTTTACTATGTTTACTTAAGTAGAGGAAATCTAGTTTAAGTACCTGCAGTATTTCCCCAGAAAATTAGCTTTTCGGATGTAAATATTACTGATAATGCAAATGGTCAGTTAGAAATTGCATAAATAATATATCCTGTTGGGATTCAACCCATGAAACCCAGGACAACACAGATGATGGAAGGGGAAGTGACTTGTTGGGGGGGGCTGGGTGGAGTGAGTTTGCATTTTATGAAAAAGCGCTGCCTAGCAACTCGTCTCAGCTACTGTTGCTAAGCTACAGCTGTTGAAAGCATTCTCCCCCTTTCCAAATGCCAAGACAGAGGCTGTGGCGTTCAGTCGGTGACCCGCCTACTACCACACACACACAAACAAAAAGATCCAGTGTGGGGGAGGGAGGGGCTTAAGTGTGCCTCACTGGCAACCCCAAACCGGGACAACAATAGACCTGCAGGAGTGATTAGGACCGGGACCTTGGCATCAGCTAATGTTGATCTCACACACACACACACACACACACACACACACACACACACACACACACACACACACACACACACACACACACACACACACACACACACACACACACACACACACACACACACACACACACACACACACACACACACACACACACACACACACACACACACACACACACACACACACACACACACACACACACACACACACACACACACACACACACACACACACACACACACACACACACACACACACACACACACACACACACACACACACACACACACACACACGATTCTGTTTTCTTCAAGGTTGTATCTTCCTGGTCGAATGTACTTATTATAAGTCGCTTTGGATAAAAGCGTCAGCTAAATGTAATGTAATGTAAAACAACAACAAGGGTGTAAATATGACCATTACAAGTGGACAGATTGTCTGATATTCACCTAAACGTCCCCATTGTCATCCATACAGACTAAATCAAGCAGGGAGTTTCATACAAATACTTGGGTGTAATGATTGAGCGTCTGCTGTCATGGAAGGATCACATTGAATATCTGAGCAAAAGGACAAAACAAAGAATTTATTTTCTCCGCCGTCTTAGGTCTTTTGGGGCGAGCAGAGAAATTCTTCTGTTGTTCTTTACATCTGTGATCATGTCCATTCTACAGTACTGCAATACTACCTGGTACAAAACTGCTCCACCTGTTAAAAATCTGCTCAAAGATAGTTGGTCCACCTGTCAGAGACTCTATAAGGCGCTTTCACACTGGGGTACTTTTCCCACAAAGGTTCATGTGAACTTAGTTCATGTGAACTCTTTTATCGCGTTCACACCAAAAAGAGCCGGTACTAAAATTAGTTCATGTGAACCTTTTTACCCCCTCGAAAGTTTCGAGCGGCTCTTTTGTGAGAAAAGAGCTATATTTCTGATTGGCTGGAAGGATTGCAAACCACGCCCCGCAAAACTCCCAAAAAGTTTTGTGAAGCCGCCATTTTATTATCCTCGCATTAGCATTATTAGCATTAGCATTAGCCCAGCGCAGAAACGCAGAGAGACTAACTTATGGCAACACAAAATAAAACATGGGAGCGGTGGAGATGAGGAGGTGTCGGCGTTCTGGCGATTTACTCGGAAGGCTTCAATAGAAGCTGCTGGGACTCAGTCCCCAACTCCGGGGACTTCCGGCCGGGGACTTTGGGCGGCAGTATACGCCGTGAAGTGGTTTGCGGCCTGCCAGTAAACCCAAAGCAGAAGAAGAACAAGTGACGTCAGCGGCTTCATTTGCCTAATCCACCCCCAGGGACTTTTTCCAGTGTGAACGTGATCTGTATTTAGTTCATGAGAACTAAAGAGTTCACATTAACTAAATTCACATGAACCTTTGTGGGAAAAGTACCGCAGTGTGAAAGCGCCTTATGACTCAGCCTATCATAACAACCTAGTGAGGCTGTCCAACCACATCATCTCTGACCCAAACCATGCTCTGAACAGTGAGTATGAACTGCTACCATCTAATTGGAGATACAGGGTCCCACCATTCAATAAGGTCAGACTGAAGCACTCCTTTGTGCATCAGTCAGTCCTCTCAGTAAACACAGAGCTGATCCCAGATCAGATGCACGCTGAAGGCTTTGAGCAGCTTTTCTCTCACTGATTGTGCTGTTATGTTAAATGTTTGTTGTTTGTGTTTCATGTATTGTGTCTGGAGACTTGTCTGTGGATGTTGGACATGGAGCTGCTGGGACGCAAGTCAAATTTCAGACTTGATCTGACAAATAAAGTCATATCGTATCGTAAACACCCTGATCTGTGAAACATATGGCAGGTTATCTGCTGCATCACATTAACCTCATTTGATTTTGTTTTCACAAATCTGATAATAATCCTGTTGTTTTCGCCTCTTAACGGCAACATCTGAACAGCCTTTGGATTTAAAAAGTCTTCTGGTGTGGTCCGAGCTCTGCAGAATAATGCATGTCGTGAATTGAGGAATTCCCAAATGAGGCTTAGAGTTAGCGGACCAACGGCAGAGCCACCTCTCCATCTCAGGGGGAGCATCTTTCAAACATCCCACACACAGCAGCACCGAGGCTTTGATGGAGGCAGTAATGAATATGTAACAGTCCTTACAGCGCTTTGTATGTGGGAGCTTTGTGTAAGAAAAAGAAGTGTGTGTGCAGGGGGTGAGAGAGGGGGCAAAGGGTTTGGGGTTTAAAGGGCGGAGTTCGGGGGTTGTCTGGCAATATACCGCTGCATGTCTGATACTGTGAAAAAGTTATTGTAAAAAAGGGGGCGGTCCTAGGATAATCAGCCGAGTGTGTGTGTGTGTGTGTGTGTGTGCATCTAGATGGCGCGCTAGGCTATCCCCGCCTGCAGCAGGGTAACAGATGTCTACTGAGCGCAACTGGTGTCTCATCTCTACACACACACACACACACACACACACACACACACACACACACACACACACACACACACACACACACACACACACACACACACACACACACACACACACACACACACACACACACACACACACACACACACACACACACACACACACACACACACACACTCTCTCACACACACACACACACACACACACACACACACACACACACACACACACACACACACACACACACACACACACACACACACCACACACACACACACACACACACACACACACACACACACACACACACACACACACACACACACACACACACACACACACACACACACACACACACACTAGAGCGAGGATAAAGACGCAGCAGGACAGACTGTCTTTGACACACACACACACCAAATGTGAAAGTAGCACACACACACACACACACACACACACACACACACACCTCTGAGGATAACATCTCCAGCTACCGCACTATTTGTTTCCTCCAGCCTCATGTGACCCACATAACAGCTTTTTAAACCAAAAAAAAAGTCAACACCAGGCCCCCCCCCCCCGTCAAATTCAAGCGACTGCAGATAGAAGTTAGGCAGGTGTTATCCTGTGCTAAAACTCCTATGACTTTGGGCTGCACATTAAAACATTTATAATGCTTCACATCCAACACCATCAACACGAAGACAAGCTGGACTGCACCTTATTTTCTTAATTCTGAACTTAACAACGTGCAATTAACGCGACAGGCATATTAAAAATTCTCTAAAATCTGGTATTTTAGGGAACCTGTAATGCAGGTATTGCATTTTATCACCTCGATAGCCCCAGTGAGGTGACAGGGAGGGTAAGAGTCTCATTGCTTTTATAAAACAGCCAAAATTTAAAGCTAAAAAAGGTATAATTTCAGAATGAGAGTGAGGTCAAAAGCAAAACACTTACCAGAGCTTAAAAGATTACCAAACACAGAAGAAAGGGACGTTTTTCAGCTCATTTCCACACATCGAAGTCCTTGGAGAACCAGATTTTGGTAAACACTGCAGGTGAAAGTCCTAAAGTTCCTGCAGCAGCCACATCCAGAGCACCTCTGTCCTCCTGTCTGAGCCTTCCAGCGCTGCCTTGTTTTTTTTCCTTTCACAGAAGCAGGCAAGTTGGACAATGAGTGGCAGAACAGATGGAGCAACAATGTCTGCCATTCCCTCATTTAGAGTGGCTGATTTTCCACCAATCAGAGCGCAGCGGCCTTACAATGAGGTGCAGAGGCGGGGGGGGGAGGAAGAGGAGGAAGAGGGGAGTGGCTTTGGGCAAATGCCTGCAACACACAGTTTCCCCAAGGCACGCGTAGTCAACGTTCACCGGCACACACACTCCCCTGTGTGGCCGATGAATCAACGAGGGGCGGGCGGAGGAACAATAGAGCCACACAATGGGAGGCTGGGGAGGGCAGCTGCAGGGTGAAGGCCGGGGCTATTAGGGCCCGGGGCAGCACTGGAGAACACCTGGCTACAGAGCAGTCACTCTTCACTCTTTGTCCCGGGGTGGGGGGTTCAAAAGGGGGAGAAAAGACCAAGGCTGGCTGAAAGACTGGCCTGGCCTTTAAGAGAGTGCAGGAGGAAAGAGGAGAGTGTGGCCGGCCTGAAAGGGAAAAGGGACAAGTGCTGGGGGGGCGAGGGACATCAAAAAGTGTTATGTCCCAATGAGTACGAGGGGGGGACCTGCTTGTCTTTGTTGCAGCACACTTAGGGCAGATGACTCGGAAACACAAATCTCTGCCTCTGTCTTTCATCAATCTTCTGCCGATTAGTCAATAAGTCCATACAATGTCACAAATAAATGAAATTGTCCATCCTGGTTTCTGAAAGTTCAAAGTGCTGGCTTTAAATGGCTTGTATTGTCAGTGGAAACCTACATATATATAAAACAGAGAAAGAGGCATCGGACCCTAACATCATGGAGACAGTTGACTTGCTGTTGCAGCTCTGATAAATGAATATATGTATTTGCAGGAGTGTCCTGTATGCACTTTAAACGTGTTTTTACAAAAAACTGGATGGGAAAATATAAAAACATTGTTGCACTGAACTACTTCTGTGGGACACTTTGCACCACTCTGCTAATTGTACTAACCAGACCGTGCACGCAATATGCAGCAATGTGGCACTCAAGATACGATGCATAGGGACGAAAAGGAGGAAGTTAAATAAAATGCACCCAGCACGGCAAAGAAGAATATGTAGAAGCCTACATGCTGAGCTGTTTACAGGTGAAGTCTGAGCGGACGGACGGGGAGAGTTTGGGTCGTATTCTCTATCGGTGCAATCAGCGAAAGGGATCATAGGGTCTGAACAAACCTGTAAATAAGTGCTGGTCTTTGCTCCACCCACAGCCAATCTCACAAGCTTAATTATACCACCGACAAGGAGGTTATGAGTTCTGTTTGTGTGATTGTGTAAAAAGTACTGGCCATATTTTCTGGGGGGAAAAGGGCGGAGCATGGATGATTAAAGAACCCATTTCATTTGGAGTGTATCTGAATCACATTGCAGATAAACACTGTTATTTTCAGCCTTGGACGAGGCCTGCGCTCTCAAGAGCCCTTCTGGAATATTTCCATTTCTTATTTTGTATGAACAAATGTCCCACAGCCCAAGGAGATGCAGTTTTCTATCATATAAGGCAGAGAAAAGTGAAAAGTAATTATCAAAATAGTTGCAGTATGATCCAGCTCCTTAGTTTTTACACAAGAGCAGATATTAGTTCAGCAAGATAAGGCACACATTATTTATCTTGGCATCTCTTGGTATTAATCTAAAGCAAAAAGGCAGTCTGTGGTGTGAGTGTGTTTTAGTGTGTTCTCTGTCAAGGTGCCAAATAAAATGCAGCTTAGTGGCTCAACAGGAAAGCAACTGCCTGATTAAATAAGAGTGTGTTCTGGGTCAGCTTGTCCAGTGAGATAAGGGCGATGAGAGGAAACGGCAGCTGACCCGCTGCACAGTATCTGTGCACACACACACACACAGAGACAGAGGAGCGCTCTGTACACCATCTGTCCAAACAAACAGGTGTGTGAGCTGCTCCAACAACTGCAGCGTGATCGTTTTCCAGACAGATGACACCGAGTGCACACACAACTAATGTAAGCTGCACAGTTCAACAGCAGAGCAATGAGAGGAGAGAACATGTGAACACTGGAAAACTGAAATATGATCAGTGATAACTTCTTCAAACTCAAGGTGACTATTGTAATTGTCTAACCCAAACATGGTAAGTTAAGTTTACCCTCTCTGTAATTCACCAAAAACATTAAAACACAATTTAGAAGCTGGACCAGGAATGTTGGTCTATTTGACCTTAGATTAATTACTATACGTGTATGTTTTTAAGTATTGAAACCATGTGGCAGGTTTAAACAAATACATGAGTTGCATGCATAATCTGACCCTGCATGGTCCTAACAGCAGCAGGAGACCCCCCTGTCCCCTCTGACCTGTCCTCTGACCCCCTTTACAAACCACTGAATACACATCAAATCAGTAACATCATTAAGTTAGGATATCATGGCAAAGGTCACCATGGCAGTGTTTCTAAATCAATACTCATAACGGGAAAGCAAGAGAGGCAAAGGGCCTGATCAAATTAAGAGTTTGAACTTATAAAACCATTTATTTAATAATGTCATTAATGATTTTAAAGTAAAGTACATTCACAAACTACCCTACAGTATACAAATTCATTCAAACTAGCTGCACCTTTACCAGCTTTGTTAACACTTTACTGATCAATAATTATAATAAAAACTACTTTTAATGTTGGTACTTTAAGTATATTTTGATGCTAATACTTTTGTAACATTTTGATCGCAGGACTTTTACTTGTAGTATTCCTACAATGGTACTGCTACTTTAAAGTACAATATTTGAGTACTTGCAATCAGTGGGGGATGTACAGAAGTTAAAGGGTTAAATGTAGAAAAATAAAACAGCTGCTGGGGCTTGTGCATGCTCACATCACCTCCTCCTGCCAATCACTGCTGATTGCAACAAAGACACAGCTGACACATACAGATGAACACTAGGTGGGGGATACAGATGAACACTAGGTGGGGGGGACAGATGAACACTAGGTGGGGGGGACAGATGCATGCATCAGAACTAGTGGAAGCTTGTGTTTGCTCATTACTCTCTTTTAAACCCTGCATTAGGAGTCAAACAGATGATAAACAACAGCATGCATCCGCCTGTTGAAGGGGTTTACAAGCAACAGAAACTACATGGTGGGTGTTTGGGAGCGCGCAAGTAGCGTGCACGGTCACGGCAAACCACACCGTCACGACCTCTCTGCAGCTTTCACCCACACCTTCCCACAGGTCCTGGAGCAAACCAAGCCTATAAACTAACACTGTGGTCGGCTACTCACCTGACCAGAGCCGCAGGATTATGTTCTTCGGTGAAATGAGCAAATGTTCCCGTCACATACTGGCGACGCAAAACATCCGGCTGGCTGCAGCGTGACCCAGCCAACCCGCGTCAAGCTGCCGGGAGACAGGCCACTTCCGCTCTGAGGGATTCTCAGAATAAAAGCCAATGCATGCTTAGTTTTTGGAGCATGGAAATAGAGATATAACTTGTCTTGTAATGTTTATTAAATTCCCAATACATCTTACCTATGATTCATTAGATAGGAAGTTCATCTATAAGGAAACAAAAAGACAAAAAGGTCACAACAATGAATCTTGGGTTTAAAAAGGATCATTATATTATACTATTTCATTATAATAACAATATACTTTTTTATTTTTAAAAAAGTAACCATTATTATATACACAATCATTTACATTTCTAATGCATCAAGGTAAATACAAATACTCTTACCTGATTCCGGGTGCTATATTCACTGTAATCTTAAATCCTCCTGCAAATAATTTCTTATTTGTAAATGGATCATGTCTCTTAAAGACTTGAGGATAATAGTTTGGCAAAAAGAGGAAACTATATAGTGGAGTATGAAGGCTAACTTTACTAATGTGGCAAGAAATTAGGAAGCAATATTAAGTAGGATTGGCTGCATAATGGCGCCCTCTGCTGGTCAAATACGGTACTTACATTTAAATAGAGGACAGTTTTTCCTTGCAGTAAGTCGCTTTTCAAAATATTTTCAGGACCAATTTTGATAATGCAGTGTTAATAGGAGCTTTCATATGTTTTAACTCTACCTTTACACTCGAAGTTGTTTTATAGAAGGGTAATATTGACATGCTAAGAAATAGGTTAATTAATAAGGTTAAATCGACTTCACACTAGAAAAATAATCAAATAAGGTTTGTACATTACTGAAAGCTTTAGTTAAGTAGTTCACAAATTCTAATTTCAAATGCAAAATAAATGATGTACTTATTTAACCCCAAAGTCAAAAGGAATAATAATACAAAAAACACAAAGGCATACATTAGAGTTAAAGGGATCAAGGTAAGGGTGAATATAAGGTGTGTGTGCTTGTGTGACGAACCGAGCTGCTCCTGGAACAGAAAAGAGACATTGAGGGTTGAGGCCTGCATTGTAACCTCTGTGGAGACTCTCACAGGTGTCCCCACTTTGACTAGACCCTCCCTGACTGACACACAGAGCAGTGAGGGAGGGGTCGCAACCGTCGCAACACTACTTTAAAGTTACATCTTTAATTTGAACACAGGACTTTTCCTTGTAATTGTGTTTTTTTTTTTTAAAGAACGACACCACACTGTAAATTACTTCTGATTTTATTCAATGGAAAAAAAGACCTTCAGGAAAATACAGTAATTCCCATAGTACACACAGAGAGGACATAAATTAGAGAGGCATGGCAGAGAGACGTTTGAGGGGGGGAGACATGTCACCTGGCACCTGGGTGGTAGAAAACATTTGATCCACGCTGCCACACAGCCAGGGGCCCACTGTGCACGGTGTAAAGTAATCAGTGAAATCCCACTTCAGATTTGTGTAATCCAGAAGGTGAGCGAATAGTTGATCATTCCTGTACACAAACGTCTAAATGATAGTACAAAAAGGGAATAATACAAAATACAAAACAGGGAGAAACGGCCCTCAAAATAAACCATAAATATTCATATCGATGCACATTGGTTTAACAAAACAATTGCTTCTGTAAACATTTTCAACATAAGGTGTGCATTACAATTTAAAAACCACTGCAGTCGCATACTTATCTGAAGGGTTACATAATAAAATTTGCAGAAACAAGACTAAAAACTAAGTCAGAGTTAAAAATATGCCGCTTAGTTCACGCCGCCTGAAGTGGTTTTGTAACACTGCTATTAGAACGTGACTTGTTTGTTTTTCACAGAGGATGGGGACAGTGAAAGCATCTCATGTTCTGCAGCTCTCAGCACGTCCCACCTTGGACAGTGAAGGCACCACCTTTACTGAGAGCGGGGTCAAAAAAGTGGGTGAAGAAAGGGGGTCCATGAGTCTCGTTATATAGTTTTCTCATTCATACATACACACAGCTTGCAGGATGGATTCTATATTTGAACAGGAAGTGACACACAAGTCGTTCCTTGTTGTTAGAGGATGAGAAGGTCAAATGAAGGTTTATTCAATTCTGGGAAACAGTAATGATCCAGTTAAAGTGTTGGACTCTCCTGTCTGAAGCCTAAAATGGCAAAAAGAGGTCCAATATTTAATCACATGAAAGTGTTTCTACAGTACATAAAATCCAAACATCTTTATTTAACTTGTCAAAAGCTGCAGAGCCGTTTTACTCAGCTGGAGATCCTGAACATTAAGCCAAAGTCTCCTTTGTGAAATTCAAACGTCGTGCAGATGGAGGACAATCAGCTGATCCTGATTTCCTCCCCCTTTTTTTTGTAGAGTGTGATATTCAAAATCTTCTTCTCAGCCCTCGAGATCGAATGCCTTCATTCCCTTAGCGTCACTTCTGCCCACTGGCCTCCATGCTACCTTAATGGCCACTTGCTTAATCTGCATGTCTAATTCACAGTTTATCCTAGCCCTACTTATGACTGATGTTAAAGGGAAAATCCACCCAACAGCTTTTGGTAATGCATCTCATATTTCTGGGTCCATTTGTGGTTTTTGGTTGCGTTTTCTTCCAGTTGAGCTGATATAGGTGGGTTTCTCCTTTAAAACTCATCTATGGGTGTGTCTTGATTCTCACGCTTTATTTATGTGCAGCGAGCCACATACAAAATATACAGTGTATGAAAAACTGGAGCTAATTTAACACCAACGCAACATGCTGTCATAAACAGGGCTAATTCTGTTTTTCTGTCCAACATAACCTACTGAGGCAATGTGGTAAAAGTCGAGATAGTGTCTGTAAAACCTGGGAGAGTCTGAAGACTACAAGGTGGATGTAGTTAGTATGTACACGTTGATATCCAGTACCCTGTATTCAATGGATATATCAAGAAGGTCCCTTAAAAAAATCTTCACTTTAAGGAAGAGAAGGCAAAAAAAGTGAAGATACAGAGGCAGATTTACAGGTCAAGCGTTATTAATGTGGCTGTGAAGTAGAGTGAAATGACATGCTTGACGTGGAAATCTACCGTGGTGGTGGGAGTAGTTTCACCTGAACAGAACCAGGACTAAACACAGCTACTAACGGCGCAGAAAGAACCTTCGATACAGTAACGGCCGCGCTCATCGTCCCTTCAGTCATTCTCATGCTCAGTGTTTCCTCCATTCACACACACGTACACGATGCAAAGTTTTACTATGACACATAAAGATTTACCATCAACAGGCAACAGATCCCACGCCCTGCAGGGGACGAGGGGGAGGGGATCGGCTCAAAGGGAGGGTGAGGGTAAACCTGGTGGCTCGTGGGGGCTTCTGTAGGTGTCATATAGTTAAACTAACAGAAAACGCCCTCAAAACACACACACCCGTCCCTAGCGTCTTGTCATGATTACAGTCCAATCCGTTGGTTTGTTTGCCCGAGCAAGCGAGAGGAAGCTGTTCCCTCCGTCGAGGCGGTTCTCTTCTTCTTCGTCGTCGTTGGTCATGGTCACAATCGTCATCTGTTTGTCACTGCCTAGCTGTGGTCGTCATGCTGGAAATATCGACTACCAGCTCATGAGGGAGGAGCGACCCAGGGTCATGAAATACACCTGGCTGGCACCTCCAGTGCGCACAGAGGCAAAGAAGACCTGCGACAAAGAGAACATCTGTTAAGATAGTCTGAGCCTTTAGAGAAACAGCGGGCAGTGAGGATGGGATAGCTGAGTCCTCACCTTGTCGTTCCTCTCACACAGGAACTTGAGTCTCTGGGCTCTCTTGTGCATGAAGACGCCGTCCAGGTGACCCGTCTCTACGGAGCGGATCTCTATGGCCTTCTCACCCCAGCCCATGATCTGGTTTGACCTAATGTAGGCTGTGAGAGAACACAGGACATTGGAGTTGGAAATACATGTTGAACAAGGACATCAAACTAGAAATTAAGAATAGTTTAAGATCCCTTTTTTTGCCCCACTCACCCACTGAAGTTGGCATTTCTCCCCACTGCAGCACCACGTCCTTGGTGATGCGGCCGTAGGTGTTGACGTAGACGCCCTCGTCCTCGTAGCACACCAGCAGCTCGATGCCGTCCGTGTTGGGCAGGATGATGATGGCATGGCACTGAATGCTGGTCTGGATCTGGAGGGGAAAAGGAGGAAGGGTTAGGTGTGTAGAGAGCGATTCAAAACACGCTATGGCCAGACTGCGCTCGGTGCCTACATGTGTGGGCAGGTAGATGTCGTAGACGGCACCAGAGTCCACATCCACAGCATGGAAGCCAGAACAGGAGCCGTAGATGACCTTTAACCTCTGACCTTCCTCCACAGTCAGGTCCACCAGCAGAGGCTTGTGCACCAGATCACCAAAAGACTAAAACACAGAGAAAATAAAGTCAGTCAACTTGCATCTTTCTTCGGCTGAATGATACCTGCAGAAGAGCAATGCTTACCTTAAACGCCATGAACTTGTGGTAGGGTTTGGGGGCCCAGGCGTACACCTCCACAGCGTTCTTCAGAGCCAGCACCAAGAACTTAATCCTCTCATACTTCACTGCAGACAAAAAGGAGTCATTTGTGAGTTTTTTTTTGGTGCAAATCTTGGTCAGCTGTACCCTCTTCAGGAAGGTTGACAGACTTACCGACTTTGTAGTGGACGCAGCCCTCCAGCTCGCCCACATTCACCCAGCCCTGCTTCTTCTCCACCTCGGGGTCGTTGTGCAAAATCTTGTTCCTCAGCCACGACAGGTAGTACACTCTCAGCTTGTTCTTTTTACCTGCAGGAAGTGGAGTTTGATTGAGAGAAAGAAATATTGTTTCCACTGCAATGTAGGCAAACAAATATGGATTAGTGTCCAGACAGCACATGCACTGTACCTGATATAGTGACCAGGACATTGAGTCCCTCCAGGACGTCCATCTGCTGGATGCGTCTCCTGTTGATCAGAGGGTAGACCTTCCCCTGTCCGCTCCGGTCCAGCAGCATCAGACCGCTCTCTGTCCCCACCAGCAGGTTCACTCCTGGAACACGGACAGACAAGCGTATAATAGTGAGATTTAAAATGCCATGGCCCTACGGAGGTGTTTCTGAGTCCCTGACAGGGGCATGTTTATAAACCCTGCACTCACCCCAGAGAGCAGCACACAGGATCTCAGAGTTGAACCTCTTCTTGTACTTGCGGATCTCCGGCGTGTCGCTGGGCGGGCGCGTGTTGACCGGGTTGACGTTGACAACGGAGCCTTTACGGGACGGGTCGGCCTTCAGCGGGTCTGCCAGGCGTCCATCAGGCCCAAATGCTGCTGGAGGGGGCACACAGAGGTCAGGCTGGATGCCGTTGTGTATTCAAATATTAATGAACAACCTGGTGCTTGGTTTGAACGCATGCCGCTGTTATCTGTGGGTTTAACTTCACTCAGTTGATTTACCTTACTCCCTGAATGGAAACACATTTTCATGTATTTAACAGATTGTCTTGGGTTATTGTTGACGTACCGATGTTGTTGAGGGAGCTGCCGCTGGATGGAGAGATCTGGAGAAGACGAGGGTCGATGAACGGAGTGAAGGAAGAGGAAGACTTGTGTTTGGACATGGAGTTGCTTTCTGACTGCGACTGAGAGAGATTTATGGACAGTTAGAAAAGGTTCGACAATTCATGATTGTAGAGAAACTGGATTTAATCATTAAAGTAATTTACAACCAGGCAGGAAACAGCTGGTTAGAGATCAGGCATTTGATCCAAAAAGTGATTGTTACATTGATTTGTTAATGATAAAACTGTTGAATTTAACTACAATAACAAGAGCCCTTTCAGTTTTACACACATGAGTTACAGTTCCTCCTCTGGGGGCTCGTAAAACCGCCTAACTGGGAACCACTGGGACTACATAGCCAACACTGCAATTCAAGTTAACAACAAATCAAGTGAGAAAGATGGCGTGCAGTTATGTTATTTGTTATGAAGCCAACGAGACAACAACAACAACATGTGCGACAAGAAGAAACGTGTTGTGAGGGAAATGAGAAAATGTTCGGGCTGCTGTGAAGTGTTAGAGGAGAGAGCTGCTCTACTGAAGCACAGAGGAGTCGTTATTCCACCACCAGAGAGTGTTGTTGTCACACCACAGAAGAGGCGCTAATCTAAAATAAAGCGTTAAAAGTAAATGCTCTGCAAGTAGGTCGCGTGTGCTTGCACCTTTGTTCAAGTCAAATATAAAGCCCCATCTCACCACTACCATCACACCAGGCATGCCATCACCCAACACCGCTAAGAAAATGGTTAAAGTACTGTTAGTGGTTCACAGCTCCAGTTTAGTGCAGTAACCATGCTCTACCACCAGGAGAGTCAGCAGCACAGACAGAGCAATGCAGGAGGGAAGAAGGATGTAGCCAGAAGGGGGCAGATTAGAGCCAGAGTGAAGGGAACAGGAGGGGGCAGGCTGGAGAGGCAAAGAGGCTCCCAACAACAGCCGAGGACTGGGCGGCAGGTGTGTGCAGGCTTGGAGATGGAGATGGAGGTGTTTGAGGTAAAAACATGTCAACAAGACCCAGTATCCCAATATCAACGCCTGCACCACGAGCGCCCACTCCTCGGCTGTTAGCTCCGCTGATGTGAGGGCGACATACCTCCATGGCAGTGAGCGTGTCCAGGGGGGTCTGTGGGGACATGGCAGGACTGGCATAGCTCGATGATGAGGGGAAGGAGGGAGAGGAGGAGGGGGAGGAAGGGATGGTTGTGGTGGAGGAAGGGGAGTGATGGCTCTGCTGGATAAGGTCTGGTAGGTGGTGAATGCGGCCGGCAAAGCCGTTTTTCTCTGCGAGGCCGGGGGTCTGGGGCTGGCCGTGGACGTGACCAGCCGAGGGTGAGGAAGATGAGGAAGAGGAGAGATTGACCAACCGCTTAATGTCAGCGGTGCTCTGGAAGCAAGAACAGGCACACTTTGGGCTCGAGCAAGCAGGTGGAGATGCTAATTCCTGTCATGATTTACTCCCGTTCACAATAGTTAAACTTTGCTGTGTATGTCACCTAAAATCTATATCAAGGTATTAGAATACCGTCTCTTAATGTATGATGAATAAAAACATACAAAGGTTATATAAAGGAACACAGAGGTAATGGTGGAGAATGAGCGGATAAACAACACTGAAACTGGACAAAGAAAAAGGAACATGACATTTCTATCAACCATCTATCCGGATGTTCAATCTATCTCCTACCTGTCTGATGACCAGCGTGCCGTCCTTGGAGGACGTCATGCCTTTCTCGTTCTCCGAGTCCTCCACCAGCATCGTCTTAGCCGACTCCGTCTCCCCGTTGCTCATCCTCCTGCGGAAGCCATGGGAAAATCTGACGTCCATAACCAGACCAGCGTTAACAGCCATGCAACACTCATTATACGGTCTATGAGCAATATGTTTAATATCATCTGGAATATCTCATTGCTGAAATCAATGAAAGACGAAAGCAGCGGACAGTAATAACGTCGACACACAAACACAGCTCCACCCACCCAGCCCTGGAGTCCTCGGGTCCTGAGGTGGACTCCTCTCCCGCCTCCTGGTCCACCTCCTCATCGTCTTCCTCGTCGGTGGTGCCCGAGTCCTCGCTGGAGGAGGAATAGTCGGTGACCTTGTGGGGAGGCCTCGGGTCGTCCACTGCTCGAAGCTCCTTGGCAAGAGCTGTCAGATCCTGAGAGGAACAGTGAGGAAGTCTTAGGAGAGACTCTTTGTCTAGAATGCTTACAATCCTTATTTTGTAGCTCTTGATTTCTAGACAATCTGAAGTTTTAAAGTCATCCCTCCTTACTTATATACACCTTACTTTCTATTAAACTTAAATATACCTACAGTCTCAGGTCTCTGGGTACTTATAGAAGAATATTTTGCAGTCTTAGGTGATTTTGCAAACCTATTTTGGTCAGGCAGTACATTTTCCTCCAACTAAACACCTGTCCTTGAGTCAGCAAGTTTCATAAATAGGCCAACATCTCATCTTAAAACCTTGTTCCTCCCGTTAGTCGAGAATTAAGTTATGTTTTGGAAATCATGTCATCAGATCATAATTGAATTGTTTCTTATTCAGTCATTAGTTTTGTACCCGTTAAAGTCAATGTTTTGTTGCCCTCTGCTTATTCCTTGCAGATTTTTAATAATGGAATCTTGTAAGGTCAGGGGCGAGAGAGAAAAGGGAGGAAGGACACTTCCCAGACATGCTCAACAAAGAGTGTGACACAGTTTATCGCACAACAAACCAGGTGAGATTAGGAGCAATTCTGGCAGGAGCAAGGAAACAGGAGGAGTGGGTTTGCATTCAAATCAGGAAGCTGCGGCAGAGGGTTAACTCTTTTACTGCCGTGTGTGGACAAGCAATAAAGTGATAAGGAACTGTGCAGGCAAGAGGAAAGACGCCAGCAGGAGGCAATAGATCACAGGCAGGGAAGATCGCAACCATCCAAGGAGAAAAGGCCATTATCATATAATGCAATGAGAGGGGCAATGGTGCAAGCATCGCAAAGGTGTGGTTATGTAATCTCATGTAACTGGCTTACCGCATCACCCTAAGGTTCCCCAACAACCATTGGATTCACCAGGTGGTTGAATAATTAGAGTAGTGGAACATAAGAGAAAAACACAAAACCGTTTTCACCTATTCAGCATCAAACAAGTTTAACCGGCACTTTAGAAACGGGACTTACAGCTGGTCGAGTCGGCCTGGCCAGGTTCTTTTCATCTGGTTTCTTTGGAACATTTTCAGGCCGCTGGAGAGGCGATCCTTCAGATTTGGAGGAAGCTTTGAGAGAACAAAAGGAAGTGGAGTTAGTGAGGGGAGACAGAGTTTGGCAGGGAGAGCTGGCTCTGAAGCCATCTTTAATCGGCTGAATAGAAACAGCAGAAAAGCGTACCGGAGCGGGGAGCACAGAATGGTAATGGTGTTATTACAGTAATAATGGTAATGTGCTAATAGGCAGTGAAAGTACAGTACCAGGGGACTCACAGCGTGGCCTGAAGCGGTCCCCAGGGCTGGCCTGAGAGCTGGAGTTGGAGGATCCGGAGGAGCTGCCGCTGCCGGGTCGCGGCTGCAGCTTCTCCACCCGGTCCCACAGAGGCCGCTGCTCCACACTACTGACACGGAACGACACCACATTAACACTAACACACAACCCAAATGAGACGATCCTATCAAATCCAGAGGTCTCTCAGCTCACCCTGCAGCGATCCTCGGTCCGGCAGCGATCCCGGGCTGCTGGGGCAGAGGGGACTCTCGGCGCGACAGCACTGGAGACCTGGAGGTGGTCCTTACTGGTACCTGGAGCAAACAGATTCAAACATCCTCATGAAGTGGCATATGAGAAAACAAGTGAGAGACAAGAGACATATCCACTGCAACATCAAATCAACCGCAACTGAGCATTTAGAGGAATCTGAACCTCTAGAGTCCCCATATATTTTTTTAGAACAAGCGTAGGTTGGAGGTTATTTTCTTTTATATATCAAGTTAAATCAACACCGGATTTTGAATATGCTTTATACGCCCAAATATGGAGAATGTCTAGCTGATGTTCGAGATGAGGCAGAAACATCAAGGCAAACACACAGACATCATGAGAGGAGGTGAATGGAGGTGGAGGAAGGCAGGAAAGGGACGGGGGGTAAGGGGTCCCTCATCAGCTCCTTACCTTGGGAGGAACTTCCTCTCCGCTGACCTGGGGTTCGGCCCTACTAAGACCCTGAGGGTGGTGGAGGGGAGGTTGGGGCTGGGGGTCAGTGCGTGCGGGCGATGGGTGCTGCTGGGGGTCCTGGGAGCGCAGCTGGAGTTGTGCAAAGCTAGAGTTCACGCCGGCGGGCTCGCTGAAGGACTGCGAGCGAGAGACCGTCACGGGCGGAGGAGGAGGAGGAAGAGGAGGAGAGGGGGCGGCGCTGATGCTGCTTTTTAACGCAGCCAGGTGGGACCACTGGACCTTTGATGGAGGGAGGAGGGGGGGAGGAGGGGAGGAGGAAGGGGAGGTGGAACAAGCAGACAACACAGTGAGACATGAAGGGAGATGTGTGGATCTTCACCAACATGCTTATATGTAATAAATACACATGCATACAGCACGACAGGACATGATGATGGGGTTCATAGTTTGGGATTTAAATTGATGCAAATGCTTAAAGGATAGTTCGGTATAAGTGTAAGTGCAGATTACGTTCTACTCAGCACAGAAGGAAGATATAAGGGTCTCCATATTCACTTTAAAACCCTTCTTGTCCTTGTTGCTTCGCTGATTGACCAAAAAACCTAGTACAGAAACCCAGGAGTGAGGGAGGAAGTGGAGGAGGCGAGGAGAGGAGGAGTTACCTGAGGCTCCATGGGTCGTTGCATGGCCACGGCCTCGGAGGAGGAGGGGCCGCCGTTGGAGAAAGGTTCAGAGGATCGGGGAGGCAGAGGGGGCTGCTTGGGAGGGGGGGCGACCTGAGGGGAGCCCTGAATGTTCTTACGGTACCTCTCGTCTGCCTGAGGGAATCCAACAGGACAGGGTAAGGAACCTTAATAGTCTTTCTCATACTCAGAAACCTTCACAGACAAACGCCAACATTTTGTGGATATCACATTAAACATGCTTGAAGCCCAATCAAGGCAGCCGTACAGACACAGGTAGAGGTGGAGACAGGACGCTTTCAAACAGATACATCCTTGTGTTGGATCAAAGGAGGGAAAGATGGTTGTTAATGACACGGAACAGCTCTGGTGATGGGGTCCTGCATGTTAGTCTGGGCCTCAGCCACCATCATGCAACGGCCCACACACGGAGTCAGAACAGAGTGAAGAGATTCACAGGAGAACTCCTGAAACCTCCTTATTCTGAGGAGGAGGAAACCCACGCAGGGGAAAGGACGTCTAATGAAAAGTGGCTTCAATTAATTATGTGGGAAGTAATACAGCATTTTTGGGGGGGGACTCCTGCTTAGATTTCCACTTTAAATAATTATTTATCTTTCTCTCGCTCAGGTAAAAATGAAGACGTATAAATTCAGACGTCCAGACGGTTTTAGTAGTCAAGGAGACTAGCAACAGTGCGAGTGCCAAGAGAGGGTGGAGGATAGCAGCTCCGTTTTATTCAGGACACAAAACGCCTGGTTGCTGTGGGTTTCTATTCTCCATCTCCCCCCCCCCCCCCCCGATTGTTTCATTCAAAGGGCCTGGCTGAGAGGACCCATGTTGTAACAAATTGCTCTGGACTATCGCCACAGCATTCAAAAAAGACAATTAAATGCAACTATTTGTGCAAAAAGAAACCAGTATTTGCTGCTGCTTGGTCAGTGAGGCTGTGTGGAGACAAGCAAGAAGAAGCTGGAAAGAGCAGGCAGAGCCGAGGAGGAGGTTCACCTCTCTGATTGGCTGAGGAGGAGGACTGACCGGCCTATCGGGCTCCAGACTTTCTGCCTGGGGAGGTTCAGAGTCAGGGAGTTCAGTCTGAGAGGGAGTGGGGGGGTTTGAGAGCTGGTTTGGACAAGTCTCATCTGAGTCGGTGCTCTGGGATTTGTCTGAGGGGATTGTGTCAAGTTCTCTGGAGGACTCATAGGAGCCTTTTGCTACGGAAACAGCAGCGTCGAGGACCTGAGCGTGAGGGGGTGAGGGGAGGGCTCTGTCAGGGGGCAGGGTGGAGGTCTGTGGAGGCTTGGTCTTGTTGGGTTGGTGCTGCAGCGACAGCAGGTAGGCCTGCTCCTGCTGCAGCCGCTGGTGGAGACGCTCGGCCTTGCGCTGCTCCTCCAGCTCCCGCCACTTGAACTCCTGTTGCAGAGCGTGGGGTCGATGCAAGGGGGTGAGAAGAGAGCTGCTGTCGGCCGGACAAACCTGTGCCAACTGTTAAATGCTTTCCTTAAAACACATTTATACAGTCAGGCTTTGGCAGCCTGTTTTATTGCAGATTTTACACACCGGGAACTCACTTTTAACGGTACACTGTAACTGAATAAATCTAATAGATTGTATAAAATAGAGAGGAGGAGTTCGGAGTTCCAACCATTTAGCAAATAATTGATTCGGACAACTTGCAAAATACAAAAAAAGAGGAAACGTTACACAACATTTCGTATTCAAATAAACGATTTACCAATTTCACGATCACAAGATGACTCAACAAAGCCAAAGATATTAAAATAACTATACCAGGCTGCATGAGGTGTGTGTGTGTGTGTGTGTGTGTGTGTGTGCGTGTGTGTGTGTGTGCGTGTGTGTGTGTGTGTGTGTGTGTGTGTGTGTGTGTGACTGACCAGCAGCATGGCCTGTTCCCGCAGCAGCTGCTCCTGCAGCATCTCCAGGTGTCTCTGCTCCTCCTCCAGCTGGCGCCTGATGTAATCCTGTCAATCAGAGCAAAGCAGGTTAGAGAGTAACATTTCAGGGAAAGACACGGTGTCCAGCTCCACGTTCTGTAACTTCCTTTCTGGACAGACAAGAGCCTTTTAAGCCAGCAATCAACATCTAATTTGGCTCATTGTCACTTCAATGTAGCAACAATATATCCTCTCACTCAGCTTCCCGAATGCACAAGAACTTTGATGAACATTCTCACTTTCACCAGGACTAGTTCATTCTACCGCCTACATCAAAGACAATACAAGTACAAATGTGACCTGCTCTATCGAATGTCGCGTTACCCCGAAGACACATTTTGAGTCGTATACACCGTTGGAAAGAGGAGATTCCTAGCTTTCTAATGATATCAGGATTGTTGTTGTTCTCCGAATATTAAGCAACATATGTCACATTATATAATGACTGTCACCGAGTCATCATTTTGAGAAAAAGGCCTTTAAAGTTTCCTCTTCTCTGGAATCCATCGATCTGATTGGTTATTAGCAAATGATCAAAATACTACGGAGGGAAGATATTTTCGTTTGGATTACTGGTCTGGGGGAAGCTCGCGAGTGTGTGTGTGTGTGTATACGTGTGTGTGTGTTGTGTTTGTTTCCCGGGGAAAACAGCGGCTGTTGTTATGCCTGCTGTGACGTTAAGTTACTCCGTTCTCCGCTTGTAATTATGCCGAAGCTTCAAAGTTGTATTTATCATCTGAATTTGCTGAAACAAGTTTAATATTCTGAAAGCCAAGACTTTGTTTATTTGAAATCAGATGAAAACAAACTGTAACGGACCCTGCCGTGTTATCTATGACGACTACACGCCTTACATTCATAATGTCAGCCGGAGGGGGGGGGGGCGCTGCGGAACAGCAGGGTGCGAGGGAGAGCTGTCGTCTTCCCTTCACAAGCTTCAAACATTTATTTCATATTCTGAAAGCCAAGACTTTGTTTATTTAAAATCAAACAAAACACCGAACCCCGAAAAAATAGTTTTTTACGCAAATCTACATTTATTTTGAAATGAGCCGTTGCGACTTCCGACTGATTTCGACAGAGCGGGTCACACATATGATAAGACTGACCTGTTCCCGATCGTTCCTCCTCTTCTCGTCGTCAGCCCGCCGGCGCTCTTCCTCTTCTTTACGTCTACGATCCATCTCCTCGACACGCCTCTTGTCCTCCTGCTCGCGGCGGCGCTGCTCTCGCTCCTGCTGCCTCCTCATCTCGCGCTCGCGACGCTGTTGCTGTGGAGCCACAAGACAATAATGTCAACAAATGCTTTAGCACCCAGATCAGTCTCTTCTCTTGGAGCTGCATAACAGAAGAAAAAAACGTCATCAAATCATCCAACCTCTTCCAGCCGCCTCCTCTGCTCCTTCTGCTGCTCGATGCGTTTCTGCCTCTCGGCCAGCAGCTGGCGCTTGTACTCCTCCTGCTCTCGGAGCTGCTGCTCCTGGAGGTGCTGCTGGCGGCGCAGCGCCTCTGAGCGCTCCTTGTTCTCCTGCTGCAGGCGGATGAAGTCGCGGCGCAGCGTGGATTCCCCTGGCTGATTGACAATGGAGCTAGACGATAGGAGGAAAGATGGCATCGATTAAAGACAGTGGCGTTAGATTGTATGACTTCTAATAAGTAGGTAAACCTGTTTTGTTTTCACCTGGGCTCTCCCTCCTGCTCTGGGGGATCCTCTTCCTCCTCCTCACTGCCACTGTACTCGTACTCTGTCTCATCTGTACAAGAAGGAACAAGTTAGAACCAGACACTTTAAGAGATAACTAAAGGCAGACAAGTTAAGAGCCAGGCGCACCTTTCTCCCCCCTCTTCTTCTTGGTGCGGTCGATGTGGTCTTTGAGCTGGATGCGGACTTGCCTCTCGTTGGGCTGGTCTCGGATGAAGGGGTGCTTCAGCAGCTGCTCTGTGGGGGGCCGCTGCGTGTAGTTCTTCACCAGAGAGCCCTCGATGAAACTGATGAACTTTTTGGACCTGTAGTGAGCGGAGGAGAGTCAGCAGGGAGGAACGATGCAGGACCGAGCGGGTGACAGATACAAGGAGACAGCGGCTGCCAGACAGATGCTTCAGCCACGAAAGCATGGAGCACATCCAGGGATGCTAAGTAAAACGGACACTCCTGCAAACAAGCTTGAGATTACAGATTACCCATCAGCCCTAGCAACACATCTTCCCTCCATGTCTCTGAAACATTGAGGCTTATACATGTGGACAGGTAGCATCGGTCACATGTATACCATGAAAACACTGACATACGGGGTGCAGCACTGCAATCCAATTCTCATCACAATTGCACCTGCTGCCATTAAAGGGTTTTAATGAAACCATTTAAGAAATCAAATCACCTTAAAGCTAAATAAAGTATTTTTAATGCAACACAGGATTATATTAATGTAAAAGCAAAGCCAGGCTACATTTGTCTGTAAAAACAGGAAGTAGTTCATCTTAGATCTAGTGCTAGCTAAAGAAACCTTGTGTCTGCAGTGCGTCCAGAGCAGCGCTGCAGTGCGTGCCAGGAGAGGCTGAGCCTCAGATGTTCAACTCAGCAGCAGAGCACAAGCTCTGGATTCAAGCCTCTGTAGCTGCCTGGGCTGAGGTCAGAGATAACATCTAAATGCACAAGAGTACAAATGGAGAGGCCAAGTAGGAAATCTATACATAAAATCTGATTCAAACCTTGTGTGTGAGGATTTTATGGGTGCAATGAGGATTGGAAAGGATGTAAATGAATAACAAACCACATCTTCTGGGTGTTTACCTACCATTTTTTAGACTTGAGCCTGGGGGGAGGGTTTCTTGGAATGAGGAAGAGCGCACGCATTGGGTGCATGTCGCAAAGTGCTGGAAGAAGACGAACAAATACAGAACATCAATACAAAATGTGACCGACACCAAACTAATATTAGGAAATAACAGGTACTCACGTGGCGCTCCTTCAGCCATTTCAATAGCTGTGATACCAGTAGACCACAGATCACTCTGCGAGACAAGGAGGCGCAAATTAAGCAAAACTGCAGCAAGCACACGTACAAATCAAGTGTTCAATGTCAAGTCAAGCTGTAAAATAGTTTTTATTTTCAATATAGATTCAAATGCACATCATGAGTAAGTCCAAAACAGTATACCTAGTAAATAAAGCTTCATATGATATAAGAAAAGCAGCAAGTCCATATTTGGGAAGCTGGAAACACCATTTCCTGCCATATGAAAATGTACTCGTTGCAGCTCTGATGTCGAGTTTTGGGTGTTGAGGCTCTTACTCTGTAGTCGTATGTCGCGTCTGGGTTCTCGTCACAAGCGATGACCTCAGGGGCCATCCAGTAAGGCGTCCCGATGAAGGTGTTCCTCCTCCCCACGGTCCGATCCAGCTGAGCACTGACACCAAAGTCCACTACAGAAAGACATGACAGTCAACAAGGTGCTGTGCACAGATGAGAGGAAAGGAAGGGAAACATTTAGAGCCTGCCACTTACCCAGTTTCACTTCTGCATTCTCAGTCAACAGGACGTTTTGACCCTTGATGTCACGGTGGATGACGTGGTGGGCGTGAAGGTGGGCCAGACCCTGAGGTGGAGAAAGGGGAGGAAACGAGTGAGGAAGAGGAAAGAGGAGAGGAGGAGAGGAGAGGAGGATGCACTCACCCTAAGGATCTCTCTGGAGATGTAGGCGATCCAGTCTTCCTTCAGCTGGTTCCCCTTCGTGTTCTTCACCAGGTCTGTGATGGAACCAGCTCCACAGAACTCCATCACCAACTACAATAAAAAACAACCATCAGAAGATACGTCTAGAGAATCCAAAAGAATAATGACTTGACCCTCGTAATAATATTTAAAGGAGACCACAGTAGATAAGTTATGGATCATGGAGATTAAGATACCGATCATGGCCGCTACATATTTCCCATACTGCGGCCTGAGCCTTAATATCTGGAGTGGATTTGAGGACTTACCCAGAGCTGGTCATCGTGTCCCGGGGGGCTCTTCTTAATGAAAGCACCGTAGTAGGTGGCTATGTTTCGGTGGTGGGAATACTTCTTCAGCATATTGATCTCCAGTTTAATTTCCTCCTCTTCATCCTAGACACACAACGACACGTTACAGAGGGGGGGAACAGACAAGAGGGGGTTTGTCCTTCCACTGGAAAATCTACATTTATAAATAATCACTGTTCGGTAAGGCTGAACGATTAATCGATTTTAAATCGAAAATGCGATTTTAAATTATGTGATTATCAAATCGGAAAGCCTGCTATTTTAACACTTCTTGTGTGTCAGTCATCCACACCAATCAGAAGTGCTGTGCTCCACATGTACCAGCCATTGTTAACCAATCAGAAGTGGCCCATGATAGAAGGTGATAGACAGATTGATCCAATCACCTGCCAAGTATTTTCCAAATGGCTTCCAATGGAGCTTTCCTAGCTGGTTTGGTGAAACCATCTGGGTCAGGTTAGTAATGCTCCATCACATGTTTCTATTACAGGGTGAATGTTAAACTGAAGCTTGACTTTAAAGCAACCCAACGGAAGTTTCATGTAAGTTTAGTTCTTTCACTCGTAGCTCGGGTGCTAGAGACGGGAGCACGTTGATGCGACCTTCCTAGCCGGAGATATGGCCGCATTTTACAATAAACTTCCGTTGGGTCGCTTAAAAACAAAAAATATCGCGAATCGCAATATCTGTCAGAAAAATCGCATTATTTCCCCAAATCGTGCAGCCCTACTGTGCGGGACTTTAAATCATCATTTGGCCATTTAATTTCGGATCCAAATCAATTCACTTTCATACCGAGGGTCGTTGCACGGTGTCAAGATATGTGACAACGCCCCGTGGTTTCACTTCAGCCAGGCCTCGTCCATCTAATATCTGGGACTCTGCTTTATAACAATGCAGCAGGAGTCGTCCGTCTACTGGCAAACGATTCCTTTGTTTAGGGATTAATGATGCATGAGCGAGTCTCAATGTGAGTTGATGTGAACAGTAGCCATTATCAGTAATCCTTCGTTAAGAGAACTACTAAATATACATTAGATCGATGGCAGGCCATTAGCATCAGGCACACATCCTGAGTACACTTGCTTATAGCTGCGTAGAGAGCTAGGAATCCTGCCTCTGCACACAAATAAATAATAACAAATATAAATAGTCATTAATTAATGAAAATAAAAACGTACAAAATAGTTGCAATAGTTTGATCACAATACACTAAAGCGTTATCAATGAAACTTGTGAAAAATAAAAGCCAAAAACACAATAAATATTATGCAAAGTGGGTTTAGGATCGCTGAATAAATTATTATTAATCAACCAAAAATGGATGCCTTTTAAAAACCAAACACATCCTTTGAAAGCTGTAGACACCATAGGGACATCTATACGTTTAAGAAAAGCTATATCCACTCCCAGATGTTGCTTTAATTCTGCTGTAAAGTGATTTTGAATATTATTAGCGAACCTGCTCTTGAATAAAAGGTCAGAGCTAGCTGCAGTGAGCTCTCCCTGCTTGCACCCAATAGCAACGTGACAATGATTAACAGTGACGCACTAATTGAACACATGCAGGGGTCAGCCCGCTCTGCTTCACGGTCGCATCGCCGCTCAGAGTACAGTGGGAGGAGGGGGGATGGACAGCATCATCCCTGCAGACAAGGTGTGCCTCTTTATATTAGCAGTGATGTTATTGAATAGAAAGGAAGGTGATGCTAAGTGTGTTATTGCTAAACTGTGCGCTGTGCATCACCTATAGCAAAATGGCAGTTGGCTGTCTGTGAAGGCGGCCATGCTGCTGCATGACTCGTTTGAGTTGACGTAAGCCTTTCTGTTGTGCGCACCCCCTCCCTCCCTCCTCTCCCATCTACCCCCTCTCTGCCGTGCAGCTGTTGGATTATCACACACCCGACTGTGAAAGCTTCGCTGCCACAAGTCGCACGGTGAGGCCGAGACTGACTCAATCATATGGGGATGTGAGAGAGATAGAGGAGTGGAGGATATGACGGCTAACTATATCTGAATATACATTACACACACAAAAGGAATTATTCATCTGTAGTACTAGGTCACACTAATATCCAGACATTATCATATGCCTGAAGGGGATATAATAAAAAGGTAAGATAAGTAGCCATGTTCTTAATACATTCTGAGATGTGAGGAAAGCAGAATATACAAAACAAATATAGGATGTTTAAGATGTGTTTAAAGGCAGGGTCCCAATCTGTCCAGTCAACTTTCTACCAGAAGATTTGAAATGTTATTAGTATTAAATAAGACAAATCTAAAGTAGAAAGAAATTGGTTTTGAGCTGTGAGGGTATTTGTCAGCCCAGAAGAGGAGTGTTTGGGATTTGATAATGTGGGTCAGAGTGACTCAGGGTCAGAGTGAAAGAAGACTAACACACACTGCGCCAATCAGGTAATGAAGAAATATTTAGAGCGCGGTTAAAATAAAGATAAGTCCAAAACTGTATGTGGTTTGGATATTACTTACTGCATTATCTGTAAGAATATATTCTATCCAGGCACTTACTTTTATTTAGTGGAACATGGATGTAGGGCTAAAATAAGGAAGTATTTTCATTATAGGAGAAATTGATATATTTTCAATTTATTCATAGCTAAAATTGTCTAAAACTACATTTTCGCAATGAATTATTGGGCAACAAAAGTGTCAGGTAGGTGAAGTCACGCTGACCTAAAAATAGGTACATCTGCTTTATCAGTTTAACGATGCAGACAAATGTCTAGAACATGTACGGCACAAGCAAGAGTTAAAGCCACACACCCACACAACGTTCATTATTTCAAGACAACATGTAGTGAAACAGGTTCCGCCTCAGTGGGCTTTACGAGAAAAGCATTCCCATGCAATAGAAATGATTCATAAGATACTACATGTCTAGAAGACACACCTGGGCAGTGCAATATACCGGGAACACATGATAACAAATCAGTGTGTCACTCGTGACTCAGCGTGACGTCGGCTCAGGGGAGGAGTGGCCGCCGGCGAGTCGGGGCGCAGCTTCTATCCGTGGCTCTGAATATCAGTTCGTTCTCCTTTGAATGATTGTTTACTGTCAACATCTGTGTCTGTATTCATTTTGCTATAGTAACTTTGTTGAATGTATTTATTGTGTGCCCTTCGGAGGGTTATATATTGGTGTAATGTCTTTTGCTAAAACATGGTAATAATATATGTCAAGAGAAAAAGTGTCTTTCTAAAGGAAGTGATGCATGAGGGCGATGAAGATGATGACCGCAGGGAGGATGATGAACAACTCATTCACCGCAACAGCTTGTTATTTGTGTGTCTATGATTACAAATCATTATTATGTACGTGTGTGTGTGTGTGTGTGGGTTGTTGGCCTTCGCTGCAACTCTGAAACCTCCTGCTTTGTGTTTCTGCATGTGTGGTTGAGTGCGTTCTCTCATCTGCACGGATGACGGGACCTCCCACAGCTGAGGGCAGCATAATGACGTACTTCACTCAATAAGCATCCTGTTGCCCCCACCCCACCCCACCCCTGCTGTTTATTATGGGGGGGGGAAGACTCATTACAGAGCATGGCATTTCTCCTCTGTAAGCTCAAAAGCATGTAGACGTCAGATCCAATGGAATGTCTCCTGATTTAAATAATAACCAGACTATCGTATGCACAAGAACTGTGTTACACAAGAACCTTGTTTTGAGTTTGTTTGCTATCAACACTACTCCTGCACATGGGTTCAAATCAGAGCAATATGTTGTTCAGCCTTACCTCCGTGACGTCCATGACTTTGATGGCAGCCAGCTGTCCAGTCTTGACATGTCGTCCCTGTGGAGAGATTAAACGAGGTGAATATACACTACACTTATAACACACTACCAAATAACAATGAACAAAAGGAAGTGGACACGTGATGGACAGAAACACAGAATGTAAAGTACAATACAAATTGACACATTAAAAGGTCCCCTATTATACTGTTTTTCATCAATCTATTATAGGTCTCAGATACAGAACATGTCTCTGATTGGCTCCAAACACCAAACAGAATTACCCATAATCCCCTCTGTTTCAGCCCTGTTTCCAAAGTGCTGATTCTCTGTGTGTTACTTTAGATGAAAATAAGGAGCCCCTCCCCACGCCCCTCTGAGAGACATTTGGTTACAAAGAACTCAATGGTGCTCTAGGAGGAGGTTCAGGTGATAAGAGGGGGGGGGGGGGGTTACCTTGGTTGCTGATAACATCGTTATGACATCATAAAGTGGCCAAAATCTGATCAGCTCATTTTCAGACAGGTTTTTATAGAAATGGATCAAAAAGAGAGAGAATCTTTTCTCTTGAAACTTTCAGTCTCTTCACATGATGATGGAGAAGAAACATGAAGAAGTGGATTTTGCATAATAGGTCCCCTTTAAGGGCTGGTTTTGGTGCTCAAAACTTTTAAAGCATATATCGACCACATTTCCCTAGTCCAAAGAATATCTGATTTCTATGCCTTTGTACCCAGATCTTGAAATACAATATGTGGTACCATTATAATTGTTTTAACCTGACACAACCCTCAGCCATTTGGTGCTTCCAGCTTCTGAAACGTGGTCTGTCTTATGTCATTGTTAATTAAATATATGTGTTATGGTCTGCTATCAATCAATTGAAACGTTTTTCCCATTAAAGATTAATCTCTTATCCCACGCTATATATACAGTGCATACCACAGATGAGAATATTATTCCCAAGCTATATATCCCCAACATTCCCAGACTCCTCTGCTCTCCTAACACCATACTGCCACTCCTTACATAAACAAAGGACAGAAATAGAGGCCTCTCCTCGACCCCCCCCCCTAACTCCGAGATAAAGCATGGGACATTTTTGGGAGCTGGCCAGATCGAGTATGGGTATTCCCCTCTCTGACTCTTAAGGACACTGCAGTGATCGTGCTGCTATGTCTCTGCAGCAACTCAGCCAGACACACACTCTGCACAAAGCAAGTGGACAGTAAATGCAGATTCAAACACACATATGGACGCCCGGACCTCCACCACCATCAACATCTTAGCCAGTGCATTCCATAGTCAATTGAAACTGTATGGATTATGACAATAAAAGCCATGCAAGCTTAGGGGCCCGCTCTTTCACTGGGCGGATGAGAGGGACACTTTACAATGCCTTTAATCCTCTCCTCTTTGATCCTAGGGGTCGCCACTAAAAACAACAACAGTGAAGCCGACTTTATGGCCTCCTGAGCTGCTTGCTGTGCTGGGTTCACTGGACACAGGTGGACCAGGAGGAACTCACTCATCACTGGGATTTAAGTGCAAAAAACGTCAACTGGTAGTCATAGGATTTTTGGATTAAACTATTAATAAAGAACATGTTTCTCCACCAAGGTTCAAGGCTCTTTATTTGTCATACGAACATAGCTACAGAGTCGTTATGTCGATGAACATCTTAGGTCACAGGCTTCTCCAACAACGCAGAAAAGTATAGTGCAAGTAAATATTAAAAAGTAAATACAAATAGTTTTAAAAAAGTGAAATAAGAGTCTATATGCAAGCTATTGGAATGATATGTTAGATAAATAGATACATAATGACTAAGTAGCAGATGAATGTTATGGATGTTGTTTCAGCAGTTCAGCTGTTTAACAGTCTGTGGGATGAAACTGTCTCTGAATCTGGTGGTTTTTGTCCGGATGCTGCGGTAACGCCTGCAGACTGAACAGTTTGTGGCTGGGGCGATGGGGGTCTTTTATAATTCATTCATAGATATCTCTTAAAGGCTGGTGCTTAAAACTGTTTATGTATTTATATTATGTGTAATGCCTTGTTAACATGCTATGAATAAGATCTCATGTGCAATGAAACTCTCCTTTGCTCGTTTCTCACTTACTGTCAAAAGAAGGATTGCCATTATGAAAAACGACTGCATATTTGATGAATAATGTCACTGCATGATAACATTTTGGTGGCAACTACAAACCCCAAACAGAGAGAGTCAACAATGACTCACTCACTGCCACCACTTGTTTTGCTAAATGCCCTCCAGCCCATACCCAACACCAGGTGTAAACACTGCACCTGCACAGGTTAAGTGGTGTCAACACCAGAAGACTGCTTTTTCTTTCTCTTCCTTAACGATCGGTAGATTAAAAAAGGAGGTAGGGAAAATCAAGAAGCCAATTGTGTCCATACACTCAATCAACCCTCCCAGAGTTGTTACTAAACTCATTAAGGTTGATAGTGTCTAGTTAAATGTATACAAACCTAAGAAAACTAGCTGTTCACAGGTGGTTTATTGATGATTTAAAGTTATGTGGATTGGAAGAGATACTAGGATGTGAGCAGTACATCTTTCTCTGCGAGTCGTCACACAACTTCCTTCATCTTGTGGGTGGAGGTAGGGTTATCTAGGCCACAAGGTTATTGCATCTCGATACCACAAAACAACTGGGTTACACGACATAAGCATATGAGTTTCTTGGCACGCTCAATCCCCTGATTTCATCAATGCATTGTCCTGAACAACACAAGTTAGAACAAACCATGTGAATCAGGCACGTTTTACTGTTGACAGTTGTCAATGGTTTCAGCTCTAGTCCTGTGTTCGGCCCTGTGTTCGGCCCTGTGTTCGGCCCTGTGTTCTGCCCCTGTGTTCGGCCCCGCGTTCGGCCCCGCGTTCGGCCCCGCGTTCGGCCCCGTGTTCGGCCCCTGTGTTCGGCCCCTGTGTTCGGCCCCTGTGTTCGGCCCCTGTGTTCGGCCCCTGTGTTCGGCCCTGTGTTCGGCCCCTGCGTTCGGCCCCTGCGTTCGGCCCTGCGTTCGACCCTGCGTTCGGCCCTGCGTTCGGCCCTGCGTTCGGCCCTGCGTTCGGCCCCGCGTTCGGCCCCTGCGTTCGGCCCCTGCGTTCGGCCCCGCGTTCGGCCCCGCGTTCGGCCCCGCGTTCGGCCCCGCGTTCGGCCCCGCGTTCGGCCCCGCGTTCGGCCCCGCGTTCGGCCCCGCGTTCGGCCCCGCGTTCGGCCCCGCGTTCGCCCCCGTGTTCGCCCTGTGTTCGCCCCCGTGTTCGGCCCCGTGTTCGCCCCCGTGTTCGGCCCCGTGTTCGGCCCCGTGTTCGGCCCCTGTGTTCGGCCCCGCGTTCGGCCCCGCGTTCGGCCCCGCGTTCGGCCCCTGTGTTCGCCCCTGCGTTCGCCCCTGCGTTCGGCCCTGCGTTCGGCCCCGTGTTCGGCCCCCGTGTTCGCCCCTGTGTTCGCCCTGTGTTCGCCCTGTGTTCGGCCCTGTGTTCGCCCCTGTGTTCGCCCCTGTGTTCGGCCCCTGTGTTCGCCCCTGTGTTCGGCCCTGTGTTCGCCCCCGTGTTCGGCCCCGTGTTCGGCCCCGTGTTCGGCCCCGTGTTCGGCCCCTGTGTTCGGCCCCGCGTTCGGCCCCGCGTTCGGCCCCGCGTTCGGCCCTGTGTTCGGCCCTGCAGCAGCCAGCGGGGCGTGGCTGTGGAGGTTATCTGAGGCACCGAGCTATCACTCAGCTCCTGGCCTCCATCGCTGCTCCTCTTAACCACGGCCAGATGTGCTGCTGGCCTCTCTCCAGCGCAGCACTAAACCTCCGACTGACTTACTGACTGCCTTCAGAGCCAGAGGGTTCAAATCTACACTAAAACCAAATACATCAAACTGTGGTGAAGAAATCTCCGGAAACTCCATAATTGAGGCTGCTCTAAAATGTTACCGTTTAATGAGCTTTTTGTTCATGATGTCCACTGTGAAGAAAATACACGCCAGGTGTTGTCACAATGTCTTCTTAAATCAAACAAAGTGCAAAATCACTGTTGTTATTTGTGTTTTTGGGGTGATTTCCAGGTGAGCACTGTTTCCCATGTACACTTCTCCACACGGCTCGTATCCTCTGCATCCTGATGGACTAGAACACAAACAACCTCTCCCTTCCTACATTGTGTACATTAATGTAAGATCAATCACACTTCAGAATGCTTGCTGGCTTCTACCTACTTGTTTCCACACCGGTAACACTTGGCTCACGTTCCCATTGCACAACAGTGCTGGAATTGAGCGACATGCTTTTAACCGGCCGTGTAGCTGCAAAACAAACTGGGTTTCATGTTATGAGTTCACACAGAGAGGGAGGGAGAGCACCACTGGGGGCGTTAGTTTGGTTCTTTAAAAGGTCACTAGTGAAAGTGTGTGTGTGTGTGTCTGTGAGTGTGTGTTGGTAAAGCTGTGGTAATGAGGGACGGATGACCCCCACGTGCATGGTCGTGTGAAGATCTAAGGTGACATTTGAACTGGTAGAGTGGGTGGACAGAAGGTGATAAACAGGCAGGTCACCGTCACACACTCTAGAGCACACACTTCTGCCGGAACACACAACAGATGCATGCTAATGCTTACACTGTAGCTGTGCATTTGACAATAAAGCCTCTGAACTTGGCTGGGGGAAGAAATGATCAATCAGCAGTGAGCACATGACATCCAGGACTGTGCCATGCCCCTGCCTCTCTGGGCTCTTTAACTTCAACTGCATACCAGCACACTGACCCAATTCTCACACACACACACACACACACACACACACACACACACACACACACACACACACACACACACACACACACACACACACACACACACACACACACACACACACACACACACACACACACACACACACACACACACACACACACACACACACACATCACACACACACACACACTACACACACACCACACACACACACACACACCACACACACACACACACACACACACACACACACAACACACACACACACACACACACACACACACACACACACACACACACACACACACACACACACACACACCACACACACACACACACACACACACACACACACACACACACACAGTCTCAAATCCAGCGCTCTCTAGAGAAGCAAGGATGGAAGAGGTGGCGGAGACAAAGACAGAAATGAGAGCGGACAGAGAATACAGGAAGTGGGGCGGTGGTGGCGAAGTCGATAGGGACTTGGCTTGGTAACTGGAAGGTCACCAGTTCAAGTCCCGGAAAGACCAAGTGCTACCGAGGTGTCCCCGAGCAAGGCACCGTTCCCTACACTGCTCCCCGGGCGCCGTTCAAAATGGCAGCACACTGCTCTTAACTAGGATGAGTCAAATGCAGAAAAACAATTTCCCCACGGAGATAAATAAAGTATATCAAAATAAAAAAGTGAGCAAGGAGATGAGGAGAGTCTCCAACAGGAGGCCAGCTGATGTGACTCTATTGATCCCAGTGCAGTGCTCGGCTGGTGTAAGCGATCAAAGACGCCTGCAGGAGACTTTCATCAGGTCTAAACAGGAATTTGAATATTACACCTGAAGCGTGTCGGAGTGAAAATCAGCCGGCAACGACACGCAGTGAATTATATCCGTAATTGATAGGTATGTCTACTTCACTAACAGGTTTTTAAAGCAGGGGAAAGATCCGGATTCCCAACTGTGAGGAGGACGCATCCCAGGCCCTGGTATGTGGTCATTACATTAACATGAAAACTATAGGAAGAGCTGTTGTTCAGGAAACAGTTTTGAGCTGCATGTGGTACGAATGGAAGCAAGTTGAGTGGGTCTTAATTAAAAGAGAAAAGGAATGTAGTCTTGAATAAATAAAAAGCCCAATTTGGAGTGTGAAGAACTATTTGTCCGGGTGAATTAAAACGAGAAGAGTGTTGCTGTCGAGCGAAGGCGCTGAAGAAAGACAGGCAGGAGTCTGTCTGCTCCGCCAGCGCCTTTGTGTCTCATCTCAACACCACTCAGTAATGAGGTTTCTCAATGAGCTTCACACAGACAGTGGCATGAACACACACTCTCACACACACACACAGACACTGGGAGTTCTGTTCAGGCAGCGTGTCAGTCAGGGGACGTTGTGGGTCTTGTGACACCCATTAGGGAGAGGGTCAGTGTGGGGGAGATGGGGACAAAAGAGATGCATACTGTGTCAGTTAGAGAGGACAAGCCTTTTCAGCCATCTAGAAAGATCACAAACTAATGTTCTTGCTAGCATGTGTGCTAATGCAGTGTATTGGTAATAAGAAAGGGAGGGAGTGTGTCTCAATATGGGCCCCTGATGCAGCATGGGGGACGCTTTAATTGTTTAAGCTGCAGGGCAAATCAGATCCAATGGATATACCAATGAGCTTAACACAAGAGGTCTTAAGCCTATATGTGCAAGTAACAAGTCATTATTCGTGTCATAATTATTCAAGTTGATTTAATCTGCCAAACATTCCTAAATATTAAGTAATAATAATCACACGGCTTCTATTCTATTCAGCTAGATCCTCAGTTTTCCAAACCCCATGCCTGTCGAAGTGTTGACAAATCAAGCAGTGTTGGCAGCGCCACGATTTACTGTCAACTTTGATAATCAAGTGTATTGTTCGAGTGTAACACGTGTGCAAAATAAAAACCACATTTGTGGGATCCTTGCCAACGATGTTTGTTATATGCCTTCTTCAAATATTGGTAGTGATTGCCCAATAATGCATTATTAACACTACATTAATCCAGTATGAGTCAATAGCCTTTGCTGTGTCACATGACTGAGGCCTGAGGCACTCCCCCTCCCCTCTCCATGGCACTGCTGGGTGTTTGACAGGTTGTATGAGAGGTTTAGTTCCCACCCCATGTGCCCGTCCGGAGGGCAGGGGCGAGGCTGCCCCTTAAGGTGGGGGGAGTAAACAAAAGGGAGAAGGTGCTGGGAGAGGAGGAGCTACTGAAAATATGACAAGCTGCTTCTGAATTAGCAAATGATGCCACTGGATGTCAAGAATGCCTCCTTAAAAAGCCTGTTATGAGTTGTAAATGTGCACATGAATAATTAAATCATCTTTCCATTTGGGGCCATGGGGAGTATACAGCCACGTGACCTTGCTGGTGATAATGAGTGAACCAAATAGTCTCCTCAAAGTCAATTCACCATAGATTTCAGCCAAACACACACATGCACATTACTGTATGGTATGGAAATAGTGTTGGCACGTCCCATGGACGCACAGCACGCGGGGGGCAGGTCAGCGGGGGCTCTGTAAAGCCTCAGGCCTGGCTATATATGGCTGTTCTGTAGAGCAGGGGGAGTCTTCCCTGCATGCCACGCTCAATTTGAGGAATTATGTCTTTTCTATGTTATCATTACTCTCTTTTTTCTTTTTATTCCTCTATCCCGCGCAGAGTGGGGCACCTGAGATAATCTGCCGAGGCAGCTGGTTCAGAGCCAACTGATAAAGAGCGGAGGAGGGAGAGTGTGGAGGTATATGCATGACTTTAAAATGACGAGATACCAAGCATGTGTGGCAAATGTAATGCATACATGGAGGGGTCGACGAGTTTACAGCAGTTTTAGTTTAGAAGTATAGAAAGCATGCATTTTGAGAACTACCCGACTTTTTGTATTTGATGCATGCTCATAATACTGCACAGCTATCTATAGATCTGGGCCTGCTTTCCAGTAAGCCGAAAGAGTTGAGTGATTTGGAAAAGGGCTTTTTAGCCATAACGTAATTCTCATCATGGCCGTCAGTCAGATTCTGCAGTGCTGTGTTTTCAGAGGTTGACTGTACTCTGGCTCCTCTCCAGGGGCAACGGCTGCCCTCCTGGCAGAGAGAGCAGCTCCAGAGCCGGCAGCACAGCATGGCCGCACAAAGCTTGACATGGCATTTCGGGTCTTACAGAACAGCTTGCTTCTTTATTTTCCTTTGGGTAAAGTAGGGGTATACAGCAGGGGTATAGAGATAGACTGTGGTGGTATAGGACACGAGGTCTTTTAATCAGGTGCATTATAGAGAAATATGTCTTTCATTAAACCTCTTTTTCTAAAATGGTCAGAATTAAGATTTATGATCAAATAATAAATGGACAAGACTGCAAATCTGACCCTCTCCAGGTTCAAGAGGCAGGGACATGTTTCCTTACTATAGACAGCAATGCACCAAAAACTACTCCGAGCACAAGTCAGCAGAAAGCTTGCAGAAACAAATATTCCCCCTATGGAATAAATGCACAGTTATAATGGACATTAGTTTCGAAATCCAACTTCAAATGCAACACCCAATCAAGATCACACACTCCACTCCCTATTGCCTGCCTTGAAAAACAAAAGCAGCCAAAGGAAAGAGGACTGAAAGGAATCAAGAGCTAAAAGGGCCTTGCAATCTGTGACCAAGTGCTTGACAAAGCAGAAAAGGTCTCAGAGGGAGAAGAAACTCCACCCCTGTTTCAGTTTGGGGGCTGTTGTGATTATTCAGCCGGTTGGCGTTTGAAACCCTGCGGACAAACTCCTCCTTTCTGTGGATCTCAACGGACAGCCAGAGAGACCCAGAGAGCCGGGACACAAACTCAGCTTTGTGAGGGCGTTGGACAGCTTCTGTCTGGATCTGGACAGCTGCTCCTCTACCAGTTGCAGCCCCCCTCACCCCCCCTCCACCACCACATGCTCATTCAACTGGTTAACATGACAGTCAATACAGTGACCGACAGCTGATCGAAAAGCAGGCTACTGCTGCATGAGGCTACAGTTAGCTATGACTGTGCTATAGACACTTTCCCATGCAGGCTGTTAGGACCATGTCTTTGTGTAAACTGCAGGCTAATCTGACAGCCCCCTCTCGCACAGAATCCATTCCCAAACAGCAGCACTCGCAAATAGAATTAGCAGTGGACAGTGAATGGAGCGAGAGATTAAAGGGGACAAAAAGAGGCAGCAGCAGTAATTCTCTGTCCCATAAGCCCCGCTTTAAAAACACATCTGGTGACGAGATAGCATGCGAGCATCACACTTCCTCATGACGAACATGAGGCCCTCAGGTGTGGCGATCATATGAGTACAGATGTGTGTGTGTGTGTGTGGGGGGGGGGGTCCCGGAAGTTGCCAGCACTAAGGGATTGAATGCAGGTCACTGGAGCACTGAGGGCTGTCAGAATTAAATACTCGGCTAAGCTTGCTACTTAGTGCACAAGCAAATTGATGTTTTTTCCCCGGGCTAGCCTATTAACAGACTAGGCAAACTAGATGTCTGCTTTGCATATAGGCATGTGGTTAAATGTCATCCAACAGTGGGGAACAAAATGGAGCCTCCTGGCTTGCTAGCTGCAGCAATAACAACACAAGGAGGCCCGATGCAACACTAGGACGCCGGATGAGTCTCCAATCCAAGGCCATCCCTCCATCATACACCACATCCTTCACTTCTACTCTGCTGTCTCTTTCTCCCTCCTTGGCAATGTCTTTCAACAGCCGCAATGTTAATTTCCAACAGAGAAATGTGACACCAAGAGCAGATGGCCCGGAGAGTGGGATTCCCATCCAGTGAAGGGGAAAAGTCCTGATTTAAACAGGATATGAAATTTGGTTTTGTGTAAAAAAAGACAACAAATGAATAAGCTTCAGACAGAGATGTGAGGCCAACAGGATTAGTGTTATGACAGACACTGTTTCTCCATCCTTGCCTCCTCACCTAGTTTTCAGTAAGACAGGTGATGTAAGATGTGTGATGCATTAGACTGTCTGATTCACTCTTTACACACATCTCTCTGCTGAACAATTACCTACGATCAGACAGATAGCAAAACACACAATCTTAACTGGAAAATCTAACAGCCTCCTCCAGTATTGTTCAGCTCCATGATGTGGTCTGATTGCAACATCTGAAAATGTGATTTTTTCAAATGAATTTCCTGTTGTTCCCAGGCTTCATAAGAAGAATACAAAACATGTATTCTAAGCATTGACAGTGAAAACAGGACAGGCCATGCACTGCGCCTCACCAACCTTGTATACTTGTCCATAGGTGCCATTTCCAACCACCTCCACCAATTCAAATATCCCAGCTGGATCCTGAAAAGAAAAGACACAAAGACGATTCAATGTAAATAAATAGCAATGTTGATATTTTTGTCATTTATGCACAACATGGTCCAGTGTGAGCCAGCTGTTGCGCACTGGTCTCCCCTACATGCCAAATGCATCTCGAACAAAGGAAAACCAGACACTGGCAACACCTCGCTTTGGCTCAGCGGTCATTTTTAATGCTCCAGCTCCAACACAAAGCACATTTCAGCACATGCTAACACTTGGTAATATTAGGCAGACTTGGGGAGGTGTGTTTTATCGAGCCCAGTGAAATAAAAGGCAGCGAAACAACCAAAAAAACATAGGCTCGGTTTTGCAGCACTCACCCGCAATGAAGCCAAGTCTATGTCTACTAGACTTTTAGCCGGAGAGTCGTTCGCCATCTTTCAAATAAAAGCCGAGCTTCCCTGTGCGTTTAAAAGAAATAGTGGCCGCTGTATCATTTGCGGGGACTTCTGCAGGATGTATTAGACAGAAGCCGGGGTGTATTCCTCTCTGTGGGATCCGCTTTTTAGCACTAAAAGCTGGGTATCGCTACTCCATGTTGAGGTGGCAGCAGCGGCTCCCTGTGCGCTCTCTCCCTGCCGGAGCCCTGGAGACAAGCCAGGCGGAAAACACACACTTCCGCTTAGGGGCTTTCAAAATAAAAGTTTCACTGGAACATCATGTTCATTACATGTTCTCTGTTTATGATTAAAGACACTGAAGTACACATACATTTAAATGACACAACATCTTATATTCAGATTTACTGTATTATTTTATTGCAGTTTATTCCCCTTGAACTTTTGTTCATTAATTTTCAGATATGTCATAAATATTTATTGTATTTTCTTCTATTCTGTTATTGTCTTTTGTACTTGTTTTAAATAGTTATTTGTGTAAACATGAGAATAAATATGCAGGGCCATGTTTTTTGTATGAGTAAAGACAATGACCAGTGTAGGTAGTTTGTATTATTGGATGACAGTTAAGGCTGCATTAATATGTAAACATAGCTTTTATTATATCAAACATTTACCCCGTTTTGTTCTATAGAATTTCTTATTTTGATTGCCTGAATGTCAAATTGTTCTTCTTTGAAAGGAACATCACTTCATTTCCGCTTGTACTTGTGCTTCTGTGTGACTTGACGCAGCTTTGATGGAGAACCGCACCAACACAGGAAGCCGGTCGGCTCCACACAGACAGAAAAGGGCTGGGCCTCGATATATTAAAGCATGGATACCGAGATATATCCTCACACAGTCACCTTAGCACGGTTATACCTGCATGCTAGGACACAAACAATTGATATTCGCGACAGTGCTTGTGAGAAACATGGATGCAGACAGAGGCGGACCCCCCACTGCACAGCATCCTTATGGACATGCGCGTTTCCCACTGTCAATATTGGTAATCATGGGTGTGGCAAGTGAACAATCTCATGAGTGATGCTGAGTATTATAGTGCAGTGGTTGCTCAAGCAGCAATGAGAACCAATAACATTATATTTCATCATTACTCAAGCCAAATGTATGATGATGAATCTTTCCATGACAGGTTCAGGGGTGTCAAACTCAAGGCCCGGGGGCCAAATCCGGCCCGCGACTTCATTTCACAAGAGCTTGCAAAGAATATAATATGTTTATTATACAGTTCCATGCCGCTTTACAGAAGCACATTGCTCATAAACTACATGTCCCACAATGCATCTCAAATTAGACTTTTTTTCTCGGAATTTGACTTTTTTCCCCAAAATGTTACTTTCTTATCAAATTGTCACTTTTCTTTTCTTTTTTTCCAGAATTTGGCTTTTATTTTTAAATCATTTTGTGACATGCGCACTGAAGAGACTTGCAATTGTTTGCCCTAGACTTCTGCTTTCACACGTAGTTAATTATGAAGTTACAGGCCAATGTGCAAGTATTAGACTCTAATACTTGCACATTGGCCTTGTGCTATTTGTTTCTTTTTGACTCCCTCCAATACCTTTTCCAAAATAGTGACTTATTGTATGAGCAATTACTAGTATTGTATCACATCATGTTTCCTAATTGACAGTTTGTTAGTGGGGTGTTGCATGCTTAATGATTTCTGATAATAACCTCATTAATTATAGGAACTTTGAGCCAAAAAGGCACTCTGCCTGCTTCAGCTCCCCATCATGGGGGGTTCATGTGTAGGATGTTGAATTCCTAAAGGCCACCCAAAGGTGCTACCTCTTAAAAACAGCAGTCACCTCATTGATAGGTTACATTCTGCTGAAAGGGTTGTGTAACTTCAGAGAGGAATAATGTTCAGCTGCAGAAATCCACTTATTTATCATTATATACACAATGACATTTTCAAACAGACAGCGTGAAGCTTTTGGTTAAACAAACACATTCAACTAAACAATCAAACGACAGAGCTGGGAAAACCAGTCTGACGGGATGAGAGGTAACCTGCCACGGGGGTAACACACACATACATACATACATACATACAGACATACATACATACATACATACATACATACATACATACATACATACATACATACATACATACATACAGACATACAGACATACAGACAGACAGACATACAGACAGACAGACAGACAGACAGACATACATACATACACATACAGACACACACACACACACACACACACACACACACATACAGACAGACAGACATACAGACAGTGAGGCACAGACACACAGGCACAGACACACAGACACACAGACACACAGACACACAGACACACAGACACACCAGACACACACACACACACACACACACACACACACACACACACACACACACACAGACATACATACAGACAGACAGACAGACAGACAGACACACACAGACACACACACACACACATACAGACAGACAGACATACAGACAGTGAGGCACAGACACACAGGCACAGACACACAGACACACACACACACACACACACACACACACACACACACACACACACACACACACAGACATACAGACAGACAGTGAGGCACAGACACACAGACACACAGACACACACACACAGACAGACAGACAGACATACAGACAGACAGTGAGGCACAGACACACAGACACACACACACACACACACAGACATACAGACAGACAGTGAGGCACAGACACACAGACACACACACAGACACACAGACACACACACACACACACACACACAGACAGACATACAGACAGTGAGGCACAGACACACAGACACACACACACACACACACAGACATACAGACAGACAGTGAGGCACAGACACACAGACACACACACAGACACACAGACACACAGACACACACACACACACACACAGACAGACATACAGACAGTGAGGCACAGACACACAGACACACACACAGACAGACACGCACACACACACACACACACACACACACACACACACACACACACACACCACACACACACACACACACACACACACACACACACCACACACACACACACACACACACACACACACCACACACACACACACACACACACACTGCAAGGGATTTTGGGCCCCATGAAAAGATACACTTTGGTTACTTAAACATTTTTCTCTTAATGTTCTAAAATAGTTTTGGCCTGTCAGTCACGGGCCCTTAGAATCGTCCTAACTTTTCACCCCCTTACGGCGCCTCTGCATACACACACATACACACACAATCACAAAGCCTTAACGTATGGCACTCACTTAAGACACTTAACCAACGCTTAAGAGGAGTAAATCCACTTAAATCCATCTGTGGTAAGGTAAGCTTGTGCAGATGACACCGATAATGATAATTCTGTTCCGCCCGCACTGCCTGGAAGTGTGTGTTGCTGACACATGGCTCTGAAGTCATTGTGTTGTCTATCAACAGCGTGCCTGTGTTGACATTTGGTTCAAGGGTTCAACAGAGTTGGTTGCTTTCTAACTAATAACTAACAATTATAATAGTTTACTGCCATCTTGTGGATGTTTTATACGACTGAAGCAACATACAGTACAGACATAAGGGAGCACACACATGTATTTTCTCCACAAAAAAAAGAAGGAACTGATTATTTTTTAAATACAACCTTTATTACTAACTAGTGCTGTCCTTGTATTATGACCGCCTGTCCAAAAAGTCACCAGGTGGATGCAGGGAGACAGCGCTGTTACAATTTAGACACTGTTGGTGTCAGGTTAATAATATTATAAATAGCAACATGTAATACAAATGTTGAGTTGCAAGTCATGTTAAGAACATTTACACGGTACAATTCTGATAGAAAACGGATCCTTTTAAATCCAGTGCAGTAAACAGCTGAGTAAATGGAGTCAGAAGCATGTCAGTTTCAGTAAAGGCAGAACGATGGCTACAGTATGGATGAGGGCGGGACCAAGGTCTTCCTATGACTGATCAACTGAATCACAAGGCAATAATAGGCCTTGCATAAAGCAAAAAACAATGGTTACAAAAATAGTTAATGGGAATTCGTAACTCCTAAAAACAGAAATGAAAGATGTCCAATAACTTCCTATTATATTTTTGCAGTTTACTCTCCTTTTCCAAACATGCTAGCGTCCCTGAAATAGACCGTCTCCTATGTCCAGCAAGAAGTACAGAAAAGACACAGCAAGTTACACCATTGTAACTGGTGATCCAAACAGTGCAGTATATAGTAGCTACATTACAGGGTAACGGGGGGCCTGTATCCCCAGCATTACAGAGTACCTCTCTTTGACATATGAGGACAAATCATTCATGAGTATTAAATATAAGATAACATGTGTTCTGTACCTGTGTATGTTCTTTGTATCTACTTCTTACCTCCTGCACAAAACAATACATCCTGCTGCTTCTTTTGCCTCATTGCAAATACAGCCACAACCTGTCAGTCATTCCTAAAATAAAAACATTACAGTGTGCCACCTACCAGCCTTTGAGGTCTGCCAGTGGCACATCATCCGCTACAATACACCTCTGTCTCAAGATGTTGGGAGGATATATGCAAACATGTCTTTTAGTCAGTGTTAATCATTTCAGTTCAGTAGAAAGTCTGGACCCGGGTAACCAAACAGGCTGAAGTCTCCCTGGTAACGTGCGTACAGACGCCTGATGTCGCGTTGACTGATGCCTGAGAAGTAGCGCTCCACCTTGGTCCTGTTGTAGCGTGTGATGCCTGGAGGGATGGCGGGGTAAGACACCAGCTGGTCGATGCCCGCTGCTTTGAGGATGTGAGGGGCGTCTTGCTCCAGTGTCTCATGGTGGCCCACCACGTTGTAGTGTATTTCGCACGGCGCGCACAACTCTGCGTAAGTCACCCAGTGAATAATGTGCTCACCAAACTGACGGTCCATGCGGTGGCGGCCGTCTGCGTCGCCCAGGTAACGGACAAAGTCCTCAAAGTGCAGGCCGGAGGCGGAGAGCTCGTTGTCGCGGTGGCTCTTGCGGTACTTCCGGATGATGGCCGGGGCGATGTCATGCTTGTACCAAGGCTCGAAGCGTGGGTTCTTCACAAACTTGTCTTTGAACGCAGAGATCAGCCGCTCAAAGGGGTCTCTCACGATGAAAAACTTGAAGTAAGTACTTAATCTGTTGAGGCAAATACAGGTTTATGAGAAAACAGCTGTAAATGATGATATTATTATTTATTTGGACTTTCCCAGCAGGCAATTCTGCAATACTGTTGACTATCATAAACACTTAAAGATACACTTGCTGGTCTTTTTGTGTGCATTTATTTGTGGATGCAAGGTGCAAGACTTATAGCATTTTTATCTTCCAGCCAAAAGGCTAGTGATGGTCAATATTTTACTAGCAATCTTTTTTTTTTTGGCAAGTTTGTAAAGCATTTCTAAAGGATCATATATAAGAATGAACTCAGCAAGTAAGCGTTGGCCCACCCTGGTGGCTGCTACATTATTAACATTAAGTCTTAACAAACCTGTGAGTAATTTCCTGTGGCTTGAGTGATGATAGGCGTGGCAGGCCGTTCTTCTCATGGTCATGGACAAGGTTTTCTGGGATCTCCTCCACGGTGGGGAATGCTCCTATCAATATTCACAACATAAGTCATCATGTGAAAGACTGCTAGACATTGTTATTACATTCTACTAACCCGTACTTACCATTGAGCACAATGAGGACCTTCTTCCACTGTGTGTTGCCCACTTTAGGCGTCTGGCAGAACAGGATCTTGCGCTTGTCGCAGACAAAGATGCGGTCCAGGACGAATTTGCTGATGGAGACGTGAGTCAGATTCCTGAGACTGCTGTTCTTACACACAGAGGAGAGCAGCTCGCTCCGCCTCTCAACCTCCGACTGCCAACCTGTCACTGGGGGCACCGCTGAGGACTGAGACACAACAGTAATGTCACGGATTGCCTTTTAATATGTTGGTGTTGCAGAGAAGTGAATGGCGTTGTTTTAATGGGGTCAGTGATGGAGTACAGTTAATAGTCACCTGATCAGATGGCTTTGGAGCTGTTTTCTGTAGACTGGAAACAGGAACTGGTCGTATCATCTTGGTGCCTGGCACGGTCCAGCTCTGACCACCAACCCTCTCTCCATAGTCTGACAACACACAATAGAGTGGGCTGATCACATTTAGCTAACACTAATAAGTCAGCGTTAGACCCAGCAGCTTACCATCCACAGCTCTGAAGGTGATGAACTTGCTGACAAACATGAGGATGAGCAGCACCCAGCCGCAGGCCCCGAGGAGCAGCCAGTGGTGCCGCATCGCTCCCCCCATCAGCCGCCGGCCATGGAAACACAGCGCTGGGCTCCCTGCACACAGACAGCACATCTTAGTCCAAGAATGTTTTTATTTAATCTGAATGATGGCATGCTTAAGTATAAGAAAGATTCAGTTCAGGACATTCGCATTGCACAATTATTATATGTTCTGGCAGTCCTGCACAACCCTGAGAATTGTGCACATTGTACACAAATCGTCCTCTTATAGCTGCATGGCTTACCACTTGTCATATCAATACTGCACATATTTTACTTTTACAGGTATATCTATATTTCATCTATACAAAAATATGTAACATGTATGTAAAAATAGCTATATTTTAATGCTATAATAGTTTCCTTTTCTTGCAATGTATCTTCTTTAACTGTGTTTAATATGGACACCAAGGAAAATTCCTCGTATGTGTATACCTACTTGTTTCTGATTCTAACAGATGCAATGTTCCTTGCTTAACCTCTCAAACAGATTTCAACAAAGCATTACAAAAATACTAATTGCACAATGTAATTTTAACTCATTTGTTTTTAGAATAAAATGCAAATCTCAATGGATGACAGACAGCTAGCTGAAGACTGTACTACACATGCTAGCTGTTAGCTGTGATACATATTCGCAAGACTGTTTAATACTAACATTTTGATGTAAACGAACCATATAAGCTAGAATAACAGTGACAAATCATAAGAAGTCATTGTTATTAGCTATTCAAATTGTATAGTATTGTATGGTTAGCTATACATACATTATCAGTTAGTTAGCCAACCAGTTAGCCACACCTGTCCCTCCCAGACAACTTGATTTACCCCGCTATTTCCCACTGAGGTTAGTTACATGTTAAAATAACACACAGAGCAGCTTTGTGTCTCACCTTCTTATTGAGTTACAACTTCACGGCTGCACAAACTCTGCAGGATGTGTTGATGGAGCCATAGCTGTAGCTTTCTGCGTCTGTTCTTCACAACATCCGAGTGCTAACTAGCAAGCAGCGCCCACTGGTGGCAACATGGCGGCAGTGCATGTTCACTACAATCTTCATTTCTTTCCCCGGCATTTAAATACATATCCAGTGTATAATTAAGCCATCTAAAGTCTATCAATACATCTGCTACAGGGGGATAGGATACTGAAGACATTTGATATGGGCATACTAACAAATACATTGCCTACAAAATAAAATACACTAGAAGCAGCATGCATGTTTACTGCTGACATGCAACACCCCCTTCAGCAGTTTATTACATTTCTATCATACTGTATATATGGCTTTTATGTGTAATTGGTTATGAAATTACTTTGAATAAGGTAGATGGCATCTAAAGTCAACCAATAAAGCTTCTTCATGCAGAGTGGATCAGGATAGTGAATACATCATGGTTTGATGGTCAGTTTAACACCATCAAAATGTGTAAAGAAAGCCCCACTATGCCGTCAACAATACTATCAATTCTTAAGTTATCCCTCTATAATTTTAATTACTCCTATATTCTAGAAAGGGACAAGGCCTGAATGATATATTTTCACACTGAAAAGCACGAATGAAATAGTCAATTAGTAAGGGTTTAAGACAGCATCTCTATACACAATTTGTATAAAGCTTAATCCAATAATTCCCCAAATATAATTCAATTTAGTGCAAAAATAGAAATGAAATTCACAACACAAGAGGTTCTTTGATTTTATTTATTCGACTCGCAGAGTTTAGTTTTCATCAACATTGACTGTCTGCAGACCTGTTGGGGAAAAAGAGGGAAAGATTAATAAAATGTCTTTGTATCTCGAGTATAGGAACAAGTCAGTTGGTGAAAGACGTACCTTTTGTTGTTGTGACGGGAACGTATGTAACCAGGGTGTAGAGTTTGTTGGGAGAATCCTCATCCTCATTACGCTTCCTGGAAAGTCGTACGCGCATCCTGTACGGCACGTTCCTGCACAACAAACCACATGAGGATGGCTACTATCTTTGATCAAAACAGTACACGTACATTGCCAGCAGATGTGCAGGTCTCCAATTTAGACGGCATTCGTGCAACCGTCTCATAAACAAGATGTGAAACAAAGTCCACATCAATTTCAGACTGGTATATTGTGCTTGGAGAACTGCTTTAAATTGAACTTTCTTGTGGCTGCCCAAATGGTTTGGTTGTATCAGTTCCTTCTGAGTCATGTGCCGACAGAGGACACTTCATGGGAGCTGAAAGTATCATGTTGTAAAAATATGTCGCACTAAAATCAAGCTGGCAGCAGTAACTACTTTGATATTTTTCCAGTTTGAGTGATGACCGTAAGAAAAGAAAAAACATTTGCTATGCTTGGACATATCTCAAAATGGCCATCTCTCTACAGCACACAGTAGCACAAGCAGAACATTGAGAGTATATACTTGTGGCCATTACAAACCTGTCTGGTCATGTCTCAGATTTCAAAGAGTATAACGCCATTCAGAGAAAGCCGTGTTCTTAACTGAAACATGGACAAGCAGTGCATTTAGCTCAAGCATGAGCGTGTAATCTCACCTGACACCCTTGCTCCACACTGCCTTGTTGAGGCGAGTGTCAATGCGGACATCGGGAGTTCCCATCTCCTTCATGGCGAACTTGCGGATCTCCTTGATGGCGCGGGGAGCCCTCCTCTTGAAGCCCCTGCAAGGAGAAGACATCATTTAATAAATGAACTCAAACTATTGACTGTTATTGGATTTGTGGTTTTACTATACACACACATGTACATTTGACAACTTGTATGCATCTCTCAGTACTTTTAGACATAGCATCCAAGCTGTTGCACAAACAGACCATATGGCTTAATGAAAGAAGATAAAGAAATGTTCAGTACTCACACTCCATGGATGCGCTTGTGGACATTGATGGTGTACTCTCTGGTCACCACCTCGTTGATGGCTGAACGCCCCTTCTTTTTCTCTCCTTTCTTAGTTGGGGCCATCTAGAAAGCAATATACAAAAGTTAGATTCAAACACTCAAAAGGCTTTCAGAATCAGAGTTACTTTACCCGTCCAACATAAGGGACATTGACATTGTTAAAGCAGTATAGATAGACGAAAAATAGAACACACACTACTAGATAAAAAAGGCATGCATATAGTATTTAAAATACATTCACTAGATTCATAGGCTTTACTATCAGATGCACAGTAGCTACATATGTCATAACTTCATTACTGCTTATGCATATGGTTGCTATACAAAAACAGAGGTTAAATCCACAAACATTTAAATAACAAGTCCAATTAGTTTTCCTTTTGCAGACTTGAACGTGGCAGCTGAAGTTACAAGATAACTTAGCGTTAGCATAAGGTTAGCTTGCTCCAGTGTTGTTACCAACCGCAAGTCAATAATGGTAAGATACAAAGCACGTAAGTAAATATAGAATCATAAACTATTACCAGGGATTTAAATCACACTAAAATATGACATTAACACGTTTTCTGACTCAAAGAAAATGGACACTTTGATCCGGGAAAATGAAGCCACTCTGGCGGAATCAATGCCGTACCGATGGACGTTAATAAAAGCTATTTAAATGCATTATACTACATCCAAAACCACATAAAACGCACAGCCAAACATTAATATACATATTGAGAAGACATTCACGGCCGATCATGTCTTTAATATAGCAGGATGGTCATAGATTGTAGAATTATAATCTGCGTTAAAATTACTCACCGCAGCTCGTAGATGAGGCGGAAGTCGGAAGGACGGACTTGAAGCAGAGGATTGTGGGTAAAGGAAACCGGTCCGTTTTATATGATGTTCGTCAACGACATGCACGAACTAAGGTTCCGACGATAAACGTTGTCAGGAAATGGGTATATTATACATTTAAAATATTATTAGACCTCTGAGAATCTTTTAAGGGAATTCATTAAAGGAAATGTACATGTTTGCATTACCAGGCTATTCAAATAACTATGGAAAGTATTAATGTTCGATCTCTCTCTGCTATTTTGTATGTGATTATGTGTTAGAATATCAGCTGCCCTATGTGTGGAAATGGGCTGTGTGAAATGGGCCAGTGCAATTGTATGACACACAAGAATAATCATTTATTTTCCAAGGCTTGGATCCTCTTTAAGATTGAGAAAAATAAGCTGCATTTCAACCTTTGGCAATACAATAGGTATTTGTATTGACTATTTTCTATTCTATCTTCTTGTATTCAACGTATGAGGTCTTCAACACGCTATAATATACCTGCCATATTCTCTTCTTCATCAATTGCTAGTATCAAACTTAAAAAATGCATGGAAATTATCATTTTAATACGACTTACACTTACTGCCAAAGTTTAGGAACAAATAATAATCATGTGGTTCTAATTATATGTCAAAGCACTTTCCTCAAGATGCATCATTTCGCCTCTAGTGGCTGTCATCATAGCTCATTTTACCAAATGTATATTGTTAGTACACTTCCTGGTGTCATTACTCCAACCATGTCACAATGTGTCCTACCACTGACTGCCACAGGAGTGCAGCAAAGTAAAGAGAAACACTCCTATCCCTCAGCATAATTGTGTAAAATCCTATTAACTGACACATGTATGTGGTAAACAATTGGATGGGTTTTTTATTTCTTGATATCTAAAATGATAAATGTATTAGATGTGCATGGACAGTGACAGTGGGGAAAAAAGATAATTTATTTGAACATACTTCCTGCATGAAGCCTTTCTTTGTATCATGCTTGGAGGTTAAAATATGCTGGGAAAAATAAATATCTTCCAAAAGAATAAACATTAAAGAATATATATTTATGTTATGTTTGCATCTAAGCAAGGATGATTTTTCATTTGAGCTTCTAGATGCTATTATAATTTATTTTATTTAAACACAGTGGTAGAATAAATAAAATACTTTGATGAAGTAGAAGTAGCAAATTCATTCTGAGCAAGGTTTCAGAAATCTCTGCATCCATTAAAAGACTTGATCTGTGTTTGATTGAGCATGTCTGATAATCCATGTGTCTGTCCCTTTGATGACTTCTGCTGGCTGCAGGTGGCAATGTTGCTCTGCTAGAAACACACTGTTCTGCCTCCCTTTTTACGAGCTTTTCTGGTTCTTTGTTCTTTGATAAATAGAAAAACCTGTAGATTAGAGACTTTCTGAGGCGCACCATCAAAGACTAACAGTGATTATTTCTGACAAAGTGGTCTAGAAATCATGTCAGTTGAATAGCAGTTATTAACCAACAAAGGTAGGACATTAGAAATGTGGCATGGTCTGCATAAATGTATTATTTTTCATTATTTATAATAATAATCATAATCCTGTTACTGTATTTATATATCCGGGCCAGAGATAAAACCAGTAGGCCTACCCTGTGTTCAGAGCAGCTACAGGTGTCAAAACACATGGGTGTGATATAAGGCAATAGTGTGGAAACGAGTAATGGAAAATATATCTAGCAAACAGGTTTAAAGGCTGACAACAATTTTCTTTCCTCCTAACCTGGACTTTTTCTGCGGATTTATCGGCTGCTGAAAGATATAGGCCCTGCTCCGAAAGATAAGCAGGAAAGAGGGATCATGTAGGCTATGGACTGTGTGGCGGGAGCACAGGTCTCACGCACATGGAGGGAAACGCCTCTCCGGGGATTGAAAACCAGGACGATGGATTTGAGAGAAAAACAGGATTCTCTCTCTGTATGAGGCTCAAGCAAACCAAAATAGAGGTGCTGACAGCTTCCTCCATGCAGACCTGGTGGGAGCGCTTATCCAGTTTTGCTTTGCGAGAAAAGGGGGGGATTTATTTATTCAGGTTGATAGCTCTGGTGCACTTTGAATGATAAAGGAGTGTGTTTGTGTGCCGTGTGTTCATCCCCTTTCAGCGTGCCAATCAGGATTAAAGGTCGTGGTATGTAGGACAAATATGTGTATTAGAATCCATAAATGAGAGGTCTTCTTATCCCTTTATTGTCTGCGGCCTCTACCTGAGAGCTAGGATCAGGGGTGAAAGTGGTTTGAATTTCTTGCAGGTACTATAATGCTACCCCGACCTTCTTTGGTTCATATTGTTCTCCTCCCGCCCCCAGCTTCATGCATCCCTGAACACAAACTTCACATTTGTAATGCCTTTATGGGGTAGAAATTAGAAACACTTGACAATATGTGACCCGCTCTATCGAAATCAGTCGGAAGTCGCAACGGCTCATTTCAAAATAAACGTGGATTTACGTAAAAAACTATTTTTTCGGGGTTCGGGTGTTTTGTTTGATTTTAAACAAACAAAGTCTTGGCTTTCAGAATATGAAACTTTTATTTCCAAAATCACACGATAAATATATTTTTGAAGCTTAAAGGGACGAAGACAGGCACCTCTCCCTCGCAATCTGCTCTTCCGCAGCACCGCCCCCCTCCCTCCGGCTGAAATTATGAAAGAGTATAGTAATCATAGATAACACGGCAGGGTCCGTTACAGTTTGTTTTCATCTGATTTCAATTAAACAAAGTCTTGGCTTTCAGAATATTAAACTTGTTTCGGCAAATTCAGGTGATAAATACAACTTTGAAGCTTCGGCATAATTACAAGCGGAGAACGGAGTAATTTAACGTCACTAACAACAGCCGGTGTTTCTCGTGAGTGTTTTCCCCGGGAAACAAACACAATACGCACAAACGCAAAAATACACAAACACACACACACACACACACACACACACACACACACACACACACACACACACACACATACACACACACACACACACACTCGCAAGCTTCCCCCAGACCAGTAATCCAAACCAAAATATCTTCCCTTCGTAGTATAAATTGGAGCTGTCCATTCTACGGAGCCCCCTAGGGGACATGGAGAAGAAAAAAAAAATTATTTGAAAAAAAATAAAATGTTTTGCGAGATATCGCAAAACCTTTGCGAGATCTCGCAATACTTTTGCGAGATCTCGACCCCGTTGCAGTTTGTAGACGGTCCCTAAGCACTCCTCTACCTCCTCCAGCTGAGGATTGTGACAAATTCTTGATGTTTAGCTCGGATGACGGCGCGTATCGAACTGTTCTGATAAAAACGACTCTGTAGCTCGTTGTCTACCTTGCTATGATTGTAAAGTCATGTTGTTTGTATTTTTACAACGTTATGTTCATGAGTTATTGATCCGCGAAATTCGAATCTGTCAATAACTCAGCTCAGAGGAACGTGCATGTCCCCTCGCTCTGAGTGTTTTCTTGAGGTGTCTTCACTTATGTGAAACCCTTTATATATACAGTCTATGTGTGAAACCCGTGCCTATTGCCAAGCACTGATGTTATAAGGTCAAGCTCAAAGTAAAATCGATGAACCACTCCATTGTTGTGGTTTCTGTGTTGCCGTAGCAGCCGAACTGACCAGGAAGTACTAAATGAAAAGTATTGCGAGATCTCGCAAAGGGGTTTTGCGAGATCTCGCAAAAGTATTGCGAGATCTCGCAAAAGTATTGCGAGATCTCGCAAAACATTTTTTTTTGTTTTCTGTTCAAATTATTTATTTTTTTCTTCTCCATGTCCTCTAGGGGGCTCCGTACAATTCTTCCTGGTCCTCCGGACCGCCTGGAAATCTCTTACCGGTACTAAGGACCGGGTAGGACCGGCACACTTTCAACACTGGCTAGGATCAAACATCAGCACATTCCCATTAAAGGACATGAAAAACACCTAAAGATAGAATTTTTTTTCATCCATTGTGTACAAAAAAAACCCCACATCTGAAGAGGGAATAAACGGAAGGAGGCCTTTTGTTGTGGTTATCCTCCTGGTGGTTTAAAGGAAGGTGTTGGGTTCACTATGGGATGGATCTCATGTTATTTCAGTAAGAAAATACATCTGTTCTGCAGTAAATCACATCCGTGTTAACTTCCCTGGTGCAGATGGTGATTTATTTCCCGTACGCCGGGCCGAGGTTCTGCGGCGTGCTGTTGGCACAGCTGATGAGGAGCCATGGGAACACAGGCCTCCAAGAAATACTTTGTTTTCATTTTGGGAGCTGTTGCCTTTGGCTCACAGGGAACGTCTACATACGGTTAAGAGGAATGCTGTTTTGGAACAACATAACTTAGATAAAAGGGAACTGCAACTTTAGGGGAACAGTTATGAATTAATTCTTCCTGAGCTTTCTCTGTTTTGTTATAGGTCGTCCAGAGGTAGATGCTGAGATCTGCAGTTAGGCCGCACGAAGGGCTGAGGATAAGTCTTCAATTAGTATCACAATAATGAAGGAGGCGTCCGGCAATTTTACTCATAAAGGTCACTCCACTTGTAACAGTTGATAACGTCTCTTTGTCTTGTTGAAGAAGTTTGTAAAAAGACCTTCAGTCGATATTGGTTGTCAAGCGACTATTTGGTGAGTAGTGTAATACTGGAGTGTTCCTCTAATAAGGGTTTTCTCTCCCACCAATAGGCTATGTCTGTCACAATAATGCACATGTGTGCAAGAAACACTGAGAAAATAATTGAATCGTAACTCAAGATAATACTGCTGATGAAAACTGTAAAATGCAGAAAAAGCTATACGTGGATTGAGCCTATAAAAATGTACGTTTTAATGCGCTTCATAACTGCATACACTTTCTAAATGATAAAAATGCATTATTGGTCAGCCCTTCCAACATGGATTGTTGACACAGCACGTTATCTACAATCTCTTATGATTTGGAAAACTCAACAATCTTGTATTTGAGAATTTAAAAAAGGATGCTGGGAACCGAACAAAGCCTTGGCTGTCGGCTCTATAGGGGGCCACACGGGACCCTTAGAACTTACATGAAAAACAAATCGCACAATAGCATATGGAAAACAGTGGAGATCAGAGGCAGCATGGCAGCCCCCATCAGGGATGTGGTGGGGGGGTTAAGGTGCGGCACTGCAGGTCAAGCCACCCCGCTTTCCTCTGTTCTCCTCTGGGGGACCCCGAGTCTGTTACAACAGGAAGAGACTGAAGGTCAAAGCACAGATCTCTTGTCTTCCTGCCTGTGTGACAGAAGCCTGTCTGTCTCTCTGAACTCTCTCTGTTTAAAACATGACAGGGGGGGGGGAAGGAAAGAGGAACAAGGAGTGGAATATATGTGCTGAAGGTGATTACAAATGTATACAGACAGATGACGGATCAGAAGTTCAACATGCAGGAACTTATTTGATAAAAAGCCAGCAGACAGATGTACGACTATGAAAAACTCACCAACTCTTCAGTCTATTATGTGGCCCCCATGAAGCCCTCAGCAACTTCACAGGCACGTCCCCCTGTGAAAGACACGCGTGCCCTCCTCGATAAGATACAAGTCAGAAAATAAAGACACGGCGAAGCCTCTTTTAGCTTCTGCAGCCAAACAATTAAAACGTCTATTTTAGCAGATAGGGCGCGCAGACAGACCGCCCCCCCCCCTGGAACCTCAGGGGGACACACTCGTCCCTTTGTGCCGCGATAAAGGAGAGCGGTGGATGCATGTAATCAGCATATTATTGATAGTCTTAATGAGAAAGGCTCTGAGTCACTGAAGCCATTAGCCGGGATAAAAGAGGCTTAATTGTTTTGTGTGTGCGCGTTTATACGACGTGCACATGTGCCTGTGCTAAGACCGAGCTAATTAAATCCATTTCCTTCGTTAGCAACTTTTTTCCCTCTTAATTAAGAGGGTTAATTATGGGCCTGGGCCTGGACCTGGACAGAGGTCGCGTGCACGTATGTGTGCACGTGTGTTCCCTAGACCCAGATGTGATATTATCAGAGGAGTAAAACATCACAATGAGCACTCATGGCTGGTATTAAACAGCCTTTGATATGTATTTAAATTCAAAGAAGGAGTGAATAATTAAAGTCAGTTACTATCTAGTAAATTATAGAGTTATTTGTCTTAATTTTCAAAGGTTTAGACTTTAGAGTAATAACACAGCAGCATCTCTTTGATAATGGTAGCCATATTTTGTGAAAAAGGGGTGGATAAACCGCCTCTCCAGTGACCCCGTCTCGTGGAGAGATCTACATGCTGTGGCTTCTTGTCAAAATCATCAACTAAGAGGTCTGGTGTTAACAACGTCTGCTGTCATCACCAGCGCTGTGCGGTACGTGGACGTCTGCAGAATACCAATGGCGTGGAATAGTATTCCTCAGCACGCTCCATCTACAGCAATAATATCGTTATGGCTGCCAGACATGAGAGGACTCTCGCTGCCTGCCACTGGACACACACCATTACTTTTGATGGTGTGTGTGTGTGTGTGTGTGTGTGTGTGTGTGTGTGTGTGTGTGTGTGTGTGTGTGTGTGTGTGTGTGTGTGTGTGTGTGTGTGTGTGTGTGCATGAGAGTAAAAGTGTGCGTGTGCCCTCAGGGTCACGCATCCTGCCGGGGTAAAATGGCTGATTCAGGACTCTGCCATTTTGCTTTTCAGCATGGGCCCATGCCGCCATAACCGTTAGACATCTGTGGGTGGGCTGTAATGATGATGATGATGATGATGGGGATTCTCTGCGGCCATAACAAGACATTAACACCTTTTACACTCTGTTGACTCCTCTCAAAGCTGCAGGCAGGTTTTGCATGGAAAGATAACACACATTTGTCACACCACAGTCGGCATGTAAGGGAGATAAGCTTGCCCCGTCAAAATACAACATTGTGATTGTTGGATACATTTGCAATAGTGACAAACACCTTATAAAAGGAGCACTCCAGTAATGTACTATTGGACTTCCATGAAGTTGAAGGACTGAAAACAGACATATTAAAAAAGGAACGGTCAAAATCCATGCAACAAAATTATTTATCCTACATTTCCCATAATGCAACAAAAGCCTAAAGTGGACATATATGCTCATTTTCAGCCTTAAGAAATAGTACCCTGACAACAAAAGTGAACTGTGGGTCAACTAGCTCCCTTCATAGATGCTTTTTCCATGTGCTGATGGAGGCCATGAGACGTAGTGAAGAGCTCTGGGAGAAGGGGACGATGAGCTAAATTATTTTTTATATATGTAGTCTTTATAGCTTGTTCGGCTGCCCTCAGGTGATTTAAGTAATCGATGAATGCAGTTTTAACCCATTAAACGTGTTCACCAGTGAGAAGAATCATCAGTGTTGGACTCTAATGGAAAAGAGTTATCATCTCTTTGTTGTTCTGTATTCTTTCCCAAAATCCTAATAAAGCCCCGTCCCCACATCCTGAATGACTCGTTTTAAGGGAGCGCGCTGTGTGGGTGTGTTTCGATTATGTGCATGCATGCGCTGTCATGCCTACTGCTGGTGCATCGTTAGGTATGGCTTTGTATTAGCCTCTGGTGTGTTGGCGATGGGAGGGGGTCAGCGTGGCTCCAGCAGTAAAGTAGCGCAGCCGTCAGCCCTGCACACGGGAACAAACACCCCATTAAACCAAGGCCTTCACATATTACTGTAATAAAAGCCCCGCTCTCGCCTTTATGGGCTTTTTAATTATGTCTATTCGTCTTCCCGGGCTTGTGAGCAACAGTTCATGATGAGCCCCATTTCACGCATACTCCACCACTGGCATGAAGCTGGAGGGGGGGGGGGGGGGGGGGGTGAATTAAAGGGGGAAAAACAAAAAAGGCCCAAAGCTAAAATATGACTATTGTTACCGGAATGGTATTTTATGTCAGCACGAATCCAAAGGCACTCTTTATTTCATCCAGGGGTTTTCTTTGTTTTAGATGTGGATTAGTATGGAGATGGAGAAATCTCACGCAGCTCGAGTGAGTAACACGGCAGCTCGGTAGTAATGGTGTGTATTAAAGTAGCTCCATGAGATAGGGGCAATGGCTGGACTCGCTGCAGGCTGCCGAAAAATTAACCGTACAAATCATCCGTGCATGAATTAAACATAACGGCTGGCACTTCAGGGCTTGTACATTTGCCTCTTGTCTTCCACTTTAATATGTGTGTATAAAAGGTCAGTCATAGGCCACCAGTGCTGCTCGATTTAAACAAAAATCGTAATCAGGATAAAACTTGTGTTAAACTTTAAATACAATTGTTATCTCAATCCGTAACACATGGCTGTATAGATATGACATGGCAAAACACCCACAATGCACCACGAAAGAAACCCCCCCCCCCCCCCCCCCCCATTTAAAACATCCCAGATACGCCCCTGCACATTATGAGAACCTTAATGACAATAAGTAAAGTATTCATTTACTGCATGTCTCCAAACCGTATAAAACCCTGCTTGGTATAAAAGCCTGCTGATTGATAGAGCAATATACACAGCATCCATTTTATGAGCGGGTCATTTCTGCAGGGCCGTACTCTACAGCTTAACCCCTTTTAACCCTGGCAAGCTCATAACACTTAACCTAGAGTGTAGTATGGAACACACTGTACAGATGCAACCAAATACAGCCAAGCCCTGCAGAGAAAAATGCAAAAATAACTAAAAGAGTCTTCTCAAAGCCGGAAAAGTGTTCACTCCAAGATGGATTATTAAATCAGTAGCTAGGGGAAAACTGTTTTTCTCCAGAGCAAAGAATAAAGGAAGCATAGAGTTTTGTTATACATTTTTAATGTTTTAATCAGGTACTAACAAAGTGTCCAGAGGGTTTGTTTTGTCTGCTGCAGATGATAGCACCCATGAGGAGCAGCAGCACCACAGCCAGCGCGGCCCCCACCCCACACAGCAGGGCCAGGGACGTATAGGAGGCTTAAAATGAGAGGAGAAGACAAATAATATCAGTTTCTAGAAAGAAAAGAAGTAAGTAAATGCATTTTCTTGTTGTCGTTTTACCTGCTCCAGTCACTTCGTGTACTTGGAGCGCTGTCAGCTTCTGGGTCAGGATGTTCTCCTGCAGCAGGACGGGGCCCAGAGCCACCCCCCCCTCCCACTGCACCAGCCCTGCACAGGGGAATGAAAAATCAACACGCATTTAGCCAGCTGATTCAACCATTCATGATACGACTGAACAATTTAAAACGGATCAGCTCAAAACCAATCCCCTAAAGACGCCTGGTGCCAAATGAGGGTAAGTTAGCTTGTCTAAATATGGGTGCAACCTCTGCTGGTCTGTGGCTGATTATATTTCAGTCCCTGTCGCTAGAAAATAAATGTTCCTATACTTTAAAACTATTCAGATGGACACACAAATAGCTTTTCTGTGATATCTTTTTGATAAATGTACGGAAAAATATTTCGACAGCAGTGGAGATGGTATCAAAACGTATCAGTATGAGATGTTCAGGATTCATCCCATAGTGTTTTGTAGTGATTCTGTAAAGCGTACCTGCATCTGCTGCAAGGCTTCGTTTCCACCTCGGCTCGCTGCAGCTGCTCTCACAGCAGCCACACACCTTATTGTCTCCACCTGATGCCATCCATCTGTCCAGGGACAAGAAAAGAGGCCGTTACAGAGGCATGGTAAGTTGGAAAAATAAAAGTCACATATCTTTGCATTTTCTTTGTGTGAACAAACCTGTTCGCTTCAGTCAGGTAGGAACAGGCTTTGTGCTGCGAGTCGATGGGAACGGAGACTTTTGTTGCCTTCATGAGACATGTGATGTAGAGCTAAGGACATTTAAAAACACATTTATATTCAGACTGCATTTCCACTTGAAATCAAATCTTTCAAGATGTAGAAATGGATGCAACACTGATGCATGCATAAAAAAGATGACCAAATAAAACTGCCGTTGCCTTGATTAAAATTACACATTTCTCTAGGTTTTAATCATTTTAAAAATCATTTCTGATCATAGAAGTACACAACCTAAAATCTATAAATGTTCCACTAATCTTTAGACATTTTAAAGCATAAACGATTACGTTAAAGCAAAGCTCTGATTGTACAGTAATACACTTTTCTGATTTGATACTGGCTCTTATTTATGAACTTACAGTATATTAAGGCACTCGGTTTAACACTACCTGAAAGAGCTCCCATCTCCTCAGTAGGAAAGAATTTGAGCTAAGCACAGACGGCAACCGAGGGTATTATAGCTGTCAAACAACACTTACTAATGTGTACATTATGCGCCAACTTAGCACGCATGAGACAACCGTGGAATGTGAATGCAACACTTTGCATGGTCAAATCAAGATCAGATTGCTCGAATTGTAAATGCATGGAAGGAAAAATTGTTAAATAAATGACTTTATGATTCAAGAATCCTAAAAATCACATTATAAACACATCTCGTACTTACTGAATTCCTGTGATCTAGCTTGAAGGCTTTCAGCTGGAAATTAAGTTTATCCTCCTGGCTCCTCTGCATGAAGTAAGACGTGGCTCCTGCCGGCTCAATATCGCTCAAACACCTTATATGGAAAAATACAGGCGCACGATTCATATTCATAAACACAGGCAGGCCGTAAACGCTCCTAATGGGTACCGAATGACGTGCAAATAAAACTCAATTTGGCTCTTTTAGGCAAATACTGCTTCATGAATGTTTACCCATGGTTGCTGATGAAGGGGTAGCTGGGCTGAGAGTTGGGGTCGGGGGTCGCGGTGGCCACGCAGTTGTCCACGTAGACCCTCAGAGGGATGTGGTGACCCTGGAGGACCGCCGCCTCGATGTGCATCATGTCACTCAGGATGTGAACGCTGGAAGGCCTCTGCGACTGCCAGTCCTCTAATCCAATACAGAGGAAGGAATAACTATAAGTGGAGGAGTAATGTTCGGCCATCCATTTGGATTATATGAAAGCTAAATGATGCCCATGGGGAAGAGTGGGTCAGTGCAACAGCAGGGAATCAGATACAGGCACCGTAATAAGAGAAAAGTACTAAAATAGCAATACATTAATTACAGATGTGGCGTCCTTAACCTGGAAGAAACACAGAGGCAAACTTGTTTGAAAGTGGCCCGATTTTTGGAGATTTTCCTGTAGTGTGTCAAATAGGTTTGTGTGCATAACTAATAGCTTTTTGAACATTAAATCATGGAAACATGTCAGAGTAGAGGCACAACATTCAAATATGAACCTGAAAATGAGCACAATAGGGCCCCTATAAAACTCTCAAGTTTATTATACAATGAGCAAATGACACGGGCTAACTTTTCACAACAGACAATGTGTTGCAGTCTTTGCATTAATTAGAAAGCATAATCAGCTGTTTTATTGATCACTTTATTGTGCGAGTGACCCCTTGAGGTCAACTGCGCCTACAAGGCTTTAATTTCAGCTCATCACCATTCTGTTTATCAAGGCACTGCTTAGCATCTTAAACAACGTCTGCGAGGCCTTACAGTGATTGCAATTACACCCGTCGCTGGGGAAATTAACCAAAGCGCCTGGTAGATAATCTGAGTTTTAACTCGCAGAACATCAGCTCAAGGTTTGTGGTTTTTTCTCCGAGCGTGTTGCCCACCTGTCATGAGACGCAGGGAGAGGTGCAGCTGCTGTTCTGCCAACACGGCGCCGGAGAACAGCGTCCAGGTAGGCCTCACGGCAGCGCTGCTCACACGATGTCTCCTGTGAGGACAATTACAGGAAGGACGGGCATTTCACTGGAGGGAGGCAGAAGGATGTGGGCCCCAGACAGGAGGACAACATGTAGGCAGGAAGATATGACCATAACATGGTTTCTGAAGGGCTAAGCTACATTCTGATTTTTACTGTTGTAATTTGATGTCTTGTTTTACTATTGCAGTAATAGTGTATTGCATGTACAGCACTTTGGCTCGACCAAAAATCGTTTTAAAAATGTGCCATGTAATTAAAACTTGATCTGATTTGATTCAAACCATTAAAAACGTGGTTTTAAAACATTACAAAATGCTATTTGAAACCTGTTTTCTGGCCAAAGTTACAAGGAAAAAACAGTCGGGATGATAAGACCTTGATTTATTACTATGACTTTTAATATAAGTGCTTTCAAAGGGGGGAAATAATGAGACTTTACCTCTGATAGTGGCATTCAATTACCACCTTAGCAGGGTTGGTTTTCAATATAAAGGTGTTGCTAATAGGTGTTGGAGAGTACAGCAGATAAAAGGAGTAGATGAGGGCGTGTTCGGTAATCTGAGGGGAAAAAACTACTGTTACTTCAGATACCCATGAGAAAATGGACACTATAAGAGAGACACACACCGTCACTGTGCTGCCACAGTCCTGTAACTCCGTCTGGAAGTGCAGGATGTGGTGGGCGGCGTCTACTGCGGCGCAACCCCCTAAGGTCAGATCACTCGGTCGGATCAACTGCCCGTTTCCTAGGAACAAAGAGGGGAAAGGTGCAGCTTAAATCGGGGACCCATTACCTAAGGCCATTTTCTTTTCCTCATGCAGTCAATAACACTCACAGCGAGGGGAGGTTCAGCCACAGGACAAATACAAAGGTTTCTTAATGTATCACTGAGAGTCATTCAGAATGCTTCTTCTCGGAGTGAAGAAGTAAAAGGAAACATAATATTGATCCAGTCTATAGTCTGTGCCATTTGCAGTAATCAGCACAGTGTCTCATCTTCACCGTTCCATTAAAGTTTCCAATTTGGGTTTCAAACCCTTTCTTTTTTTCGACATCAGAGCAGAAGGCATTTTGAATGACTGTGCCACTGTGGATTAAAAACATTACCTAGGAAGTTCTGTTTGACCTCTACGGTGACCTCTCCTTCCCCACAGCGCGCTGCGATGCTGTCGGCCGGCACAGGCACCCTCTGCTTTATCACAAGCGCCCGCCCCTGGAACATCAGTCACATTTGAATTACACTGAACTTAAAATGGTGCAAAACATCAACATGGCTGCATGTCATACCTTTGATCGTGGTCTGAAAGCTGGGTTCAGATCGGGGCCTTTAAACGGCAGCTCCACAACCTCCTCAACTGGCTCTGGGACCTCTGGCTCCAGCTGCTCCGGGGTCAGCTCTGTGGCTCCAGAGCTCTGCTGGTTTGGAGAAAGAGGCTGAGGTGGTTTGCTGGCAGCAGAGTTCCTGAGCTGGTGGATCTTGAGCCGGTATGTGACAGGAGAAAGTTCTGGATCTACATGCTCCGTCAGGTCTGACTGATGATCTGCTGTCTGAGGTTCTTGCGGCGTTTGGTTCACAGTCTCAATGGTATTTGACCATTTCTGTGTTGCAACACAAACATGTCCACCTGAGAGGAGAAGCACAAACCCTGATAAAAGCACTTCTCTGAACCCCATTACAGCTTATCACACAAAAACCTATTCAGAGAGCAATGCTGCCTTCTTCTATAGTGTTTCTTGGCGTCAATGCTGCCTATTGTCTTGTCAGCAAACATAAAGGTGTTGGAACCTGGCTCTGGCTCCTCCTACTCCTAATGACTTGATTTGACTCCAGCTTGAAGGATCCAATCTGTCCTCACTTCCTTTTCACTCCCAAGGGTGAACCCTTTCTTTATGTGAAAGACTAATTCAATTGAGAAACATCAAGATAATCATGTGTGCATTTCTAGTGTGGAAAATACAAAACATTTAGTCTTTTTTTAATGCTTTTTAAAAGGTAAACACCGCCTGCCAAATCTCCACTTGTCATGATGGTAATGAACAAAGACATTTATAAACAGAAACAAGCCTGACCCTAACAGTGAGAGGCTTTCACTGCCCCCCCGAGACAAATCAATCACTGAGCTCGGGGAGTTGCAGCCCGGGTTTGTTTCGCGCCGCACAGTCTTGAATGTCAAGGCTGCGCGGTCAACAGTCTGCAGAGTTCAGCGGGCGCTCATAAAATCCAGATTTATGATCACGCTCTGAGACTTCACAAATGTCACCACCACCTCATGCTATGTGACAGGAAGCAGGGGGCGGGGCTTGAACCTGTGCCGGCAGGCCTGTCAATCACACATACCTGTTATGAATCCTGCACTCCTGACACTGGTAGTGTTTCATTATTTGAATAGTATATATTAGTATCCAAACAGTAGTATTAGTGTCTGAATATTAGTATTCAACGTACCCAAAAAATAGTATTAATATCTGAATACTTTAATTAGTAACCGAATTAACCGGGCGACTGTGGCTGCGAGGGATTGCGGTCGTCTTTCACCCAGAAGGTTGTGGGTTCGATCCCAGCCCGTGCAGTCAACATGTCGATGTATCCTTGGGCAAGATACTTAACCCTGAGTTGCTCCCGATGGCCAACGGTGTGTGAGTGTGTGTAAATGTTAGGTCCTAGAGCAAGTGGTACTGCTCTGTATGAATGGGTGTGAATGGGTGAATGACATGTGACTGGATAAAGCGCTATATAAGTACAGTCCATTTACCATTGAAGAATTTGTTTCCGTATTTAATTAATTATCCGAATAGTAGAGTTAGTATCAAAATCTAAGTATTCAATTATTAGAATAGTAATATTGGCATCCAAAAAGTAGTATTAGTATCGGAATGGTAGTATTTAAGGTTTCCAAAAAGTAGTGTCCGATATAGAAGCCCTTTCCTAAAAATATGGTTTATTCAAAATAATCAAATAAAGCTACACTTATGAAAAATACTATCTTAGAAAACATTGTGACTTTTCAGAAACATAGCCATTCTTTAAAATCAACATGTCTCATCATCCACGGCTGTTCACATGGAACTACTTCCATTAAGTGCATATAGATAAAACCATAATACAATTACATTTAAAGAAACTCCTTTTTCTAAAGGCTAATTTAGTTGAAATCACTTCGTCTCCATGAAGACACACTAATCCAGGCTGGAATACATTACAGCTCTTCCTCTCTGTCAGGATCTCCCTGCAGACTCCCCAACAGAGAGGCTGCCATTGTCAGGAACCGGCTTTTATCTTTTGCTGATCAGCGGCAAAACAAAGAGAGGAGTTGAGTGTGTGTGTGTGTGTGTGATGTGTGTGTGCTGCTGTGTCTGATGTGGGTATGTTAGTTCAGAAGGCTGGAGTGAAATCAGTCCATCCCTGCCAGTCAGGCCCCCTCTGCTGCCGATCTCTAACGTGGTTAGCTGCCTCTAATTTGGCCCCGGGAGGGCCCTAATGTGGCCCCTGTGGGGGTTACTGAAAGGGGCCTGGCAGCTAACTCCACACACACATACACACACACACACACACACACACACACACACACACACACACACACACACACACACACACACACACACACACACACACACACACACACACACACACACACACACACACACACACACACACACACACAGCCACTCCCATCAGTTTCTGTTTCCAATAATCCTGCTGCATTTTCAGACAGGGACAGAGTGATGCAGGTAGGTCTCTGTTTAGACAACACACACATCTACCAGATGGAAAATCGTCGACCAGGATGGCACAACGACGATGCAGATGCTCAGTGACAGTAACACACAAGAATACACACACACACACACACACACACACACACACACACACACACACACACACACACGTCCCTCGTCACATTTTGCTGACAGCACAAAGTCATGGAAACAGCTCGATTGGGCCGCGCTGCACAGCACCAGAAGGATAACGGTGATGGAGGCTCATTAAAAGCCTGTAGTGGGAGATGGATTAGTTATGGCCTGCTGTTGTGGTGGGCGAGCAGCGCTCAAGATCGCCTGATTCCTTTGCGTTTCGGTGACTATTCTGCGTTATTTCTGAGTGAAATGTTTTCCTTTTAACATGTCCTAGCATGTGTTTTTTAAGACGCTGGCCTCATAGAGCCAAACTTTACTTGGTTTGTTGGCCATTTTTAAGAGGGAGCGAAGATGTTGAAAAAGTTGCAGCATGAGGGGGGAAGGGAAGACAAAGTGAAAACAAAGAAGAAGAAATGTGCTTAGGGTCAGTGAACCTCGGGGTGAGGGATAACAGCCAGCAGCCCTGTAGGGAGCAACATGAAATAATAACAGCACGCTGGGCTCTGATTCACGGCCCATCCATTTCCAACACGTCTCCACACAAGGACGCACTCTGTGTTTTTCCACACACTCACAAGATACCAGCTCAAACACAAAGGGGACACACACGCAGAGAGCTAATGGACTTTTATTAAAGACATGCATCACACCTACCGACCACACACAAGGCCACACACGCATCTGCACACCGCCTACACACACTCAAATACGATAATGATCTCCCAGCTGATCATTCAGCCTAAAGCCACTCGAGTTTTGACATCCTCGAACTCTGCACATGGCTGACCTCATTTTTTATCACAACATCCATGACATTTCTCATGAAAGAATCGGTGTCCCGCTCAATAGCCAGGGAAAGGCTTTTGTCATGGTATAAAGGTCTTCAGCACGGCTTGATTGACAGGTGTCATCGCCCTGTGAAGAGCCACCAGCTGACCTTTAACCTCACAGGCTCCAAAGTTTCTCTCAGGGGAGAAACTTCTAATTTTCTGTCTGTTATCTGATTTGTGGAAAATATTTAGCCGACTGTTATTGCGATCTTCAAACCCCAAAGTACACATATATCCATTTCATACTTTTTGGTTTTAAGATCAAACTCAATTGTGCAAACATGTCTTAATAAACCTGCAAAAATATGTAATATAATATTATATAATTGATATACAGTCACTTGTTGGCCCATGTTAGCGTTATACATCATATGATAACAACTAAGCCATCGTGTGACAACAAATAAGTACATTTGACCTTTTGTCAATAATCTTTTGTCTAATCAAATCTACATCTAATCTATTATTCCTGTCAGATAGGGAAGTAATTATTACTTTAAAGCAGCAGTCTCAAGCTGCGAGACAATTTCCCATTTCCTCAACTGCTTCTCTTTTGAGACACTAAACTTGCTAGTACCCCGAGGTAGTTTCACTTTTAGCTCCCTTCTGTTCAAGTCAAAATCGATCTTTTTTGTAACAAAGGTTTTAAAAGGTGGTCTTTAATCACTTCAAATTCAAAATAGTTGTGAACTCAATGGAGAATAAAGGTCAGAACATATCAAAATGTCAACTGAAACCTCCTCTCCTGCCGTGAATAAATCACTTCTTCAGGGTGGAGCGGATTTACTGCCACTGCTCATTACAGCCGGAGATCCATTTCACTGTAAAGCCTTTTCAGAGGGGAATCTATGAAATGATAAATGTTGCATAATGGCCACATGCATCTTAGTACACATCTGAAACACTTAAAACTTCAAATCGCCTGCTATACAATCAGCTGTATGAAGTATGCCTCTATATGACCTGTAGGCTCCTCACTGTTACTGCTACTCCCAGCACATTATAACGTACCATATGGGGGGCGCTTTCAACCAAAGTGCTTTGCTGTGCCATTTGAACGTGGGTGGCCCCGTTGGGAGTCAAACACTAACAATGGTAGTGCCATGCTCCACTCATGACCTCATTGACATTGTTTTATCCCGGTGTGTATCCTCACGGTGCGTTGTTAAATGTAGAAGAGGACATACATGGTGTGCTCGTGCAACACTGCCTTCCTTACATGGGCAGTCATAAAAGCCCCCGCTCCTCTCTCGTCGCTTGAATCTTTCTCAGTTATGCTGCAATTCAAGCCTTTTGTTTAATAAACAATTTGTCAGTGATGTATTGAACGCCAGCTCTAATTTGATTGTCTGTGAAATGTGTATGGAGGTGGCTCTCTCTCTCTCTCTCTCTCTCTCTCTCTCTCTCTCTCTCTCTCTCTCCCTCTCTCAGTCGGCAGGAGCAACAGTGATACTCTCCCCTTTCTTTCCCCTGCAGGTGTGTTTGTGTGTGCATGGATGATGTTGGTGGAGCAATCCTTAAGGGTTTGCAATTACATCTAAACGGCATAATCGGACATGATGGATGGCGATTACCTTTCCACAATGTCTAGACCTCCGCTCCACCAGCGCAACAAGGTTATAGGAGAGGGAAATGATAAAAGATGTAATAGTTTTTGTTCTGTTTCGCTCCCACTTCACTCCCTTTTTCTCCTTTCAAGCCCCCCTGTGGTGACCCCTGCAACATCTCCAAAGACAAATCGGTTCGTTTCCTGGGTGAAATGGGAGGAATAACTTACTTCTGCCATATTACAGCAAATCAGGAAATGTTTAGAAGGGAATGTTTTTCATTGTTTTGTGATTTAATCTTCATTTCATGCATTATTTTCTGTTTGAGGGCGAACAAAAGCTCTTAGACAGGAAATAAGGCATGAAATAACTTTGTGTTGTGTGCATTTAGAACATTACCAGGCTTACAAAAGAGAATTCTGGGCTGAAATGATCCATTGCTTGTCTTACTGTAAAGCCAGTAGGTGGCACTGTGGTACCAAAATATCAGTGCACAGCAGACGCTTGCAGCATCTTAGGGAAGAACAAACCACATCCCAGTAAGTGCAGGGCGGCAGGTGAAACGAGGTGTGTTGTCTTCCTTATCCCTGCTTAGAGGAGACAGCATGACACGCTTTATTCCAACCACAACAGGGATGCAAATGAGGGCCTTGAAGTTGCCAAAAGGATCCATTTAGGATCCAAGGTAAGCTGTTAAAAGGACAGAATAATTGAGAGATTTTGCCCTGGCAATTTCTCGCAAGGTTCGTGCAATTATCTTGTGACTCGCTCGGTGCTTTAATTGAAATAAGAGCAATGCATGAGTGTGGAGTGCAGCACAGTGCAGACAGAACTTGGGTTGGCTGGTGTGCACATGGCAACTTGAACATTTCACATTGTCACACATGAAATCAGGCCCGGTTCTACGGGGGTGCATAAGGGTGCATTGCACCCTCAGTTGAGTCGTTATGCACCCTTATTTGAAAAACGAAAAGTGAAAAAAAATATGACATATATAATAACAATAATAATAATTGTAGTAATAATAACAATAATAAGAAGAATATAGTCAATGATGGACATCAGAAAATGGTTAAAACAACCAGCTCTTATCGCCAGCAGTAACATTGCATCTACTGCAGGTAATAACAGTTCAGATCATGGGGACATTACGTTACCCGCGGCCACAGTCGTGGACACTAACGTCCTCCCGCTCGACTCGCCGGCTTTGCCCGCCTCGCCCACGGAGGCGGAGCAGCCGCAGCTGTCATCGTTGCCCCAAACACCGCCACCCGTCGGCGGCCCGCAAGTGCCAGAGGACCTCGGCGAAACAGAGCCTGCCCAGGTATATTTAAAAAAGTTCCCAACTCGCCTGTACAGTGGGGTAAGGCGCTCATTTTGCAGCTCATGGTTTATAAACAGAGATTGGCTGGAATATTCATGTACAAAATATGCCATCTTCTGCTATGCATGTAGACATTTCGGTTCAAGTACGTCAGATGCCTTCACCACAACTGTACCAGAGTACCAACCGCTGTCTCCTGGTACTCATCTGAGTAACTCACTCACTAAAAATGAAATACTATATGACAGTAAAACAATAATAAAGTTTAAAAGGGGAGTGATTTGTAAAATATCCATAAAGAAAAAGTAAATCTGTTTACAGTTCTGTTTCATATGGGTGTTGAGATGTATCCATAGATCTCTTCATTTTGCTCTCAAAGTGCACCAGATTGATGCTTTTAACTTCAATATTCAAAAGAAAATCTTCCTGGGGGAGCATGCCCCCGGACCCCCCTAGAGGAGGTGAGGACCCCCCTAGAGGGTGTTAGGTCCTCTCCCCACTTATAAAAATAGCCCTTTACCCCTGCACCCTCTCTAATCTCAGATGCACCCTGAGTCATTTTGTTCTGGAACCGGGCCTGCATGAAATACTAGTCATCTCTGTGAATGAGGTCAGTCAGGAGATGCTGCAGCTCACACTGTCACCAACAAAATAGGTAACATTTATGAGCTTCCTGTCAAATGAATCTCTCATTGTGCTTGTTCATCCTGCCACTGTGACATCACCAAGCTGGCGATGCTTTCCCATGAGAGCCTCATTACCCACAATCCCAGAGGTTGACTACCATCACCTGAAACGGCACCATGCCTCTCCTTTCCTTCTTTTTCTTCTCTGCTTCGCTGATCAGCCATCGCTGGGGGAGCGTCACACAGATGTTCAGTGCGGAGGCAACAAACAACTCAAAAATAGACATGATCCCTGGTAGAAATGCACGATTCATGTCCTGGGTGGGGCTGCCACTGCTGATGTGTAAAACAGAGGAGGAGAGGCTCTGATCAACAGGCCCTCGTGCAGCTGAGTCCACCTCATGTTCTTGAAATGCCTTTTTTTCCTTGACACGACTTGTCATGCACTTGATTTACCGGCCGCGGAGATGAGATGTGCGAGGCAGTGCTTCATCTGATTGGCGGTTTATTTTTCCGCCACTGTGGCAGCTGAGCTCAAAAAGGAAGAAGTTGTCCTCGGGCTATTGTAGTGGCTCAGACATTTGACACTCCCTATACCCCACTGTCCAACCACTCTGATATGTTTATCTTAAAGGTTACTTTAGCATTTAAACTAGCTGCCATTCAAATGCAAACACCCACGCCAATATGATCATTGACAACACAGCAGAAAATAATTCTAATGTCTGCAGCTCGCCGCTCTGACAGTGAGAGAAGAAAAGTAGTTTCTCCCTGTGACATTCGGAGAGATATTTACCTTGTAAAGATCTTGACATTTCACGACACGCTCTAATAACATCCTGAAATATGAATAAGAGTGCAGAGAGTGGAAAGGAGCCCCGCAGAGCTTTTGTTAACAGGTATTGATTGATACTAAGGGGGTAGGAAGGAAGGAGCGGAGGGAAGGGGCCACGGGGAGCCTCTCTTTACTGATCATCTGTTAACCTTGTCAAAAGATCTCGCCTGCTACCTCCAACTGGCCGGGGGCGTCCTCCACGGTCATCAGAGAGGCTGTTATTTCCTTATCAAAGAAAAAAAAATCCAGCCGAAAGCGTAATTCACATGTTAGACAGAGGATGTAAGACACAGGGATCGATGCTTGGAAGCAACAACTAGCAGCGGTGGGGACCGTACTGCTGCAAGACAGGGATGGACATCTTTAGGAATATGGCTGCCACTTTAAAGCTTCTAAAACTAACATTTTAAAGAACGAGGCAAATCATGCTTGTTTTTGCTAAATACAAATATATCTTGATCTTCTCATTCCCCCCCCCGCCCTTATGCCTGGCTTTAATAATCTTCTGACACTATAGCTTCATGTTCTATTATTAAGTTTCCAATCCCATCCATTACAATGTTTATATAGATTTCCCTGAGGCTGTAGCTTAATGCTAACACCTGAATTGCCAGGTCTCATTTAAGCATGCTAATTGGCACTACACACAAAGTGTAGCTGAGAATGTGTCATTAGATTTGCATGGATTTAGTCGTGTAAAAGCTGATGGATATATAGATTACCTGCATGCACAGGCCTGTACTCTTTTAAAACAGAGCTACAAACTTAAATGCACAGTCCTACAATGCTAACATGACAAGTATAAATTATATTTGGAGGTGTTTGGGGCAGATTCCTGCTGAGGTTTGAGTTCACGGGTTGAACTGCACACTGCAGCCCAAATGTACAATATGAACTTTATGATTGCTGTGATCAAGAAGAACCCCAGGGAAATGAAAATGAGTGCATACATTACCGCATTTTTATTCAAAACCTCCAGGAACTCAAGATGAGTGCATACATTAATGTTTTATTCTAATGACATGTAAGTTATTGCACACAGTAGCTCCGGCTAATTCTCCTGCCATGGTTCTAAAAAGCAGTTTAAGGTAATTACAAGAGATTGTTTTGAATGGAAGACGAATGGCTTGCTGCAGCTGAATCAATACTTTACTACAGTTCGAGACAGTGCTGCATCATTTGCCGAAATTACCACCATTGATTGGTTACCATCAGTCATTATAATTTCATTTTAAATGACTGTAAGGAAGGATGGGAAAACTAACTGGGATATTTTGTTGTTTGCCATAATATATTGCGTTTCTTCCAAAGGATATTGAAGAGGAGTTGCAGGAAAACAAAGTTCATTTCCTGCCTCGAGCGATACTGAGTAAACCCGAGTAATGAGTGAGCTTCAATTTTGCCTGATTCACTTTAATGGCTTAACAGTTTTGTTTCTATGCTGCAGACGAATGTGTCAAAAACAACTTTAATTAACAGATGATTTCGCTCAACTGAACAACTTCTGCATAGCTCATTATCTGACGAAAGTTCGAGCACCCAGGCTAAAAACTGAGAGAAAGAGCGATAGTCGGGTAAAAGGTCAAACGCTGTGCTAATGAGCTTGAATCATGCCATTGACCACCCACGCGCTGTTGACTCTCAAGCACTTATAGATTTTTCGCCTCTGTTCCTCCTGCTACCACTCGACTCCACGACCTTTCACACTCATCTTTTCTCTCCATCCATCTCTTATCGTTTCCTCCAAACCTTTTTTTTTCTCTCTTAAACTTTCTCAAACATGACAGGTCTTTGAGTTCCTTGAGTTGTGCTCTCTCTCAGGGCGTGACTGCGGGAATTAGAGAGGATATCAGATAACAGAAAAGCTGCTGATTCGGCCCTTTGCCCCAACAGTCCAAGATCACCTGGAGGGCAGCTGGTCTTATAACCGAACTGCTGAAGTAATCATGAAGGACACTGGCTGTCTCTGAACTCTGACTTCTGATAAAAAACATATTTGTGGAGGGACCTTACTGCTGGTACACTATCACCTGTTATCATCATGCTTAAGAGTCTAAAAACTGATTTGTTACAGCAACCAAAACTTAAAGTGCTTAACCCAATTGTTCTTCTATTTACTTACATTTAAAGCTGCATTTACCAACATTTGATATGAACAATGGATCTTATGATGATGTGTGAAAAAAGGAGAGTGAATATTGGATTAACATATCTCAGGAAGCCACAAACAAGACTACAAATACATGCTAACTGGAGTCTTACTACCCACTTGACTTTTTAACTAACGTATCATTTGACAAAAGACCATCAACAATATTACTTCTACAAAAATGTATGGTAAATACTATCGTAAACTTGCTAGCATAAAACATAATCATATAACTTTGTCAACTCACTGACTAACATATTGGTGTCACCTGTCACAGTGCCTTGTGGACGTGTGTGTGTGTGTGTGTGTGTGTGTGTGTGTGTGTGTGTGTGTGTTTAGGATGAGTGTTTCTGTGACAGGCTGATTTACAGGCCATTGGTGTGTTTAATGGAGCCGATGAAGCAATGATCGCTCATCCAATCCTCTCTCGCCTACTACCCCTTTCTGCTTGGGCCTGATACTACCAGCCATTTTTAACACACACACACAACACACACGCAAGACATCTATGTGATGCAACAAAGTGGTCACACATATACCCCAAAGTCTACCCACGCGCACACACAAATCCTGCTTTATAGGGGATAATCCAATGACAGCCAATTTGCTGGAGGGATATACTTTTTTTTATTCCATTCTTTATTTATCCATCGCTTTTGCTTTTACAAGGCAATTTGTTAGGTGGCCAGCTAGAGGAAGGAAGTATTAACCTAGACTTCCATTACCATGCTCACCCCGATCTCCTGCTTCTCCCCCTCGCCATTCTTTTAAGATTAAGCTGGCCACCCAAAAAAAAGGAGGTCCAGTGTAATCATGAAAGTGTCACATTTCAGCTGAGAGAACAGAAGGCGGTGGCTTCAGGGTCAAAATCCCCTGACTCTAAATGTTACCTCGTCCATCCCTCCATCACTTATTTTAATCTGTATCCCTTCTTTTTGCTCTCCGTTTCTTTCTCCTGATGTTGTCCTCTCCGTGTTACCTTCATTCCTCTCCAGTCTTGTTATGCCTCCTCTCCCTGACAGTGGTTCAATAAGCAGTGCCTCCAGAGTGGTCTTGCTCAGTCAGTGGCCAATTACCCAGTCACACTGCATGTCCTCTGGGACGGACAGGATTAGCAGGATCTGTCGTCTGACCGGACACACACACGCGCACACACTCAGCCCTGGACACCTGTCACTTAGACAACCTGTGGGTTCTTTTTTGGTTCTTGGTTTAAAGAGAAAAAACTCCACCATCTTTTTCCCTCCAACAGGCAATGTGACAGGCCAGTGAAGAGAGGCACAGAGTGGCTGTGGAGAGGAGGACATGTATACTGTATCAAATGAATAAAAGCTCAGTACATGCTCCAGCGGTGCAGGTGGTCAGTGTGCGATGGGTAACCATTAGAGCAACTCTCAGGGATCAGACCTCAGCTGAAGGGCAGCTTGCTCAGGGCGAGCTGAATATGCAACGTGATGCGAACAGCAGCCAGTGAAAGCAGAATCAGAAACGTTATGTCACAACTCCCCCCAAGGCTCAGCTTCTGCCCTGTTTAAGCATTTCACTCCAGTGTCTGCTATTTATTATAGACTGTAAAAATGTAACTTTATCGTCTCATTTACTCTAAATGGTCATGCTTTGTTGAAGAAGACTTGAAACCAACAATTGAGTCTAAAAACACTGCAAAAACGCCCTGTCAAATTTAAGGCCAAACGTTAGATATAAGCATGCTTGCACTTAAAACAAGCACATTTGGCTGCCAGTGCAGTAAGCACATTTCACTTGATAAGATGTCTTAAAACAAGTCAGGCTGTCCGACTATCATTATGGCACATACAATCTTAAAATAAGATTAAAAAGACTAATTTCAAGCAATCTAGTTAAGCCTATTTAATGCAAAAGAAGCCTATTATTAGCGATTAACCCAGCTTCCCCAAATGTCTTTCTTTTTGGTGTCTGTATACGCCGGGATCCGGAGTCATGGATGATCCTGCGCTCCTCTGTCCTGGATCGCGAGCCCTGGATCTTGAGTCGTGGCTGTGGTCCTGGATCATAGGTCCTGGATGGATATCCTCGTGGATTCATCTTCCTATTATACACACATGCATTTCCAAACATTTGGACTACCTATGTTGCAAATGTATTATCTTTTCAATTTACACACGGCATCTATTGCACGTCTGTCCGTCCTGGGAGAGGGATCCCTCCTCTGTTGCTCTCCCTGAGGTTTCTCCCATGTTCCCTTTAAACTGTGGGTTTTCTTCGGAAGTTTTTCCTTGTACGATGTGAGGGTCTAAGGACAGAGGGTCTAAGGACAGAGGGTCTAAGGACAGAGGGTGTCGTATTGTCATACTGATATTTTGTACAAACTGTGAAGTCCACTGAGACAAATGTAACATTTGTGATATTGGGCTATATAAATAAACATTGATTGATTGATATTATCACTCAAAACTAGGGTACTTTTAGCATCAAATTACTTAAAATGAGATTTAGGGAGACGTGTGGCACAGTGGATAGTGCGTTGGGATCAGGGGAGCATAGGTTCAAACCCCACTGCAGTCAGCATGTCGTTGTGTCCCTGAAGACACCACAGTATTGAGTATGTAAGTCGCTTTGGATAAAAGTGATAACAAGTTACATGTAATGTAATTCTTGTTTTTAGGGAGATAAATTAGAACACATGCTCTTAAAATAAGTAAACATGACAATTCTTTCAAAAAACACGTTTTTATTAAGTCAGTCCATAACAAACAGGATCATTTATTAAATGAACAAAGCTCTTCAACATATATACATCCTCATAGAACTGACAAACTGGACACAGAATTCAAGTTCTCTACTTTTTTGTGAATTCTGCCCATTCAGCTATTGCTTTTTTGTATGAATGAGTAAGGTCACGCTCGTGAATACTGTCCTTCAGTACCTCAGTCTGGATGACGGATAGGAGAGTAGCAACACATTTGGGGTAGGTGAGGTGGAAGGTGTTAAAACACCCCATCAGGATGAGTGGAGCCTCGTGCATCATTTCCCTAGGTAGGGTCATCAGTGGGATTTTGCCAACAGCCAGGAGGAGGTGAGTAGAGTCTAGGATGACTGGACTGGTGATGGGCCGTTTCTGGAGAAACGTATTGGGGTCCTCGGATGGCTGAGAGCAACAAAGTAGAGACAAAAAGTAGAAACAAATTAAACCTCAGGGCATATCAAGTTTTATTTCAGTTTAACTGATACTGACTCAGACTCACCTCAAGAACAGGGAACAGTGCCTCACTTGCTGACCCAAGCTTTTTGGGTGGGGCAGTTGGGGAAGGAAACATTGAGGGAAGTGCCTTCATGAAAGCAATCGCTTATCTAGCTGAAAAACAACATGGATACATGATCAAATGCATTGTGCTTGTTTTTGTTAGGCAATTTGACTTTGACATTAAGTGTTGTGTAACTGAAAAGTAAGCACAAAAGCCAAAAAATAGTTCTGTGCAGAGCCCAAGGGAGTATAAGATAATCATGGAAAAACTATACTGTTGGTGAACGACAGTATCTTCATGAATCTTAATGTCACCTTGGGAAATTGTACATAAACTGGTGCTACTTTTTTTTCCAAAATTGGCCTGAATGTTGCGCTAAGACAGAGAGCGTGGGATCACCAAAATCAAACGGTTCTCCTAGGGATATTGAATGTGCACAGCGAAATGAAAGAGTGAAATAAAAACGATTGCAGTTATTGGATCAGCAAACTGAAAGTTTGGCTGGATAGTGGGGGGGCAGCGGTCGGGGTGAATTTATAATATCCCTGACACTTTCACTGCAGGGGATATAAAAAGCACTTGTCAGTTGCACAAGGGAAAGCAAAACAATAAGGGTCACCTGTATGCATGACATAAGGTAGTAGTGTTTAGACCCTCTAGTGACCACTACTACCTTATAACTACCATTTTGCCATAATTCAGTCATCAAAAAGGAGATCCTGTCCTATCAAAATAATGAAAATAAGCTAATACAATCACATCCCATGCGGCCATGAAATGGTCACCCCCAACCTATAAAACATCAGTGTTATCTATACATTATGCTTACATTTACAGTGATTCCCGCAGAAATGAAATATACTTTGGGGGAACGACTCGGGGTGGGGTGGGGGGTCGGTGCGTGAAAAAAGATCTCCTCAGAAATCTCTCAAAAATGTAGGAGCGGGGCTAGTCCTGGTGGGCTACCCAGGCTGAGTGACAAGGTGGCATCCAGGAAACTGAAATTTGCAGGTCACTGCCATCGACACCAGGAACTTCCAGCTGGCAAGTTAGTACTCTGGGAGCCAACACACGGGCACCGACCAAGAGGGCGCCCCACGCCAACATACGTGGAGGTGCTGAGGAAGGATGTGGGGGTGGAAAGCTCCACAGAGCTGGCCGGGGTGTATGGAGGACCGTGAGGATTGGCGAACCCGTTGGCAAACTCGTCTAAGGACGACCTAGTAGTAGTAGTCCTTGATTGGCTCAAGTTCACACCTTTTTAGGGGCGGGGCTAGTGATGTTGTCCCGGGGATGCTTAGGAGTTGATAAAGGAGATAATCGCACTGACGTCATCATTTGATTCCAAAAGTGGGTCTGGACTCGCGCCCATAGAGGCTGTTTACCAGTATAATGGCCCCCCCAAAGTATAATTTATGGGTGGCTCCCCCCAAAGTATAATTTATGGTTTTTTAAGTTTTTTTTACTCACTGAGCACTCATTGCCACCAATGCAAATGCAAATGAGTGCTCACTGAGTAAAAAAAAACAAAAAACACACAAATTATACTTTGGGGGGAGCCATTATACTTTGGGGGCCCCCCAAAGTATAAACATGCTGTGGGAATCACTGATTTATCCAGACCCATTGGTGGCTTCAACGACTTGTTCCACACTCCAAAGAACAGCGCATTTTCGCAAAAGCTTTCCCATCTGGCTTTGATCTGGTCAGTGAAGTTCTTGGTGCCTGACTCTAGAATTCGGCCCATCTCGTCCAAAACCTGAGTGTAAAAATCAATAGAACTTTGATACAGAGAAAACAGCAAACAGATGTTAGATGTCTAAATAATTAACAAGAGATTTACCTTTTAAGAGTGACACAGTTGTGTCATCAAATCTATCCATCTCACCATGAAGAAGCATTCTGTAATTTACAGGAAAAGACGGCCACTGTCATTTTAAAAGTCAACCCCAAAAAAAATCACATTAAAAAAGGCATCAGACACTAAATTGTAAAATTGCTGTGATTCACTATGAACTAGCTAGGTCGACGTTAGCTAGTCTACCGCCACCCTTTGCGTTTTTAACTAACTGCTAGCTTTCAACAGATACAATTACTGAATACCAAAAGAAAACTTATGATATTAACGTCGGCTAATTTTGTGTTCCTTACAGACAGTTTATTTATCTGAGAGTAGTTAACGTTAGCTAGCTTAATTTTTACATACCCCATTAGTGAGGTTAAGGTTAGCTAGCAACACGTGCTTCGTAGTTAGCTAGCTATCTTAGCTAATTCAGCTAACAGTTAACCAATGAATGTACTAATACTTAATAAATTGAAAAGGTGAAGGTGAAGGTGAAGTGAACAACGTGTTACATTCCGCTGGCGCTTGGCTTGTGGTGCGTTCAGGTGATCCTCGTGAAATAGGAAATTCCCCGTTTGCCATCATTTGGACACAAACAGCCATCCACTTGTAAACACTGAGGACTGAGGAGGATCTCTCGATGTAAATAATATAGTACTGGCATTCGTTGTTTACATCTTTTAGTGGATATTGTCATTGATCCAGCTTCTGACAAACACATGGTAAATAAAGTCACTAATTTTCCGACTCTATGAGAGATGCAAACACCACATGGATGCACATTCCAGGTTTTTCTTCTTTCAGGGCCAATGAGAAGCAGAGTAGGGGCGGGTCTTCGCATAATTAAATAATGCAGCAAGCGCCAAATTCGCACACACCTCTGAGAGCAATCGTTATAGTCGTCCACATCTGATGAAGTGTGTGAAAATTCAAGTCAAAGATATTGTGATATTTGTTGTTGTTATCCATATCGCTCAGCCATACTTGTGTGTTAAGCTGTTCATGTGTAATGTGGCATGGATTGTTTGAACAAGTGTGGTGTGATAAATGCACCACAATCTCAGAAATTAAGATATTGTTCTTTGTCCAGTATTGCTTATAGATAATAAGAGACCAGATAACAGGGGAAAGAGACGTTGCTTGAAGGAAGCACTTCGAGCGTTAGAACTATTAACGAAGCACTTTTATACTAATAAAGGACTGGCTTACCTAAAGCCAGTTGAGTAGCACTTGAAATGTTTGGCTCTATGAAACCTGATGTACTTATATGATTCTGTTTTCTTCAAGGTTGTGTCTTCCTGGTCGAATGTACTTATTGTAAGTCGCTTTGGATAAAAGCGTCAGCTAAATGTAATGTAATGTAATGAAGAGGGAGGGGGTACGGAGTAGCTGGCAGCCCCTCCCAACAGTGTCCTCACTGCTCAGGGACCCCCACCTTGTTACCAGTTCCAGGGCAGTAACAGAGTAGAGATTGCACACCTACCTCAAGAGTCAATGTCATGCATATCAGTTATTCTGGTCCATATCCTTTAGGAGAGTGTGTTATGATGATTATCAGTTCATTTTGTGATTATCATTAAAAGAGATGTTAATTCTTGTTTGAATTGTGTCTTTACCAGCTGGGGAAATAACTTATGTTAACCACAGAGCTGATGCTTGAAATTCATTTGTTTTCTTCTTGCCATACTAGTGCTTAAAATAAGGCTTTTTAGCCTTGAATTGGATGTTTTATAGACAGGTCCCTTGTTTCTAGTTAAAAATAACTAAAATAAAGACAAAGTTTCTTATCAAGACAAGGCAAGTAACATTTACTTGAATTAAGTCAAAAAATCTTCCATAGAAAGCACTAGATAAGCTATTTAAACTCAAATCAAGACAAACTAGATTTAGAATCTAAATGTAAGATTATTACACTTGGTTAGATCTGCAGTTTTTGCAGTGAACCTGAAATAAAAAATCGTATTCTAAACCAAGTGAGACGTTGAGTATTTCCATAGGTGATGTGCCTTTATGGGCTGCATCATAAAAGGACACTGCTTCTTTAAAAAAATAGTCAAGTTTTTTGTGGTTGAGACAATACCGGAGCACAAGCCCGTTCTTCATCACATATACAATCACTGTCTTCAGCATGAACTGCAGCTTTAGCCAGGACTTACAATTCTTATAAAGGCTTTGTTTCCAGCAGAGAAGAACTGCCAAGCTCGTCTGTGGCCTAAACTCTTCAACCCAAACAGATTGACACGTGGGGCTGTCGTTCAAGCTAGCGGCACGAGGCCAAGCTTCAAACCTGTTCTACGTTACGCTGAGCTCTAGTCGAGATCCTGACGTTTCCAAAGATACCAAACATGTCAGGCTAAATTACAGTGAAACGTGTGCACAGTGATATGAAGACATGCACTGAAGAATTTTCCATCCTCTACGAGCATGTCTCTTGGGTTTTGATATTTCACTAACCTTTTAGTGAAATGCAGCACACACTGGATATGTTTTTCTAGCTTTGAAGGGAAACTGGAGACTATTTTCGGTCCACAGTCAAAAGCCTGTTAAGCTTGTCCAGACCTTGGCTGGACTTTTTGGCGCTGGCTGGTGACTCCTCGTCTCCCTGAGGTCAGTAGCAGATCGTCCGCTTACGGCCCGGCCGTCCTGTGATTACTCTGCTTTGGTTCCGCCGGTTCTGTCAGCATTTCCTGCAATGATAGAGGGAGGTGAAATGATGAGAGCAGCATGATGTGGCTTACAGAAAGCCCAGGGGCATTTTAGGATGGTGGGGAAAGAAGGAAAGCCTTCAGGAGAATGCCATTTTTTTTGTTTGCAATGCTAGCAATCCTTCCACCACTTTGGTTCTGTTTGAAATATTCAGCTTGTCATTATGGGCATTTTAACATGTGTGTAGACTTGTTTGTATTCATATTTCTTTATCACAAAATGTTTCTCCTATTAAATGAAGGGATACATGGATGGAGGCTGACTGAACGCTGGGGTAAAACATCATGAACCTAAACTCCAGCTGCTCACTAATTATAGGTTTCTGAATCAAAGACAAAATATGTCAGAATTAGAACAACTGTTTTCTGTCTGCCCTTTCCTCCCAGAAGAAAGCAAACCAAAATGTCTGAGTCACTCAGTCGTCTAGGAGTTTTTTTCTCATTTCTTTCTGCACCTGTTCGCTGACACGGTGGGAAAGGATCTGAGGAAGAGCTGGATTCCTTCCTCTGTTTCAAAATCCCTCTGTGGGCCTTTTTGAACTCGTCCCTGCGTCCAAGGCCGGATTATGAAGCCACTTCAAAGAGGCTGGAGACCGAGCGTTACATCATGGCTGCGGTGACCACTGACGGGCTTGCTACATGAGTGGGAACAGAGAGGAACCTCCTGTAATCTCAGCCCTGCAGAGAGAGAGGCTTTCAAGTGAGGCCTGGCGTTTTCCTTCTCTGGTAAGGGGAAAGGAATCCTCGCAGGGTTTCAGCAGGTAAGTGGCACCCCGCTTTTGTAGCCTCAAGGATGATATGTCCTACAAATCCCTGAGGGGGACCAAGTTTGGGTGAAATCCACCTTCCCCTCAAGCCTGTTTTCTTTCAAATTTAAAACTCGTATTTTCTGTTATCATGCTGAATGCATGAATGCCATCAGACTTTTATTTCCAATTCATCCTTAGAATTTAAATGTCATCTCAGCATCTCAGGTCTGCACAATGGCTGAGGGACATCAAGCGGACAGAAAGATGGGATCAATATTAGCTCTTTCTACTATTATGGGATTTAAACTGTACTTTTACTGAAGTCCTCACTTTTAAATGACTCTGTCACAGAGTGAAAAAGGCACAACAGATGTATCTGACAACCTCTAATCTATAATCAATTCATTGCTCACCAGAAGACGAAGAAAAGCTGTGCTCCTTACTGCAGTGAATGGGAGCCAAACAGCCTCGAAATGACTGTCATTCCCTACTTCTCCTCCTGAAAAGCTCTTCTTGATATTGACTGAATCAAAGAGGCGTCTCGGGGCAATTAAGTAAATTATGGCTTCGCAGAATTGTAGACTTGGTTGAGAAACTACGTTGTATGGATTCCTCCCTAATTACAAAGGGGGGCTGGACAGAAATAGCCCTTTCCTTTTCATCCTCAGCCTCGGTGTAGTCTACATGAAGCGGCGGTAAGCCTGGACTTAGCCCCCGTGATCGACCCGAGGACCGGGAGCCAGAGAGTTTATTTACATGCTTTACTCCGTATATATTTATACTCTTCCTTGGGAAAGGGTTTGGATTTAGCGAGATGAGAAAAGAAGATACAAGGTGGTGTATTGTTGATTTAATAAGGATACACGGGCATGGGATTAGAGGAAATTGATAGTCTCAAGGTATCATGCAGCCTTGACTTTAGGAAAAGAGGCCGGATTGAACCAAGGACTTTAGGAAGTCCATCACAAGCAGACTTCATGCTAAAATAAAACTTTGCAGACCATTTACATGCACAGAAACCTATATAACACACTACTACAGGAAAGGGAAACCCCCCCAAAAGCACAATAGGGCCTCTTTAAGGACTTTGGACGTGCCTTTGGTCTTGATCCCACCTCTGGTAGATTGGGCTCTTAAAAAGAAAAGTTCATGATGAGATTATTTGCAAGACTAATCAAGAACTGTCTCAAGACCAAACAAACCCACTGATTAATTTATTCGGCACTAATTCACGTTAATAATGAAATCAATACGTCCATTTGGAGTCACCAGCGCTTCGTTAAATAAAGCCTCTTCTAACAACACCCCCAAAAAATCAGGGAAAGGCTGTATGTAAAACGCCCCCCCCCACACCCCAAAAAAAGCAGGGCGCTAATCAACTGGTGCTGTCTCCATAGCAACGGCTCTCCCAAATCAAATGGTGGAGCAGCTAGTGTTGTAGCTGCTGCTGCTGGGTGGTGTCTGTCAAACACACAGTCATTACCTGCACCCTCGCCCCTTTGTGTCGCAGCAATCACAGCCTATTCACCGTCTGCAGAAAGCACGCCGCCTTTTTCTCCCCCAGAAAGTGATCGAGGCTGGATTTTTTGAAAGAAACGCAGCGTGAAGCTTTCCCCGTGACAAGTTCAGACTATTCTCCCCTTCCTCCACCTCCTCCTCGTCATTGATCGGGACTCCTTTCACCGTACAGAGCGCCTAGAATCAGGCCCAGGCCGGTCAAGTGAATAACAACCTCTGTCTCGCAATCAAGGGAGTCTGCTCCGTAATGACGCAAGAGACATCTTCATGACCAATATCTTCACTTATAGAGGAAGATTTAAATGGGGGCATTTGGGTTAGAAGGGGCTTCATCACTCCTTACTGTGCTGGCTGAAGGGACATAGAAGTAATTCATCCACTTCCTGATCCTTCATCTTCCACCAAAAGTACGAGGCAGTGCAAAAGTTCCAGTAACGCGTGTACAAGCTCAATTTTTCATCTGAGATTTGTCTTGTAATTTTTGCCTTGTTTCTGCTGTTTTCGGTATAATGAACAAGCCAGGCTTCTCTCCGACCCCATTCCTCATGCAAATCAAAGTTGGATCAATCTGGGATTGTCTGATGAACTAATTATGTGGTAATTGTTCTGGTCTAGACCACTGATCCATTGTATGAGAGCGGCCCTTTGTGTCTTTCCAGCTGATTGAGAACGATAATTGTGTTTTTTGATTGGCAGAGGGGCCATTTTGATCTCTCTTTTCTTCTTTGCCCCTGTACATTCACACCCTCCTCCCTCTCTGTCTAACCCACCCTCTATTCATCCGCCACTGAATGCTAAAGACATATCCATCCTGCTCGGTAAACGGTAAGCTGGTATGGAAACCTTTAAACAGGTTACAGAGGGTCAAGTGGTGAGGGGGGACTGCTATGCATTTGCAATTAAATCATTTGCATAACGTAATTGATCGGTCTATGGATTGTCATTCATTCTCCCATCTCTGCAGATGCATGATGGGAAGAGTTGGGATTAAACAAAACCTATAGTATAGTCAGCGTTGGAAAGTAACTCAATAGAAATACTGTATACTGCAGGATTGTTACTTTAAAGAGAGTATTTTAACACTGCAATAGTGCTTAACATGTGAGTACTTCTTCCATGCTTTACTTTAGTACACCAACTGAAGGGCCAGCTGACATGCATCCAGAGACACAGCTCAGTGTTTGTTATTCATCTTTGTCTATGCTCTCCTCAGTCATAATTACCCAGAATCCCCACAATTTGACCAGGGTCGCAACAGAACCCGAGCAGATCCCCTTTGAAGCAAGGCGAGCCAAAGCAAATGTCTGACCCTGTTGGAAAGGTAATGATAGCCCATAATGAGGTGGTGTTATTACAGTAAAGCCTACCCCTACCTTTTCACTCTTTGACCTTTGACCTCTGAGGCCACAACCCATCGGACGACCCCTCCCACTTGTAATAAAATCCAGGGTCCCTCAGCGGCAGCCATGATAAGTGCCATTCGAATTCTATGATAGGAAAGGAGGTTTCAAACTTCCTTTATAACCTCCTTTAGCGTAGGAACCACTGGACCTCCCTTGACGAAAGAAGAGGAGAAAATGCTGCCCCACAATGCCTTGCGGCCGCAGCATTTGCCGTCACACAACAGTCGGCCGTTCATGGAAACAACCGATTATGACCGAGAAATTATATCATGAACGTTACGGTGCTTATTAAGCATTTTAAAACGTATGTGGAAACTTTCATGACGTCCGCTGGTGCATCATAAACACGTCGGATAGTAAAAGTGCAGTCGGATTCTCAAAGCACCGCAGTCTCTTCTCCTAAGTCCTTTTGAATTCTCCTATCCACTATTCCTTAACCCCGTGACGTTTCACACAGAGGTCAAGGGATAGACGATGGGGATAGACGATAGGAGCTGATTTTTTGACTATTCGAACCGCAACCCAGGTTTCTTCTTGCTGTAGTGTTACCTAGCATAGCCTATAGGGCTTGTTATGCATCACAACAGAGCCGGCCAGCTGACCAATCAGAGCAGACTGGGCTCTGGTTTCAGACAGAGGGTGAAAAGAGGTGTTGCAGCACATGAGAAAAATAAAGCTCTTTTTGAACATTAAAGCATGTAAACATGTCACAGTAGAACCTGGAAATGAGACAGTAGGGTTTAAAGTCTTTGTTGTGGGAAAACAAGCAGGTTTGAAGAGCCAGATTTGCCACTGAACAGTTTCATTAAAACAACTTGTTATCAGTAGTTGGAATTGAGTCGTACCCTAAACCATATATATATATAACATCCGCAGATTAAAGATCTACACAGCTATACCTCACCTGGTAACTATTTGATTGAACTGTCCCTTTAAAAGCAGAAACACATAAACTACAGTATGTAATTGAGGTTATACAGAACTGCTGTAAATAGAAATGTTCTCTTGGTGAAATTACCGGGTTGAATAAGCACAGAAGAAAAGTTCACGGATGAGCCCCTGGATGTCCGTCAGATTGAAAAGCGGGACATTTACGAGAGTAAAAGGTGCAATTTTAGAGCCATTAAACTATCCAGACATGCACGCTGCCCCCTCTCCTCTGCTCTCTCTTACATTTCCCCTGTAAGCACTTAAGTCGCACTCACCCCCCTCCCCACGTCACCTTTCCCAACCATTGCCAATGCCTTGTTTGCTTTTGTTGCAAATGTATCCCCATAATTGTCCAAATCAATGTTTAGCAGTCCCTCTCGCTGTGATTAGGCGGGAACATTAGGTTGTGCAGCAGTTTCCATGGTTTCAAGGCAGCGGATTGCTAAAAAAAAATCTCCTGTGAAGCCAGACACCGGCACGGTATAATGAACTTATATTAAAGCAACTTTTGTCTCAATGTAGATTTTAATTACCCGGCGATTGTCTCTGACAGGAGGAACGAGGTGGAGAAAAGAGACAGAGAACAAGCGAGGTGCTGAAAGAATGGGAAAATAGGGTTTATGTGCCACAGCGCTAATTTGATCCATTAGGGGATGTGTGTGTGTAAGAGTGTGTGATGTGCTACCTGCCTAGTGAATATAAAGTCTCATTCTCACCCGTCAAGGAGCAGAGTGCAAAGAATCGTGTCTTGTTAAACTCCCGGTTTCAGCTGAGAAAAATCTAATTAGCCTAATTAGGCGTGTGCAACAGTCAGAGATGGAAAGGCTTCTCCGATGTGAAAAGAAAAGCGAGACATTCTTTTCTTCCTTGACGAGAGTGTGAAAATATGCGTTGATGAAATCGACAAATCCACATCCTAACCCTTGAGCCTGATTCCTTCCTTTTGAACCTGCCTTTCTAAGTGTTTAATGCTGCTCCTGCTGATTTAATAAATCTGGTTATGTGCCAAAGGAGCTGCTCCCAAAGTAGATGATTAACAAAGAGCTTTACTCATCCGCTTGTGTAACAAGATACATTCAGGCTGCTCCTGGCACTTCAACAACAGCCGAGCGCTCGATCAAAGAGCAGAATACGTGTCTTCAAATAAATGCATGACGTTTAACAAGCTAGGGTTTTGTATCCAAAAATATCACACACACACAGTGGAAATCCTTCTATATGTGGAAAGGTTTTATAAGAAATCCAGTGGGATGTTTTCAGCTCATGCATATAGTCTTATTCTAAAGGCCCGCAGCAGAATGGAGGCCATGCAAATCAAATAGAATATATGCAATACAGAGTCAGCACAAAGGCCATCTTCTGTGTTGTTTTTGGTTGTGTGCAGTGTGCAGCAGGGCGCTCCAGACAGGTTAAACACTCCACTGAACTCAGCTTGAACTGCTGCTGAGCCCTGGTTTTGTCCACGCTGGGGTTAACACTGAAAGCTGGGTATTTCCTGGGTCACTTGTCCAATATGTAAGAGATCACTTCCAGCAGACTCTAGACATGTTCCCCTGAGTGAGAGTAGACGTGCTCATACTGTATCTCTAACTGCCGTCTTTCAATACTGTATATTCATGTTGGATTATACGATTAAAGAACAGGGAATAGCCCAACTTCCTCTCATATTTACAATTCTGCACACTTCTCCTTTTACTGTAAATTGAAAGGAAGTGGACTGCCGACTGTGTTTGGCAAATATCCCCTTTAGTTGTAGAAATGCTATAAGCTCTAAGGTACAATGCGCACCTCCATAGATCATGGCTGCTTTGAATAACTTCAAAGAACTTTCGGGACCCCCTTGAAAACGAGATGGTTCATCTCAAGGGGTTTATCCCAATGAATAACATTTCTATATAATAACTGTGTTTATTCCAGACAACAATTTGGGCAACTTTGGCAGCACTTGTGATTCACAGGCGAGCGTCTTTCGCTTTTCAATTGGAGCTTTTCAGCAGTTTCCCACAAAAGAAATGCAATTTTGCAGCATGAATATTACACCTGAAAGAAATCCTCTAGCTGAAATATTTTGTGATTGCAAACACTATCTCCTGCCACTTGCACACACACTAGCAGAGTGAGAGCTGCTTTTTGTGAGGAATCCTCGCTACTGATTCCAGGCCTGTAATTGTAAGCAGCGCAGCAGGAAGTGAAGCAAGTCCCTGCTATTGACCAGCCTCAGTATCACACTGAGCTAAAACACAGGGGTGGTGGCACTGCCGCTGGGAACATGTCAATTTTGCTCTTTAGAAAAGGGGCACTGCTTGAAGACTGAAAGCAAATCAACACAGCTATCGACCCAGACAACCCAACCCTGTAAATTGCACTCAGAGTGCTGAACAAAACAACAAAAAGCATCACTGGGATTTTATTGACGGCCAACACTTTAGCGCGCCTTACTTCTAGACGAGGGTAAGATTGAAAATAATCAAAAGAAAGGCTTGAAAGAGCAATCAAACGCCTACAATAATGCAACGTTATAACAGCGTTTTATACACTATGTATGTGTGTATGTGTCAAGATCTGTCTGTGTTGTGTTTTGTCTTGTTTAGATCTGTCTGTGGTTCCCTGTCGTTAGTTTCCCTGGTGTGTCTAATTTACCCGATTGTGTTCACCTGGTGTCCCTGTGTTTTCTCCTCCCTCCTCACCTGTGTCTTGTTTCTGTGATTAGTCTTGTGTGTATTTAAGTTCTGGTTTGTCTGTCTGTCTTTGTCGGTTCGTCTTGTGTTATGACGTGGTCTTCGGTGAGTGTTCTGTTCTGTCTTAGTGAATAGTTTAGCCTTGAAATAAAGGAGTTATTTTTGACACTTTAATCTGCATTTGGGTCCTGCTTCCTGCACACACCGTAACAATATGTATGTGTGCATATATGTGTGTATGTGTATATGTCAATCAACAGGTAAAGCCGATTAATAATAATGCATACAAATGATAATTATTGCAGATTATAGATTATAAATAAATCATTTAGGGACAAGGGGGTGAGATTAAATAAATTATACTTCTTCTCACTCCTTTTCGAACACTAGATGTGGCACTGTTTATGTTGCTAATGCTGTTGTAAATGTAATTTTGTTTTGATTTCTCTTACTTGACTATGCACTGCAACATTTGTTTTGTAATTATTTATTTTACTTGTTCGAAATAAATGTATCAATCTCGAAGTGTGACTCTTGGAAAGTCCTGCCCCATGTTGCTCAACACCACTACAGGTGAAGGCGTGGTATACTGCTCTGTAGATAGAGGAAGTGACATCGTGTTGTGAAAACACTGCAGCGAGGCCTTGTTGTCAAACTCGTCTGCTCTCAGGACAGACAAGCTCCGTTTTTCCTGGGAACAGAATCAAATCAAATTCTCAACGTGCAGCATTATGACACTGACATCTTTCACGTGTTGCAACGTGAAGGCCTCCGTCATGAAGAGCGCAACGCACTGTATTGTTTTTCCCAGGCATGAATGGGAGCTGTGCAGATAGGCAGGAGCCACCTTGAGCAAACAGACACGTTTCTCTGTGAGGTCCTTGGGGAAAAGTACAGTATGTTGGTTTGGCACAAAATATGAACCTGAAAACGGGCATCATAGGGCCTCTTTAAATGCATGACATTTTATATAACTGCGATACATTCTGGTTATGGACCTGTGTTGTCCTACCTGTCTGTAACTGCAAAATGCCGAGTGGAGAGTGTTTGTTCTTCCAAGGACTGCGAAAGTAGGCTACATACACAATCAGGCCTCTCCAACACTATCCAAAATATTGTTTCCAGCCTCTACCCCCGCTATTCCAGAGAATACATGTAGGTGCAGTTTACTGCTGCCATTTGACATGATTTCAGGGTTAGAGAAGTCCTCCAAACTTTCAACATTTCAATCAGCAATCTCTCACCGGCACTCATAGAGGCTGAAGTGCAAAGTCGCAAAGTGCAGCTTCAAGGAAGGGACTTAAATATGTAATTTTATAACCTGCGGGTGAGCATGGAAAGTTTGAGGGACCAACTTTTTACCGACAACAATTGAAGCTGTCGGAGAGCGTTTTATTAACCAACAGTTTGGACTATGGATATTTTGTAAAGGACAGGAAACAGAGAGCTTAAAACAATAGTTAGGGATTTATTAATGTTGTATGGAAACACACATGTTCCACTGAGTGCAGCCAAGTGCTGAGCAACAACAGCGACTGATGAGTCAGCCGCTGTCATTATCACGCTGCGGGGGAAACAACAAGCATCTCAATGGCTCTGCAAATACACTGTTAAACCAGGTATGACATTATGTTCTCTCTTAAAAACCAGAGCCCTGCATGGGATTATGGACAAAGTCGCTGTAGGATTGGCTAATTATGGATCATTTGTGCTCTCTGTTTGCTTTCTATTCTCACTCCTCTCACACACTCACCTTGTTTGTGAGAGGAGTGAGATGAAACAGGGCGCTAAAGAGGCTGTCATTGTCACGTTCCGTACATTTCAGGTGAATTACAGTCGCAGTGGAAATAATTGCCTGTCCCAATTATGAATCCATCTGCCGCGGTGGCTTTCTAGTTTGATGGGGAGGACATTCCCGAGAGCAAAAACGAAACAATGTGCGGGAATAAGGCAAGGGAGCGTGTCAGTGGCCATTAATATCCATACAGGCAATTTCACAGAACACCTAATGACATAAAATGACAGACAAATGGTAAGGTAATTAGTGTGTGTGATGTGTTAGCAGAGGTGTCTGTGAGCACAGGGGCATTCGAGTAGAAAAAGATTTGGGATCATATAAACCTCTGCAAGCACATGTGGACAGATGAACTCAATTTTTTTTTAAATAATATGATTTTACAGGATTATGTAGATAAAAAATATGGCATCAAGGAAAGTATTATAAATTAATCATGTAAAATACCCTTTTTTAAATTAGTTGAAAGTCAGTGATTTTAATATGGCATTCCACAATACTTGTAATTCCTTAACACATTATTTGTTGTACTAATTTCATGTATTATTACATTTGTTCAAATGCAAAAATGTCCTTATTATATGTCAATAAAATGAATAAAATACAACCACTAAAGAAATTCATAAACTGAGGGAACAAGGGCAAAAGCAGGTATAGTAGAAAACATGTAATTTAGTTTAATTAAAAATGTGTTTTTGATTTGTCATACATTATTTTGTATTAAAACTACATTACATATATAGTGTTGTTTTAATGAATGATAAAACTAAACTATAATACAATAACGGTACAAGTTCAGTTGCTTTAATAACAAGGGTGGTGGAGTGTCACTGGGGAATGTAGTTTCCTGGATTTCCAGTGGCTGTGATTTCTTCCGGGTTCCTCGCTCAGTTTGTTTTGCTCGCAGCGCACGGCTCAACATGACAGAAAGTCACACTCGAGTTTTATCCCAAATACAAGGAGTCAAATAAGATGTAAACTCGGATTTTAAACACACGTTTTGCTCGGATAAAGGCGGACTCGAGACACCGGGATATCATCCTGAACCGAGACACCTGTTGCTCCAGTTTCTACTGACAGGTGTCACTTTCCTCGAGCAAGGAGCAGGTTGAAAGACTACCGAAACTTGGATTAATTTCTTAATATATTTTCTAAATCACATTTGCAGGCATTATGAAGGTGACGGTAACTTTTGGGGACACCTCGGTGGTGGTTCCCTGTAAAGCTGGGTGGAACGTGCGGGATTTAACCGAGCAAGCAACGAGGAGATACTGCAGAGTTGTGGAGCAGGTAAACACACCTTTACACTCACCTAACATGTCCTCTTGGCTTTCTCTTCACTCCATGTTGCTGTATTGCGACATAAAATACTCTTTCTTAGCTAACGTTAGCTCCCATAACCCTGCTCAGGTGTGTGTCATGTGATCAGTGTGGTTATTTTAATAATATTGGAGCTAGCTACTAGCTTAAATTAGCACCCAATATTCTTTGCTTTAAGATTGAGATAATTACTTACTTTGTTCCTAAACTTAAACTTGTCATCATAAGTTATAAACTTATCATTTAATGAGTTTATATAAGTATCATTTTGCATGTTTTAAACAACCACACATTAGAAAACTATAACAGAAGATGCCTCAATTGACCAGAATGCAATGCAGCTGCTGTCAATTGTCACATCTGGTAGAAAACAAAGCATGAATGCAACCAAGCGTACTGTAACCTATGACTGTAACACACATGGATGCACTGGGTTCATACCTGTTCTGATGGGAGTTGAAAGGAGTTCTGGGAAATGTAGGATAATGCACTGATCACCTAATGTTAATAACTGCTGGTGCAATAAGTGTTTTGAATGTCCCACACATACACAAAGATGTGCACCTCCAGCTCCCTGATGCTGCAATCACTACAACATTAATCATCCTGCCGAACTGACCTTTTATTAATCAGCCGCCTTGTATGTGCATGCTGTCCCAGTGTGATAGGGTGCTGATGTGTCTCTGTGAGGATGTGCTGTCCACCTGTACAATAGCTCGCTGTTTAAGCCCCAGTATCTCGGCGGGCAGGTGGAAGTTTACTGTTTGATGTCCTCAATGTGGGCCCAGTTGAGGATGTGCGCTGCGGACAGCAGGCTTTGTCCTGTGAGTGATTGGGAATTAGGATTGGTGACAGGTCCGGGTCTTATCGGTTGGCTGGTCCCCATCTCGTCCTCTCCCTCTCCGCCAAGGAATGGAAGGCCCGATTGGGTGGCTGTATGGCTGGATGGATTGCCTCCTCACACTCCTAGAAAACCACACACACATGGAGGAGCTCATGGTGCTCGCTGTCCCCTGAGCTGTCACGTCTCTGCTTCACTGACAGCCATGCCCACTCGTTGATCCTCAGCCAGACACGCTGCGATGCACAAGCCCAAGTAGGCCAAATGTGGGAGCCTGATTAAAATGCACCGGGGCCCTTGATTGCTTTTCACGGAGCATGTTAATTAGGAGCCCCTGACTCAGCAGTTTGGTGCCTTCTCTTAATAGAGGATCATGAGGACCGTCCAGCTGTGGAGCTGCCAGAAAGAACCAAATAGATTCGACCTGCCAGCAGAATCCACTTAGCGCCCACATTAGCCACATATTTCTCCACTCTCTGCTCACCGCTGACAGCAGGGACAGTGTCAAAAACCTGGGTGTAATCACCGGGAATGTGTGTTTGTGAGTGTTGGTTTATAACCGTGCGCATAGGGAACAGGATTGTACATTTCAGCACTGGAATGAACACCTTCGTAATTAGCAGTTTTTTTAATTTGATCTCAGCTATGTGACTAGTACATGTTCACATGCTATTGTTAAAAAATCAAAGCCTCTGCATACAGCAAATTAGGCTATGGCTCGTTATACAGATGGATTTGTAAAATATAATAATAATAATCCTTATATTTATTAAAAAAGATGGACTTTTATTAATCCCTCGTGGGGAAATAGTTTCTCTGCATTTGACCCATCCTAGTGTTAGGAGCAGTGGGCTGCCATTTTGAACGGCGCCCGGGAGCCGTGTGGTGCCTTGCTCAGGGACACCTCGTAGCACTTGGTCTTGCCGGGACTTGAACTGGTGACCTTCCAGTTACCAAGCCAAGCCCCTATCGACTTCGCCCCCCCCCCATTATAGCGCTTTATCAATGACTCTCAATGCGCTTTACAAATACATGTAATGGTCATCTACTGTGGACAATACCCACAGGAGCAAATTCGGGTGAAGTGTCTTGCCCAAGGACACAACGGCCTGACGCAGTGGGGCGGGAGCGAGTTTCGAACTGGAGTTCCCCAACGCCCCCTTGATCTGATGATCAAACGCACAGACCACTGCGCCACCCGTCCCCAAATATGAGCGTACATGATATAATGATGGTAATGAAAGATGTCAAAAATAGTTTAATTATTTGTTCACTGCTGATTGTGGAAGTTGTGTAAAGATTTGCAACAGAGGTGCTAAGTTATAGTTTGATTTTAAACTATGACCTGTAATCCATATACATCAATATAGTTCATCTGTTTCCCATTACATGTTTAGTTTATAAATTGCCGGAATATAACGAACTTCTGTCAGACGTAATACGAAACCCAAAATATATGAAAATGTTCCCATTTGTGACACTGAACCCAGCAAATGTTAATTTTTTAATTTTTTAATTTAGCCTTTATTTATACAGGTGTAGATCTCATTGAGACACAAGGTCTCATTTTCAAGAGAGACCTGTCAGTGGTAACACTACCACACACAGTTACAGACAGACAGGACACTAAACACAGAGGCAACACTAAAATACAACATCGTAAAAAAGTAGTCATTAAAATCCATATACAGTAGTCAGATATAGCAGGTGCAAACACCCACAGATGATTTCTCCAGCTTTTTAAAAATGAGTTTAAAATCCGTGATGGGTATCAAAGTGGTCAGCTTAAGTTCCTGCTGAAGTGTGCTCCAGGTCGAGGGGGCAGAGTATGATATGGCTTTTTCCCCAAGCACCGTGCGTACTGAGGGGACGGACAGAGTGATGTAATGTTGAGATCTTAGTCTATAGCTGTACTGTTTGTGTGATATGTAAGTGGATATGTAGAGGGGCAGCAGTCCAAGCATAGCGGTATAGATGAGTTTGTACCAGTGCAGTGATCTGCGCATTGATAATGATGTCCAGTTGACTAAAGCCTTTCTGCTTGATAAATGATACACTTTCAAGTTGTTGTGGATGTATTCTGACACATCATTTCAGCCATCTTCCTCTAAACTGCGATAACGTTAATGGTGAACAGTTGCAGGAGAGGAGAAGCGGAACAACAGCCTGGGGGACCAGCATGCACTGTGAGAGTTGTGCATTCTCAGCTGGACGTATCTGTATCTGTCTCATGGTCACTCTGTGCAGATTAAGCCCCTATATACCAACTCGGTGTTGGCACCTGACAGCGCATTATACTATATGACAGCACTTTCTGTGTTTGTGGGAGTGCGAGGAGAGGAGTGGTCCGCTGTGTATGCAACTCAGAACTCATCTAGTAAAAAGCAATTGTAACTGTTCGAACTTGCTGTTTCTCGTCCTGATGTGGTTTCATTCTGTTTTAGACCTGGCTGTTAAATGATATCGTGTCAACTATAGAAGGACAATTCAGTAATCTTAATGGCTACAGAGCAGCATCCTCAGACCAGAAGGCGTTCACTGTTTAGCTAAAGGGCAGCTGGACAGATTCCTGCTGGTCTGTGACTTTAAACGTGGCAGACATCATGGCAGTGAAAAGCAGATGTTATTGTGAGCAGTTCTCCTTTACAGAGGACAAACATTCGTAGTTAATGCTATCCATGCGGACAGCTCGTTAACAAAACAGTAGAACATCCAGCATTTGAAAGAAGTATGTTAACATAGTAAGGCTGACTATTTTCCAGATTAATCGATTACTTTATTGTCAATAAACAGTCAGAAATGTGTGAAGACATTGGGACCAGTGTTTCTAAAAGCCTTAGATTACATCCCTGAGTGTCTTGATTGGTCTATTCATCAACTATATTCATGTGTACATGATAAAGGAGTGAAGAAACCAGAACATATTCACATTTAAGAAGCTGGCATCAGATATTTTGAAAATGTTCTTCTTAAGAAATGACTCAAGCAGCTGCAATTGCATTTAATAAGATATCATACTGTACATCCGATTGGTCCTTAAATCATTTGTTATATACAATTGATGTTAAGTTATTGTTGGCACTTGATAGTAGAACGTGAGTAAGGTCGATGTCTTCCTTTCCTTTCACTCAGACCAACTATTAAACGTTTATTAAAGACATTACATCTCGGTCGCGGCTGAATCCCCTCCGTCCTCCTGCAGCTGTTTAATTACACATTCTTCTAAGGATCAAAGTGTGAAACACCAGCGCCACAGCCCCTCTGCATTTAGCTCCACTCATCGCTCCACTGTTCTCGAGTGGTGTCATGTTTGTTCACCAGAGAGGGGGGAGAAGAAGAACAGATATGTCTTTGAATGGTGGGGGGGCTTAATGGTGTAATTTACTCCTCTGACTGTCACGGTAATTCTCCTCAGAGTTGACGGACGGACTCCTTTTGTTTTTTATGTCATGGGAAGACACATTGAGGGACGTTATATATAGATGACTTTCCTTCATACATTCATCCCTTTTCATCAGCAGGTAGAAAGAGAGTGTATGCCAGAGGTGATGCTAATTAACACGTCAGCATTGTTTTTGTTTTAATCCGAAATATACGAAAATACCTCTTATTTCATTAAGGTGTGTGTGTGTGTGTCAGTGCTGCCACAAAAGAGCCAATTACCACGCTTTCACACACTCTCACACATACTGTTGCAGTGAGAAAGAGGAATGCAGGCAGTCGTTCAGGTCGGACCAGTTTTTCTGGCGAGGTGTAAATACTTTGTAGCTACATGTGTGCTCCACCGGTTTCAACGTCTCCATCCGCCCCTTAAGTCATCAGTATAAGAAATAAAGCAACAAAAGTTCACAGTTTTGAATTGAGTTCTTTCAGTGATGTCACAATCCTGAATCTAATAAGGTTTGTCTGTTCAAGTCAGATCAGTTTAAAGCTTATTGTTTTATTTTCAAAGGTTGTGTAGCTACCTATCTGAATCTGCATTTCAAGACGCTACAGGTGACTCCTTGCTTGGAAAATGTAAAATAAGTAAAGCTTATAAAACAGCCTCTTTAGGGAGAATCAAAGCGATAAAAAAAGCCATTTAGACTATTATTTTCTGCCTTCCTTACCTGAGACTCCCTGTGACATATCTACCTATCAAATGTTCCCTCTGAGATCTACAGTATAACTGTGTATTAACACCTCGTGTGAAGATGGTATTACCCAGATAATGTTTTCAGAAATTGGTGCTAATTTACTGTAGCTAACTTTTATCTGAGTGTTAAACCTTCAAGAAGAAAGCCATCATGGAGCTGTGTCTCTTTATAATCCTTCTTCGTCAGGCCCTTACTAATTTCCCCTTGACAGATTTTCCAGGGAGAGGATGCCCTTGGCTCCAGATCTTTGTAGTAATCTTCAAATCAACCTGCTGTAGCATTGTGTGAAATCTGCTGTTTGCGGCTCTATCTCTCCCAGCTCTGGCATCCTGACCTCTTCTGAAGAAAGGGAGGCTCTGGCTTTATTCCTGTGATTGAAATCCCAGACTCTCCAAACCATTTGTTTTTAGAGAATGGCCCATTGTGAAAGGCAAACACCCTTTTAATTTCGTGTGCCCCAAAATTCACATTGGGAAGCAGCGAAGCAAGATGGAGCCCATTGACGGCGTCTCTTCTCAGTGACACAGCAGGCGCTTCTCGCTGGGTCTCGGCCAAACTCATTCCACTCCTCCGAGGCTTACACCCTCTATAGCTGTTAATCTAGCTGCTAATGCAGTCTTGTGTTGCCGCGGACAGATTGCTTATTGGTATGGGCAGATCCTAATGGGCCATTCTCTCCTGCACACATTGTCAAAGATTAATTTTCTTAATCTAGAAATAGCTTTAATAGAAATTGTGCGGCCGATCCAGCAGGTTGGAATATCATTCAGTTTCTCTTCATATTTGATCACGCTAAAGTGTAATATCTCTTGGAGATCTGCATAGCAACTGAAACAATAGACTCCAGCAAAAAAGGGGAAGATGGTATTGTTCATGGACTTCTCTGTCGGTTTTGCACACAGATTTCAGCTCAGTCAAAAGTCCTTGTTCGCTCTGACAATGTGTGGAGAGTGAGGCCGGGGTACTTCCTGTTCTGCGGGGTGTGTTCACTGACCTCTGTCTGCACGGTGACAGTGAAACTGGCCAGGAATGTGCCCACCACCGCTCCCCACGGAGCAGCAGAACTGGACACGGTCCTCTCCTCCCTCTCACACTCCTGTAAACGCCATGTTGTGCATGTGCGGTGTAATGTAGGTCATCTGTTGCTCTACCTGCCAAACAAACAGGGGAACCTGGACCTATGTGTGGTTATTATGTTGACTGACTGTCAAGTTATTTTTTACCGTGTGCTATAGTGAAAACAAACTAACATCATAGGTGTGAAAAAAATCTGCAGAAGTGAATCACATGGATCAGACATTTCTTAGTATTGTTTATGTGAAGTAAATGTACTTAGTTACTGTGACCTACTGTACTGTATAGCAATAATAAATACCTTTTTAGAGTAGATTACATGTATGTAGCATGTTGCCAAGGCATTGCACATGAGTTCAAATATAATGAAATACAAATAAAGTAAATATATTCATATCAATACTAGAAGGATATATGTCTATAGTGTATCTCTAGAAAATATAATATAAAATATGTTAATGTCCTTTTGTTATTTGTGGTCTGGATGAATGTTTTTTTGCCACATTTGGACTCCAACTCAGATATCATTGATTCTTGTAGTTCATTTCATAATTAAATCCGTTATGTTGGCAATTCAACATTTTTTGTCGAGCCTGACGGCGTTTCTAATCCTTGCTACGTTTGTGTGCAGCATGGGGAGAGTGAAGTGAGGACGCACCACCTGGAGTACATGGAGGGAGGAATCCTGGACATGGACGACCTGCTGAATGATCTGGTGGAGGACAGAGACAAGGTGAGGAGGACTCCGTGTGCTAGCAGGAAGCACTATACTTGTATTATGAATATTGTGGAGCAGGAGAGATATCCCCGCCTAGAAATGTTTTTTACAGACTCACCAAAACATATTTGTTTAGTACAGATCCTCTTAAAAATCAAACCATAATATTGTACTATATTTTGTAATCATAATGACACTTGTGATTAGAACATTTCAAATCCCTTCCAATCTTGTGAGTCTTATTGCAATCTCAGTCAAAATGATCTCTTTTTCTAAATTGGGTTGCCACAATTTGTCAAAACACTGCAAAGTTAACTTTTGTATCCGGTTCATCTACGCTCTCTCAGACGTGTTGACATCTGACAGACAGCAGCGTCTCATGGTTGGACAGCTTAGCATAACAACGTGCGCTGCGATGCGGATGGCAAGCTGTTTCTTGATTGTTCTTACCTGCTATGAGGCACGCTAAATTACAGCACAGAATCTGTCATTCTTAGCCTGAGTCTGCTAGCGGATTTATATTGACTCCGCTTGTAAAGTCTCCAGCCTGGCAGCATGACAGGATGTCCAATAAACACGTTAGTAGCAAATCCAAACCTTGTTAGCTTGTCACTGGCTGTTTGGACTCAGCTAAACACCAAATGGAACAAAGTAGCTTTTGGTAACTGAAAAAAAAAGGATTGGGTTTGATTGCAGCTTGCTTTGCTCCGCCTGGTAAGAAAATTAACTTATTTTTTCTCCACTGCTTCCCTCTGGTTCTTCAGAAAGCAAGAGTGTGAGTGGTGACGGCGCTGTGTGATTTAGCTGTCATGTTCATTTTTACCGAGATACTTGAAAGAGCACCATTTCAGATTTAAAACAAATCAAGAGAAGGGGAAGTTCTGCGAAAAAGCACTGATGTCTCTTTACAAAACTAGGTTGGGAGTTGAAGTTCATTATACACACACACACACACACCATTTCTATAAAGAGCCAATTTCATTCCTCTTGCTAATTTCCCATAATGCATTCATAAGATGTGCTAATAAACTGCCAGAAATCCATATTCATAAGCCCAGGGCGAATGATGAATTATCAACACTTAGTCAGCAAGAAGGCCAAATGAAATGGAAATGGAATATTCAGCCGCCTCTAGCACGCAATAACAATTGGTGTTTTAAGCCGCATGAACAATAGTGTTGTGTGTGTGTGGGTGTGTTTATGAGTGTGCATGTAAGACTCTTTCTGAAAAAGGGGACATGACTAAATAATAGATGTGTAAAATCTTCAACGGTGGAGAAAAAAATAGTTTTTTGCAATCACACAGAACAGAAGCTCTATTTTCTGGGATGCTGGAAATATAATCATGAGATCTTCGTCCTATTTGTGCATTGGAGGAGATTTTAATGACTAATTTCTCCCCGACCCAGGCCTGCTTTCTCTCAGCAGTGATGATGAAGTGTCACAGATCAAATCCCGCTCCGGCATTGGATCAAATTCCCTTCCTAACAAGTAACCCCGACGTCGGCTCTGTTTCTCTTGCAGCGGTGTTTTTGTTCTTTAACCAAGCAGTCTCATTTACCTTTTTGTTTCTTTACTCGCTCCGCTTCTTCACCCAATTCTCCAAACGCCCTCCCCGCCCGCTTTCATCTCACTCCTCATTTTATCCTTTTGTTTTTCCTACGCTGATGAAAAGATAGCAGACGGAATAGGACGAGCGCACGTGATCCCTGCCGATTTATCTCCAGTGTCGGGCTCTCGTAGATTAATGAGCTGTGCCTGGCATTCTTGATTAGTCCAACTTCCCTTTGTTTGTCTACGTTTTTATTCCCCCCGCAGCACCGATTCTATCTGCAGTGTGTTTTTTTCCTTTTTTGTTCTGTTATTGTGGCCGACGCTGTTCCACCATCAATCATACAGGAGTGGTCCCATTGTGAGGGCCCTCCACCGCACAGCATGGGCCCTGTGTTAGCCGCGGATGCTAATGAGAGATAATGGTGAGCTATTTGTACGCCTAGTGGTTAGCTTAGCCGCGAGTTATCTGGGCCAGCCCACGACCGTTATTACACACACACACACACACACACACACACACACACACACACACACACACACACACACACACACACACACACACACACACACACACACACACACACACACACACACACACACACACACACACACACACACACACACACACACACACACACACACACACACGCACCTCTGTCCTCCACAGGCAGACGTGTAGCGTAACATGTTAGCTTCAACGGAAGGGGCGCCACTGGTGGTTGATGAGGGCAGAGATGGAGGGGCGGGTTGTGATTTGATTACAGTTCTGCCCCCTGCATCTGCACACACACACACACACACCAACGTGCACACACACTGCGTTCATTAGCACCCCGTCTCGAGACACCGGCCACCAGCCTCCTCATAAATATTAATATAAATCTGATGAATGTGAAGAAGGCCATGGGGTGTTGGCTAAGGTGTGCACACAACACACACAACACACACAGTATAAAGAGAGCAGGGCACGCTTCAGTCAATTATACTCTCCTCTACTTTGACCCTTTACTCAGGGTGTGTTATAGATACATGTTAGTGTGTGTGTGGCCTGCAGCTCTCAGAAGGCAGTTGGAGTCATTGACCTGTCAGAAACCCCACTACTTTAATGGTGAGGAGAAGTGGGCAGACACAACAGCTAATAGATCTCATCCCCTTTTTGTCACGCTGTTTCGGTCAAATCGCTGTAGTCTAGAGACGAGTTAACCTGCTGTGTCCTCCGTCAGTACATCTCTGTGTTTTTCCACACACCGCCATCATGGACTAGAATGTAGGGACAGGGAATAAAGGATCCGCGATGAATGAAAACACTCACATTAAGATGATCGTAGGGAACTTCAATTTTTGGGATATCTGTGAAAAACAGAATTCTGAGAAACAAACTGGCTCTTATCCTCTTCTGTATGTATCTTTGATGCAATTTAAATATTAGTTTATTGACAAAACATTGGGTTGAACGAGTCCAGTGAGATTCAGATTGCATTAGATTGAGTGCCATTTTTAAGACTTTTTCATAATATTTTCATAATGATGAGATAATAACATCAATCCCAATTATTTCATGTCCCATGCCTTTTTGTATGTAATAGTAGTGTGAGTGATATGTCCTTGGTGATATTAAATATACAGGATTTTTGCATGAGTTCGACGAATTATGTAGATTTCTCAGGTATTATTTCTGCTAAAATCCCACATTTCCATCTGTTGTTTTTACCTATTCTTCTCTTGTCTCGCCCTCGCCCCCCCCCGTCTCTTTCGCTCTCCCGCTTTTCAAAAGGAGTTATTAACAGATGTAGTGCTTTACCTTTTCACATCGGCCCATTTACCGCGACCAGAGCTGTCACTCTCTCCCATTCACAGTCCTTTGGGATCCTGCATTAGCCGCGGCCATTACTTCCAAACCTCTCCAGCGCACACAGGAGCTGTCAGGTGGGCTGTCTAATGCAAGCATGCCATTAACATCAACTTAAAACCAGCTTTCGAATGCCGAGCCCTCCCTTATTCATCGCTGCTGTGCTCTTTGGAGAGTTTTTGCACTGAAACTCCACATAGATGGTGTTTGATACTCCTTTCACCCTCATGCAGCTGAAATTTGAATATTTAACACGTGTGAGAGTCCTCTCTCGTCACACCGGGCTCTTCCAGACTGGGAATTAAAGTCGGGAGCATAACATCTCCTCATAAGTGGACTGTCACTCCTCATTCCACACACACACACACACACACACACACACACACACACACACACACACACACACACATGGACCTTGTTTTCCAAAGGGGGGAAAATAACACTTAGAAAAAGTCAACCTTCCATCCCATGCAGCCAAACGAGAAATCTAATTTCATGGGAAATGTAATGGATAGAATAACTGGAATGATTTCCTCCATCTCTCTTTAATTAGCCCCTTTTTAATCACTGAGCCTAAGTGAATATCCCGTGCAGTGTCTGGCAGCTGGAACGGCTACTTTGTTATAATCATTTTTCTTTCTTATGAAATAGTTTTGATTAGTGGCGATTCGCTATGAATGTACATTTAACGCCCAGCAGCCTGCAAAACAACGTGAGCATGATGATCGAGAAACTCTCCCTTCTGTCTGTCTTTGTCCCAGTAACAAACAATATTGTGTCTTCTTGATAAACATTTAAAAAGTGCCAATACATGAATATGATTAAAATGGTTCTTAATTACAAAAGATGTCAGGACTCAGGAATAGATATTGCTTTAAAAATAATCAGGAAAAAGCCATGCTCTTTTTTACAATAATTAACGTAATATGTACAATCAGATATATGATGGAGTATTTGCATTAGTATGCGGATATCTATATTACGGATATACGGACAACATTTTACTCCAGGATGCTGATCTGGCTTTGAAATGTCAACGCTTGATTGCGAAGACATCTCCCATCATCCATCTCTCCTGCGTGCTTACATGTCAGGGTGGAGCACGCAGAGCCGAAAAAGAGAGATGAATCCGTCACATGGAAAGATGTTATGATATTTGCGCTCCTGACCATCTTTCACATCCTTTGAAGAGGAAATGACACCTCTTTGAATAATGACCCTATTTAGTTTATGTTACTCAAACTAAGGCATGTGAAATTGGCACTGCAACACTTTTCAAACTTCTGTATGTAAAGTTTTTCACTTTTTTCTTTACACAAAGTAACGCGATGCATATTGGTAGGGAACAATATATCCTAACATAACTGTACTCAACCTCTCCACCCTGTGCTCGCTCAAGTTGGCACAGCGTTACAAATGTGCCACAAAACCAACCAATCGGAGAACTCAAGGAGGTCCATTCTGACTGGCTTATTTCAGTTAATATGCGTTTTAGGACATATTAAGTACAATGTGATTTTCTGGATTCTTTCCCCCCATTCTGTCTCTCATAGTTGAAGTGTACCTAGGATGAAAATTACAGGCCTCTCATCTTTTTAAGTGGGAGAACTTGCACAATTGGTGGCTGACTAAATACTTTTTTGCCCCACTGTATCCTAACATAACTGTAAGTCTTTCAAAAACACCAAACATGGCCTTGGGAAGTCCAGTGAAATAAAGCTGCAGTAGTTTTTATTCCCAGCAGCTCCAGAGACTCGCTGTCGTGGCTTTGCCTGAAGTCATTTATTACATGTCAGATGTCAGACCCTCTGACAGGCGGCAACAAGGCATTACTTAAAAACGTGTGAACGCGCTGCAGAAAAAGTGAATGGCTGGTGATTGCGAGGCGCCGACGTGCTGATTAGCCTTTGGTGACATCTCGCTCCCTCACCTCCGTTCCCCTCGCTCACCGCCACGGCGAGGACCGTTTGATTGGCATCTGAATGTTCTCATAACCGTGAATGGCCGGTGATGAGCGGGAGCACGGGGTTCAAGTGCGCTGATTAGAAAATGTCACGGCAAGTTTATTTCAATCGCTCATTTCATGCACAATGGCTATTCAAATGCATATCAGAGAAGGGGAAGAAACCGTTAAATGTGAATTAAAAGAAGAGAAACCTATATTGAGCGGGAATTTTCAAGACGTATAAGATGGGAATGTTGAGTGACTAAGTCAGTGCATGAAATCAAGTTTTCACCTATATTTAGAGATGGTATAAGTTGCTCATATCCTCCATAGTGCGCAATAAGAACTGTACGCACTTGCACTTAGCAGACAAATAGATGTATTTTGGTTTAAAAGCCATTTACCAATTTCTTTCAGATATCCAAATATCCCGCCCTGGTCATAATCCATACCCTCTTCACGTTCCTATCATGACCCACACGTCTTTACCTGTGTCTCTGTCTGAATATGAATTATAATCTTACATTCTGAACATGCCAGCAGTACAGAATAAATCAGCTGTAGTTCACCTGGAACAAGTCATTATGTTCCTTCTGTTGTCTGCTTAATTGATTTTATTCCTGCCTCTTATTTTTAAAAGAACATTTATTTCTTAAGGTTGCCACCCCTGCTGAAAGCCTCGGGGCTGCAGACATGCGGAGCAACGTGCATTTGATTGTCTGAAACTAAACTGCGTAATGGAAAATTGTTTTTTCCCGTGTCTTCTCATTACGAGAAATCATATTTCTAAATATTGTTTGCAAGACCTATATCTCATATTGACAAATAATTGATATTAAAAGTGTGTTCCAGTCCCATGGGTCTGTTTTGCTGAAGGTTGTGAGAACAAAAAGTCTTTGACACGATGACTTGTTTATGACTTTAATATGAAGTTTGTTGCGTATATTGCTCATAAATAGTATAACCTTCTTAAAAACGAGATGTATTCCAGCGCTATTGAATTAAATGGAAGTAAAAGGAGTTCCCGTTGCTTCGTCCTCACCTTGTGTTTTGATATATTCTGTTGAATGTCAGTGATGCATTAACATATTCTCCAGTATATTGAATACAGTTAGATTATCTCTGTCGCCGGCACATCAGATCAGATGCGACCGCAGCGGCTCGCCCCACGGGATTCGGTCACTTGAGCTGATTTCATCATATCTCAACAGCCTCGACCTTGATTTAACCCCCCCCCCATCTGACAGCTCTTCATCTGATTATATTCAATTAACAACACCCGTCCCTCACATCGAACACCGTTTGATTGTAATTACGACTCATGGTAAGGAGGCTTAAGGAGAAGGAATCCTCGCCGTCTGCTTTTCATTAAAGTTTCTCACAAAGCTGCACTTTGGAATTTAAATTCCTCTTAGATGATCCATTGCCATACCTTTCGACTTTGAATGATGGCGCCTCTCCAAACTCATTTGTCAGTTCGCTGAAGCAAAAGCAGGGGATTCTGCTGGGGATAAGGCTGTTTTCTTAGCGAAGGTGTGTGACTTCCAGGAGGTCATCGCCGCCTCAGATCTCGTCCTTTGGTGTTGATCACAGACTCCACGCTGCCCTCCGTGTCACCATCACACCACCCATTAGCTCCTAATGGAGTGAGACGGTCGGACTGTAACCTGACCTGTCTGTGGTCTGCCACGAGGAACATGTGTGTGTGTGTGTCCTGAGGCCAGAGGTGCACCTTTCCTAATAACTTGTGCAAATAATGAGAGCGGCAGGAGAAGATGACGCCTGGGGAGAGGCGACCTGTGTCATAGTCCCTGTTTCAAATTAGATGGTGATCCCTTTGCGCCAAAACATTTCACATGAACGAGCTTGGGGAGTAACAAAATACAATACCTAATGTTATTAGTTATTGTAATGGAATGCATTTTTAAAAACACACATCATTTTCAGGTTTATACATGTATTTTCTGCCTTTACTGTGACATGCTTTAATGTTCCAAAAGATTAGGGAAGGAAAGGGAAAACCAAAAGAGCAGGGTTCTCAAAGCCCCACCTGTTCCTCATCGCTCCAATAAAATGGTAGGTCAAGCTTAAAATTGTCAAATGTATCGTTCTATAACAGGGGTCTCCAACCTTTTTTAGGATGAGAGCTACTTTCAAAAAATAAAACAAGTCGTGAGCTACTTTTACTTTTGTTGTTTTTTGCAGTGTATATATTTAGCACATTTTAACATTATGATATGCTGACCTTTAACCTTGGTGCACTGTTTGGGTCTGTGGGACCCGTTTGCAGTGTTTACTAAAAGAAAATGTATTCAATTTAATTATTTGAACCTGCTTTATTTGGCGGTGGACCTCACCTCCTCTAGGGGGGTCCGGGGGCATGGTTTTTTAATGTCGAAGTGAAATGCATCAATCTGGTGCACTTTACGCACAAAATGAATTTATGGATACAGCTCTCAACACTCTATGAAAGGGAGCTGTATACTTTTCAATAATCCTAACATCTTTAGAATATGATCACAACCAATAACAAATCATTTAAACTTGTTTATTCTTATGTTACCTAGTTAGCATTCTTTCTTTCTATTTATGCATATTTTACTAATCCCTCCCCTTTTAAACTGTTTTTTGTTTACAACTAGGCTATATTAAATAGATGAAGGTGTTCTCTCTCTCTCTCTCTCTCTCTCTCTCTTTCTCGTCTCGCTTCTCGCGCTCGCCGCTCTCGCGCTCGCGCGCGCTCGCTCTCGCT